>NC_079159.1:86130338-86491635 GCF_947563725.1 Argiope bruennichi | reverse complement strand
GATAGAATGCTTCTATATAGAATCATAGTGAAAGCTAAAATGTTTAAGGGGCGTTTGGCTGATTATATGGGCAGTAATTTGCGATGTTACACCAGGTTATCAGAATAATTCGATAGACTGCTTCTATATAGAATCATAGTGAAAGCTAAAATGTTTAAGGGGCGTTTGGCTGATTATATGGGCAGTAATTTGCGATGTTACACCAGGTTATCAGAATAATTCGATAGAATGCTTCTATATAGAATCATAGTGAAAGCTAAAATGTTTAAGGGGCGTTTGGCTGATTATATGGGCAGTAATTTGCGATGTTACACCAGGTTATCAGAATAATTCGATAGAATGCTTCTATATAGAATCATAGTGAAAGCTAAAATGTTAAGGGGCGTTTGGCTGATTATATGGGCAGTAATTTGCGATGTTACACCAGGTTATCAGAATAATTCGATAGACTGCTTCTATATAGAATCAGTAGTGAAAGCTAAATGTTTAAGGGGCGTTTGGCTGATTATATGGGCAGTAATTTGCGATGTTACACCAGGTTATCAGAATAATTCGATAGACTGCTTCTATATAGAATCATAGTGAAAGCTAAAATGTTTAAGGGGCGTTTGGCTGATTATATGGGCAGTAATTTGCGATGTTACACCAGGTTATCAGAATAATTCGATAGACTGCTTCTATATAGAATCATAGTGAAAGCTAAAATGTTTAAGGGGCGTTTGGCTGATTATATGGGCAGTAATTTGCGATGTTACACCAGGTTATCAGAATATTCGATAGAATGCTTCTATATAGAATCATAGTGAAAGCTAAAAGTTTAAGGGCGTTTGGCTGATTATATGGGCAGTAATTTGCGATGTTACACCAGGTTATCAGAATAATTCGATAGAATGCTTCTATATAGAATCATAGTGAAAGCTAAAATGTTTAAGGGGCGTTTGGCTGATTATATGGGCAGTAATTTGCGATGTTACACCAGGTTATCAGAATAATTCGATAGACTGCTTCTATATAGAATCATAGTGAAAGCTAAAATGTTTAAGGGGCGTTTGGCTGATTATATGGGCAGTAATTTGCGATGTTACACCAGGTTATCAGAATAATTCGATAGAATGCTTCTATATAGAATCATAGTGAAAGCTAAAATGTTTAAGGGGCGTTTGGCTGATATATGGGCAGTAATTTGCGATGTTACACCAGGTTATCAGAATAATTCGATAGAATGCTTCTATATAGAATCATAGTGAAAGCTAAAATGTTTAAGGGGCGTTTGGCTGATTATATGGGCAGTAATTTGCGATGTTACACCAGGTTATCAGAATAATTCGATAGAATGCTTCTATATAGAATCATAGTGAAAGCTAAAATGTTTAAGGGGCGTTTGGCTGATTATATGGGCAGTAATTTGCGATGTTACACCAGGTTATCAGAATAATTCGATAGAATGCTTCTATATAGAATCATAGTGAAAGCTAAAATGTTTAAGGGGCGTTTGGCTGATTATATGGGCAGTAATTTGCGATGTTACACCAGGTTATCAGAATAATTCGATAGAATGCTTCTATTATAGAATCATAGTGAAAGCTAAAATGTTTAAGGGGCGTTTGGCTGATTATATGGGCAGTAATTTGCGATGTTACACCAGGTTATCAGAATAATTCGATAGAATGCTTCTATATAGAATCATAGTGAAAGCTAAAATGTTTAAGGGCGTTTGGCTGATTATATGGGCAGTAATTTGCGATGTTACACCAGGTTATCAGAATAATTCGATAGAATGCTTCTATATAGAATCATAGTGAAAGCTAAAATGTTTAAGGGGCGTTTGGCTGATTATTATGGGCAGTAATTTGCGATGTTACACCAGGTTATCAGAATAATTCGATAGAATGCTTCTATATAGAATCATAGTGAAAGCTAAAATGTTTAAGGGGCGTTTGGCTGATTATATGGGCAGTAATTTGCGATGTTACACCAGGTTATCAGAATAATTCGATAGAATGCTTCTATATAGAATCATAGTGAAAGCTAAAATGTTTAAGGGGCGTTGGCTGATTATATGGGCAGTAATTTGCGATGTTACACCAGGTTATCAGAATAATTCGATAGAATGCTTCTATATAGAATCATAGTGAAAGCTAAAATGTTTAAGGGGCGTTTGGCTGATTATATGGGCAGTAATTTGCGATGTTACACCAGGTTATCAGAATAATTCGATAGAATGCTTCTATATAGAATCATAGTGAAAGCTAAAATGTTTAAGGGGCGTTTGGCTGATTATATGGGCAGTAATTTGCGATGTTACACCAGGTTATCAGAATAATTCGATAGAATGCTTCTATATAGAATCATAGTGAAAGCTAAAATGTTTAAGGGGCGTTTGGCTGATTATATGGGCAGTAATTTGCGATGTTACACCAGGTTATCAGAATAATTCGATAGAATGCTTCTATATAGAATCATAGTGAAAGCTAAAATGTTTAAGGGGCGTTTGGCTGATTATATGGGCAGTAATTTGCGATGTTACACCAGGTTATCAGAATAATTCGATAGAATGCTTCTATATAGAATCATAGTGAAAGCTAAAATGTTTAAGGGGCGTTTGGCTGATTATATGGGCAGTAATTTGCGATGTTACACCAGGTTATCAGAATAATTCGATAGAATGCTTCTATATAGAATCATAGTGAAAGCTAAAATGTTTAAGGGGCGTTTGGCTGATTATATGGGCAGTAATTTGCGATGTTACACCAGGTTATCAGAATAATTCGATAGAATGCTTCTATAATAGAATCATAGTGAAAGCTAAAATGTTTAAGGGGCGTTTGGCTGATTATATGGGCAGTAATTTGCGATGTTACACCAGGTTATCAGAATAATTCGATAGAATGCTTCTATATAGAATCATAGTGAAAGCTAAATGTTAAGGGGCGTTTGGCTGATTATATGGGCAGTAATTTGCGATGTTACACCAGGTTATCAGAATAATTCGATAGACTGCTTCTATATAGAATCATAGTGAAAGCTAAAATGTTTAAGGGGCGTTTGGCTGATTATATGGGCAGTAATTTGCGATGTTACACCAGGTTATCAGAATAATTCGATAGAATGCTTCTATATAGAATCATAGTGAAAGCTAAAATGTTTAAGGGGCGTTTGGCTGATTATATGGGCAGTAATTTGCGATGTTACACCAGGTTATCAGAATAATTCGATAGACTGCTTCTATATAGAATCATAGTGAAAGCTAAAATGTTTAAGGGGCGTTTGGCTGATTATATGGGCAGTAATTTGCGATGTTACACCAGGTTATCAGAATAATTCGATAGAATGCTTCTATATAGAATCATAGTGAAAGCTAAAATGTTTAAGGGGCGTTTGGCTGATTATATGGGCAGTAATTTGCGATGTTACACCAGGTTATCAGAATAATTCGATAGACTGCTTCTATATAGAATCATAGTGAAAGCTAAAATGTTTAAGGGGCGTTTGGCTGATTATATGGGCAGTAATTTGCGATGTTACACCAGGTTATCAGAATAATTCGATAGAATGCTTCTATATAGAATCATAGTGAAAGCTAAAATGTTTAAGGGGCGTTTGGCTGATTATATGGGCAGTAATTTGCGATGTTACACCAGGTTATCAGAATAATTCGATAGAATGCTTCTATATAGAATCATAGTGAAAGCTAAAATGTTTAAGGGGCGTTTGGCTGATTATATGGGCAGTAATTTGCGATGTTACACCAGGTTATCAGAATAATTCGATAGAATGCTTCTATATAGAATCATAGTGAAAGCTAAAATGTTTAAGGGGCGTTTGGCTGATTATATGGGCAGTAATTTGCGATGTTACACCAGGTTATCAGAATAATTCGATAGAATGCTTCTATATAGAATCATAGTGAAAGCTAAAATGTTTAAGGGGCGTTTGGCTGATTATATGGGCAGTAATTTGCGATGTTACACCAGGTTATCAGAATAATTCGATAGAATGCTTCTATATAGAATCATAGTGAAAGCTAAAATGTTTAAGGGGCGTTTGGCTGATTATATGGGCAGTAATTTGCGATGTTACACCAGGTTATCAGAATAATTCGATAGAATGCTTCTATATAGAATCATAGTGAAAGCTAAAATGTTTAAGGGGCGTTTGGCTGATTATATGGGCAGTAATTTGCGATGTTACACCAGGTTATCAGAATAATTCGATAGAATGCTTCTATATAGAATCATAGTGAAAGCTAAAATGTTTAAGGGGCGTTTGGCTGATTATATGGGCAGTAATTTGCGATGTTACACCAGGTTATCAGAATAATTCGATAGAATGCTTCTATATAGAATCATAGTGAAAGCGAAAATGTTTAAGGGGCGTTTGGCTGATTATATGGGCAGTAATTTGCGATGTTACACCAGGTTATCAGAATAATTCGATAGAATGCTTCTATATAGAATCATAGTGAAAGCTAAAATGTTTAAGGGGCGTTTGGCTGATTATATGGGCAGTAATTTGCGATGTTACACCAGGTTATCAGAATAATTCGATAGAATGCTTCTATATAGAATCATAGTGAAAGCGAAAATGTTTAAGGGGCGTTTGGCTGATTATATGGGCAGTAATTTGCGATGTTACACCAGGTTATCAGAATAATTCGATAGAATGCTTCTATATAGAATCATAGTGAAAGCTAAAATGTTTAAGGGGCGTTTGGCTGATTATATGGGCAGTAATTTGCGATGTTACACCAGGTTATCAGAATAATTCGATAGAATGCTTCTATATAGAATCATAGTGAAAGCGAAAATGTTTAAGGGGCGTTTGGCTGATTATATGGGCAGTAATTTGCGATGTTACACCAGGTTATCAGAATAATTCGATAGAATGCTTCTATATAGAATCATAGTGAAAGCTAAAATGTTTAAGGGGCGTTTGGCTGATTATATGGGCAGTAATTTGCGATGTTACACCAGGTTATCAGAATAATTCGATAGAATGCTTCTATATAGAATCATAGTGAAAGCTAAAATGTTTAAGGGGCGTTTGGCTGATTATATGGGCAGTAATTTGCGATGTTACACCAGGTTATCAGAATAATTCGATAGAATGCTTCTATATAGAATCATAGTGAAAGCTAAAATGTTTAAGGGGCGTTTGGCTGATTATATGGGCAGTAATTTGCGATGTTACACCAGGTTATCAGAATAATTCGATAGAATGCTTCTATATAGAATCATAGTGAAAGCTAAAATGTTTAAGGGGCGTTTGGCTGATTATATGGGCAGTAATTTGCGATGTTACACCAGGTTATCAGAATAATTCGATAGAATGCTTCTATATAGAATCATAGTGAAAGCTAAAATGTTTAAGGGGCGTTTGGCTGATTATATGGGCAGTAATTTGCGATGTTACACCAGGTTATCAGAATAATTCGATAGAATGCTTCTATATAGAATCATAGTGAAAGCTAAAATGTTTAAGGGGCGTTTGGCTGATTATATGGGCAGTAATTTGCGATGTTACACCAGGTTATCAGAATAATTCGATAGAATGCTTCTATATAGAATCATAGTGAAAGCGAAAATGTTTAAGGGGCGTTTGGCTGATTATATGGGCAGTAATTTGCGATGTTACACCAGGTTATCAGAATAATTCGATAGAATGCTTCTATATAGAATCATAGTGAAAGCTAAAATGTTTAAGGGGCGTTTGGCTGATTATATGGGCAGTAATTTGCGATGTTACACCAGGTTATCAGAATAATTCGATAGAATGCTTCTATATAGAATCATAGTGAAAGCGAAAATGTTTAAGGGGCGTTTGGCTGATTATATGGGCAGTAATTTGCGATGTTACACCAGGTTATCAGAATAATTCGATAGAATGCTTCTATATAGAATCATAGTGAAAGCTAAAATGTTTAAGGGGCGTTTGGCTGATTATATGGGCAGTAATTTGCGATGTTACACCAGGTTATCAGAATAATTCGATAGAATGCTTCTATATAGAATCATAGTGAAAGCTAAAATGTTTAAGGGGCGTTTGGCTGATTATATGGGCAGTAATTTGCGATGTTACACCAGGTTATCAGAATAATTCGATAGAATGCTTCTATATAGAATCATAGTGAAAGCGAAAATGTTTAAGGGGCGTTTGGCTGATTATATGGGCAGTAATTTGCGATGTTACACCAGGTTATCAGAATAATTCGATAGAATGCTTCTATATAGAATCATAGTGAAAGCTAAAATGTTTAAGGGGCGTTTGGCTGATTATATGGGCAGTAATTTGCGATGTTACACCAGGTTATCAGAATAATTCGATAGAATGCTTCTATATAGAATCATAGTGAAAGCTAAAATGTTTAAGGGGCGTTTGGCTGATTATATGGGCAGTAATTTGCGATGTTACACCAGGTTATCAGAATAATTCGATAGAATGCTTCTATATAGAATCATAGTGAAAGCTAAAATGTTTAAGGGGCGTTTGGCTGATTATATGGGCAGTAATTTGCGATGTTACACCAGGTTATCAGAATAATTCGATAGAATGCTTCTATATAGAATCATAGTGAAAGCGAAAATGTTTAAGGGACATATTATTATTGCATTTCTACGCATTTCTATTAAATATTCATGAATGCTCTATAAATTATGTTCACTTCATGATATGCAATAAAGTATACTATTAATAAATTTTAATTTTCATGTAATTTATAATTTTGTTGCTTTTGAGTTATCGTGTTTTGGTGAAGGAAATTCGAGGTTTTAAGAAAATGGCAATTAAAGATTTCCTTTAATTCAGAAGCATTCTTCTTTAGTCCATGGTTCCATGTAGTTAAAAATTTCCCAGAAAAATAGATATATCCTTGCATATAATTTTCTTGTTTCGAAAGTGTTTTTCACTTTCTCTGTCTATATGTTTTTTTTTCGTTAAGTGTTTTCTTCTAACATCTTTTGGAATCATTAATCGGTAATTTTAATTTAATATCAATCCACTTAACATGTAACTTCCAATTTTTCAAACATTGTTTAAAACTGCTAATACAACTTCATAACTCTAATTAAACTGAAGAATAGGTAAAAATAATCCTAGTTACCTTCATATTGTTACAAAATATTTCTTCTATTACAAATACCGTCAATTAATCTTAGCACATTTAATCACTAGTCATTAGTTCAGCAACTTGCTTGCTGTCTAATCCTCCAGTTTCTTTTACTCGTCGGCGACTCCGACCACTCTCACACACTCAACTTTTTCTGAAACACACGACTCCCGAGTGCCTGTCTTTTATAGTTCCGGGAGGCGGGGCTAGAGTCTTCCAGACCAATCAGGGCGAACCTGGCTGTACCTCGGGTCTAACTAGATGGATCGTGAAACTTCTCGAACTTTCCGGTATTATCCATTTAGTCGCCAAACTCGTCAAATTCGTCGCTAAGCTCTCAGGTCATTTACGCGGCAGCTGCTGAGCACAGATCTTACAACGGTCTTTCTCACGATGACACTATTCATGGCCGAGTAGCAAAATTACAGATTTGTAACAATATTAACACTATAAATACTGTTTCGGAATTCCATAACATGTCCTCAAAATATTCATTTGCATTTTGCAGTTTTCTATGTTGGCACTCGCTCAATATTTTTTTGATCGCACAATATCTTAAAAATGGACCTTATTATCTTTATTATATACTGTAGGTGGGGGGTTTATCCTTTAAAGTCTTTTGGCGTTCATACTAGCATTGACCATCAATGCATTGTCAGTGTATATAATTTATAGTGAAGGAACATTAACAATAGTAGTATTTTGCATATCTTGAAAGCTGCCTTTGTTGCTGCAAATTACAATTCATTTGTAATTTTACAATTTATAGACGTAGCAGTAGATCAGTTTTCGTTTTTCCATTTTTCCTTTTTATATATATTTCTTAAAATTTCTGTAACAAAGCTACAACAGGTTGATATATATGCTCAATATATTCTAATTTCTTTCAAACCATGCATACCCTAAATTTGGTTTACTGTATTAAATGCAAAAACGCTGAAAAATTGTAAAATATCGCAATTTTAAGGACAATTTCGTTTTCGGAGTGTTATTTCAGGCTTGATTTTTATTTGGCAAAGCGCATTATAATCGTTGTTAAATTCTTTTCGAATATTTTTGGTGAAAGTTGGGAAACGGTTTTAGGATAAAAATATGATCTGCAATAGAAGAGTTAAAAAAAAAATTTAGAAAAATCGGTGTGGTCGAAAATCGGTGTTTATAATGAAATTGAATATAACAAAAAAAGTACAAAAATTATATTTTTCATTGTTTGCCATCATCTGGAAGTGCAAAATAACATACTACATGGTTTAACACAGTATATACGTAGACTACTGTTCAAATACTAGATTATATTGCCTTTAAGATTGGGGTAAAATTCATGGAATATCAGTAGATCAAGTGTTTAAGATATTTCCGCATTTAAAATTCGCTGTGATTTAGGCATTGAAATCAGGCAAACCAGTGTTTGTGCTATATGAATGTCCCAATATCTTATAATGACATTCTGACAATCTTATTATATTTTAATAAAACAGATTTTGGTACAAACTGCTCTCGCATTTTATATTTCATTAGACATTCAAGTTACTTTATGCATCCAAATGGTCTAAGAAATCACATATACATAACGGAAGTGAAGTTTTATCATCATTAACGCAGTAAACATTGTGAAATTCCGAAAGTGAAGTATCTTATGAAATATGTATTTCTTCTAGAGAAAGTTCACAATTACAAGTTACGAGTTTAAAGGAACTCCAGTAACAAAATAATTAAAAATATAATAATGCTATTCAATAAACCAGCAGCAGACGGTGTTAAAAAATCTTATACCATTTGTTTGTTATTTAAAACCATCTATTTCTTTGAAAATATTAATTCTTGCAACTATTATACATTAAGTGGAAAACTAAACGACAAAATATTATTTCTGTATTGGCTATAAATCAGAATTAATTATCTGTTTATTTTTTTCAAAATTCACATATATGAATAATTGATTTACTGAATTCTAGTTTTATCAGGAGTTTAACGTTGAAGCACGAAGTTTATTTCTCTGATAAATTAAATAAACATTCTTTTATCACATTAAACAGACGGTTCTTAGTTTCCAAAAACTTTACTTAATATAATTTTTTAACTGAATCCAACAAATTCTTAGTTATTTTTAAAATAATAATGGCTACAGGAACATCTCAGTTGCTCCTCTGTGTATGCAGTGTTAATTTTAAAAATATTCCGAATTTTTTACAGTGCTTTTAGATGTCGGTAACTCGGTAGCTTTTTTATTACAGTTCTATTTTTGTCTTAAATAAGGTGCTTTTAAATAGTAATTGAATCCAAAAGACGGAATAACCTCTTTTACCAATTATCTAATTAAAGCAATTACCACTAATGAGTTAATTGACAAATGATTAATGGAATTAACACTTTTTACCTAAAAACACATCTATCTTATTTCACTTCAGTTAGCTTGAAGGATAGGGTTACAGGGTTATCGTTACAGGGTTATTCCCTGGATGTTAACGCATGTAGAGGGAGAGAGGGAGGGAGGGAGAGAGAGAGAGAGATGCGTCTCTTTTTTGCAAAAAATATCGATTAAAAGGTTTTAAAATTAAATGAATTGATATAGTAACGATAATATTCTGTTGATAATTCTCTATGACATTTACTGAAGGAAAAAGAATGCATATTATTTTTTAAAATATTAAATTATATCCTTTTAGAAAATTTAATCAGAGTCTGTTTTTTGTGAAAGGACAAGAACCGAAACCTTTCTGTGCGTCAGAAGTTCATTAGCGATTGACAACATTTCAACGGTACATTACTAAGGATTTTCAAAGTTTATTAAATCGTAGAGGAAATAGAAAGATAGATCATTGATTTTTTTAATTCGTTCACAACAATACTGAAAACGGCAATATAACTATGTTTTGTCTGCTTAAAAGCATATGTTTCCATCCTATCGATTACTGCATTCCCTACTTTATGGAAATCTTAATTATTTGATACGTACTAATGAATTCAATTTAATTAAAAGTCATAGACAACTAAAGAAAATGTTTATATTTTTAAAAGAGTTATAAGAAGTGTTATTTGTAGATTTAATTAAAAGTAAATGTATTGCAAATAATTCATTACAATAGATAGTTTATTCTTCAGTCATATCTTCATTTATAATTTGCCATGATTATACGAAATTGGATACATTAGGAATATGTGTGATATCATGTCTAGATTCGAAGGCTACAGAGCAGGGCGTTTGACCTAAACCTACCAAATTTGGTATATCATATAAAATTAGTAATAAAAATCAAGTTAATAGGAAAAAAAGTATCAAAATTAAACCAAATAAAAAAAAAGAATCCGACCTGAAGACTTTCTCAGTGGTCACCCTCAGGCATGGATTCATAATAAGGGTTTTTTTCTGTGAGGAATCCAGACTAAATTGTCCAACAGAATTGACACCTCATGACCCGAAAATCCAGTGAAATTAGGCCTGAGAGATACACCATTTTTACAGAAAAGGAACAAAACAATAAATTAAAAGAATACGGCCACTAATAAGCAAAAATACAATAACTTAAAATAACTATATAATAACTCACATAACCAATTATGAAAACAAAAAGGAAAGGACATACCTGCAGCAGGCAATATATATATATATATATATATATATATATATATATATATATATATATATATATATATATATATATATATATATATATATATATATATATATATATATATTACATAAGCTGTCCCATTTTTGTTTCCCGCCCCCTAAACTGTTTTTGCTAATGAAATTCAAGGTAAAAATAATTCGAGGTTCTCAGCGCCATCTATTGAGTAAGTTAATATGCAACGGAAGGTCTATTTTTATTTTAGGTAAAAGATTAATCCTAAATCATCTCTTTATTTGGTTAAAATATTAATATTGCAATAGTTTCTGGGAAATTCATTTTTAGTTGAATTTTTAATGAGATTATTTGTTGCTTCAGTATTTGAAATTTTGTTATTACAAACTCTTTTAATCCTGTTAACTTGTGAGAAAAAAAGATTTTTGAAAATTTTAGAGTTTAGATTAGAATGTATTTACAAAGTTTCGTTATTTTTAAGTTGAATTCATCCCTTTTTATCGTAGATGCCAATTATTGTTTTATCATTAGCTATTTCGATTTTTAAATCCAGAAAGGTGGATTTTTATTCGTTTCAAGTGGATTTTTATTCGTTTCTGTTATAATTAAATCTTTTGGATAGCAATTAGTCTCAATATTAGTATTATCTAAGTTTATCAAAAGTAAGTCCTCAATATACCTCCATCCGTTTATTAAATTATATTTATTTATTTTTTCTCATAGTAATGTAGGAAAATATTAGCTAAAGCACTTGAGAAAGCTGTTCCCATCGGAATGCCCTTTACTTGTTTATAAAAAATAATTCCATTAAAAACGTAATTTTGAGTAATATTAAAATTACAAAATTCTAGCCAGTTATTTTTAGGAATAACATCTTCATTTAAATATACATAAAAGTACAAATATTTATTAATTTTTCATGAGGTAGATTGGTGTATAAATTTTCGAAATCAAAAGTATTAAGTTTATTAATGTTATTATGTTTAAGAAAATCCAGTACTTCTTTGTTGCTATTAATTATAAAGTTATCCTCATCTTTGATTTTGTCCAGGATAATTTTTAAATATTTAAAGAAATGTTTACCCGTATAGTAATTATAACTGCCAGTGCTACAAGTCATGAATATGAATATATATATATATATATAATATATATATATATACCTTGGAGTACATGTATGTACTTCGGAGTGATTTTATTAAATTTTATTTAATTAAAATATTTAGTTGAATTTTAAGACTTTGAAACTATAAATTCCTAAAATATTATTGCACATATTTGAATTTTTACACTGCCTAAAAATTTAATAATTGTTTTTAATTATACTAATTTAATTGTTGTTCAATCTTAACATTTTTGGCGAAACATATTGCACAATGTCATATTTTATAAAAGAAAAAAATCTATTTATAAATTCTCCAAATAGAATAAATTTTTTAAAACAGTAAATGATTAAAAGAATTCAAAACATCTCACATGATTTAACCAAGAAAATTATTTTTTTTTAGAACACATTTAATTCAATTATTTAAATTGTCACTTCTATATCTTTGGAACAATCACTTGCCATGAAATTATTCGGTAACCAGAAATTCGTATTTAATTTATTATAGTTTTTATTTGACTTTTTGGAAAATCCTTTGTAAGAGATTATGGCTTCTGAAAAATTCCGTGAAATTTTTGTTGTATAATTCTTAGAATTATACAACAAAATTTTTATTTAGTGCTTGCTTATAAGACTTTAATGCTGAAAGACCCTGTATGTATAAAAGAAAAAGAAGAAAATACATGCTTGGTTTCAGCAACATTAATTGCACTGTACATTAATTGGAGTTTAATCATTTCCACTTTAATGTAAAATTGAAATTTTACAGGGAAGGACAGAAAATTAGAGATACGTAGTACAATGAATAAAATGGCTTTTGGTCTACATAATAGTGTAAGTAAATTATGACTATCAAAATTTGAAGTTAAAAATATTTTGCTGAAAAATGTGTTATGATAACAAGTTACATAAAATATTTAAATTGAAAATTTTAGCAAACAATAATACTCGCAAACCGGCTAATCTTCAAAGGCGATTAGTTAAAAAAAATTTCTAGAGAAATAAACATAATCTTATAAATTGTTACTAAGAGATTATTATTATTGATAATATTATGCAGTATCTATTAAACTATACTGCTTCAAAATGAAGTAAAGAATACTTCAGCGACATTTATTTTATAAATAATTTAGTGATTTAAATATTAAAGTATGTATATTTTTTATTAATATGAAGTCATTTTATAAATAATGTAATTTCATCGGTTTGCATATATAACTAACATATTTCAACAAAATATTTAAAAATTCCAAGTTTTGCTTTGATTGTTTCTTAAACCAATTTAAATAAGTGAAAAAAAATTCTTAAAGAAAATTCAATTCTGTATCAAATATTTAAACAAGTGGAAAGAAAGGTAGCTCCCCCCCCCAAAAAAAAAAAAAATTGTTATGTAAGTCTTTGAACCTAAAATTTTATTCCTTCTTTTTAATAATTCATTTATTTGATTTAGATTTTTTCTCTTTAAGTAAACTAAAATATTACCAATTGAAAGTTAATGTTTTTCTCACATGGAAAAATTAAGAATCAAGTTAATATTTTATTGGATGTTTTAAATTTGGCTGTTTGCCAAATAAAAGAAATACGAAATTGAAAAACACGAATAGGGAATATAAAATAAGAAGAAAAATACCTTAATAAGTTCTTCGTATTTCTGAATATTTAATAAGTTTAAAGGAACAGAAACCTTACGAATGTAATTACATAAGAAACATTTATTAAGTGGAGCACAGAATGTAAGTTGTCTTGTGATGCTAAAATTTCTAATATTTTTAAAAATTGTCTTACTGAAATCATATTATTTGTTAACTAACATTAAAATCTAATTGAGTTCATTTTTAAAAAAAATGAATTCTTCCTACAATTATAGAAAAGTTTCTGAAAGTTTTAGAAAATCAGAGGAAAAGTTTTATCAGCAAAGTGCTTCTTTTAATTCAGTGAAGTAAAAGTATTTTCATTAATTACATTTCGGAGGAAGGATACAGAAATTCTTTGTTTCAGAAAAGTTAATTAAAAGCACTCGATTTGGAACTAGTAAAATTACTTTCAAACTTGTTTAAATAACATCAAAATGAAGAGTGAAGAACTCTTATTTCGCAATAGTTACAAATATGTCTCATAAATCATTATTATACAGGTTTAATGTAGTGCATTAGATTGGAATTATTATATTCTTAGATACTTGTCGGTTCTAACGGTGATCAAAAAGGCGCCAAGAAAAAAATTCGCCAATTTGGCGATTTCAATCGTTAAACTATATAGCATGAGATTCCCAGGTTTTTTTCTTCTTCTTTTTATCAATCGTATATAATTTTCATTGTTATTTTTAATTATTTATGTTTGTACATTCTCTCTCTCTCTTATATATAATATGCAATTATTTTAATTAAAATAAAATTCTCTTGTCCTACCCACCCAACTTAGAGATTTTTAAAAAATATATTTATTTGACGATGATATTTACGAAAGTTTTGTATAAATAAAAAATACAACTAAGATCAATATTTAGCAAAATACTTCAGTTAAAATTCCATACCATATACAAAATTTTGCAAACATATTTGCAACCTCTATAAACATCTTGCATGAATCAAGAATTTTTTTTCGTTTCATAATCTGAAAACCAATATCACCATCCGCATTTGGCGAGGCGTTGCTCCTCCCAAAATATGGAATGTGTGTTTTATTTTACATTCATAATGCATTTGAATTTCACATTTGATATCACTATTGTTGTGACGTATGGCACTTTACAAGCCCTCTGACAGTTATTTGTCAGTGATTTAAGCCGAATGAGCGTCTCTTGTTTTTTCAGTAGCGCCAACTAAGGCCAAGAGTACGACTTATCTACTCACGCGTCACAACCTTTTATATTGGATGGGTATTTCATTCACTCATCCACAGATCGTAATTTAGACCTGAATCAGAGAACGACCACCTTTGAACCAGTAACCCAGTGGTATTACTCTCAACAGGGAGGACTTTGTAATCGCGACAGATTTATGCGTGCACCAGCCACTACACACACGGAGAGTCTTCGGCCTATGGGGTTCGAATTCGCAACCTACGGGATGCGAATCCAACGCATTACCAACCACACTATCCCGGCCTATTTGATATCACTAAAAATATGAATTCAATTGAATCAATTTTCTGCAAATTAATAAGTGAATACTCTACGAAATAATAGTAGAAATGAAAATCCTATTATGAAGTTAATTATTAATGAAAGCACATGATTGAATTTTTGGAATGCATTAGTTTGAATTTCATCATAACATTTTAAAACATCGTTTCATATTGGATTCAATTTTTTTTTATATAGAATTTGCATCGTAATAATGCGGCATATCACAGTGCAGTCGTTCTTTTCGAAGCGTTTAATCAATCCTTCGACGCATGTTACCACAAGCTTCATTTTCACATGATGTTGCACCATATGATTTTTTCTTATACCTATGGATGAAATTAACGCTTCTTAGTCGCTACTTTGAATCAACTAATTCGATAAAAGAACATTCGTTATGTGTGTTGATGGGATTGGGGTTATTAGATGATTGTTTAGCTAGATACGTAATAAATTGTAATGTTTTTTATGTCAACGTAGCTGAAATTTTCGAATCATAGAAGTATTTGCAATTGCATTCATAAATAAAACACATACATCACCATTATCAACCTTCAATAGTAACATTCGTAATAAATTTGTTCATTTATATTTTCAATTTTTAATATCCCAGTTAATTATCTGGAGTTATTTAAAATATAATGAGAAAATAATCCTGAAATATATTTGATTAATGAAATTTTTTTTATGAAATTTACATGTTTCAAAATGCCGTATGATCCCATATTTTGGAGAATAAATTATAATGAGCAAATTTGCTCAAAATCCAACAACCAATCAACAACAAGAACTAATTAAAACTAGGAATAAAAGGATGAAGAAATATAAGTATCTTGAGCTGGTAATCCTAGTAATATAAATGTAATTTTTCGAATTTAAGGTTTATAAATTATTTAAATACTAGAAAATTAAGCTTAATTGCGTCACAATTCATTTTCTATCTTTTCAAATAAAATATATATTAATCCTATCAACTCTTTGGAACATTTTTAATTCTCCGTTCAATTAAGAAATTAATCATATAAAACCCCTTTTAATAACAGAAGATACGAGATAGAAAATGAAATTATAATTATCATTATTATAACTGAAATTTATTAATTTTTTACTTAAATATTATTTTGAGATAATATAAATTGTCCGTATATGTTAAATTTATATTCATTGTAACCCTTCGAACCATTGCAATTATTAAAGGAAATTTTGAAATTGTAATAGTTTCGTTCCTTATTCTTTTAGAAAATTTTGTAGGAAACTGAATTCCCAATTAGTGTTTTGACATCTATGTAAATAATTTTTGTAATTACCGGTTGATAAGGTAAACTAGTTTTATAAATTATATGCAGAAAATGTAAAAAAAAAAAAAAATGATGAATCAGTTTGACATGATTCCAAACAAAAACAATTGATTTTCGAATTGAGAGGGGAATTTTTTAAATTTATGCAAGTATTTTCATTAAAACAATAATATTTTTATTTGTAAATTATAAGATTCTACTGCTTTAATATTTGCTTCTTACATTTATGAATTTGGGATTACTCATAAGTGTAAGACACAATAATTAAATAAAAAGTAAAATTTAAAAGCAATGTATAATAAACTATAATTTTTATTTAATTATTGTTTATATCATTTTATTACTTCACATAGGATATCTCTTAGTTTGCAAATGAATATTTTCTATATTTACAGTATTGAAGCAAATTTATGAATATAATTAATTATAAATATAAGTTAATCATTAATGCCATGCATCATATTAAAAAATAGAGAATTTCTAATTCGTAATGGATTCTATCCAACTCTAATTTCAAATGAAAGAATTTGTATTGGTGTCTAAGAACAGGTTCTTAAATTTAAGATGTAATTTGTTTAGAAAATTATATCAATTATCATCCTTTGAATTTAATCAAACTTTTTGATCAAAATTCTTTGAAAGTTATTTATATTTTTAATATAATATCTAATACATTGCATTTTTGTGAAGAGTGAAAAAACTTTTTATCTGAAATTTGCATACATTTTAATATAATTATGAGTATGGAATTAGTGGAAGTTGTGAAAAAAAACTATTATCAAGACATTTAACTTGGAAAATAGAGATAAGCAAGTTGTAAATAATTACAACGGCCACCAAACAATGATTTAACATACAGAAGTTAAATTTTCTACATAATTTAGTCATTTGCTTATTTACCATCAAATATAAAAAAAAATTAAAAAGAATTTAATGCTTAACATTCCTAGCAAAATTTATTTTTTAGAGGATTTTGTATGTCCAAGTAAAAAAGTTTTCAAGATAGGTATGTTTGCATAAGGTAAAATATTACCAAATACAGTATAAAAATTATTATTTTGATTAAGTGATACGTATTTCTGCACCGAAAATGTTTTGCTTACGTAAAATAAAAATGATTTATTTTAATTTAGTATAATTAATTCTTATTATCAACAAGACGTAAAAAGATAGATGGATAAGATTTGGCACACAATTTTAGTATCTAAAATGCATATCTATATCAACTTTTGAACCAAATTCGTGATCTAAATCAATGTTGGTATGAGACTTTCTGAAAACAATTGCAGTTCTATTTTGAATTTAGTTTTCATTTGGTTAAAAAAAGAAATAATCTGTATATTATTCGTCAAAGTGTTTATTCGTTTTCTAGTACATTCTGGTTTGCATGCCAGTAATTAATCACCATAAGAAGAAAAAAAAAAGAATAGTCAGTGGACATGTGGGTAATACACAAATATCGTTTTTGTTTACTTCACTAAGAAGCATATAATCCTAATGTAATAAAAACATCTGAAAATAAAAAAAAATATGAGCAGCCATGGTTTTTTTACGGCCTTTCCCAAGGTCTACAATTTTATGTGAAAGGGGGGGGGGGTATGATTTTTATTATATGCTTACTTTATTATATTACACTGTATTACTCTGTAGAAAAAACAGATTCTTTTATTATAGAGTGAGCGAGAAAGTTTTGAAGACATCATTCCCATTGGTTTAATTTAACAATGGGCATCATATAAATATCCCTAGAGACAGAAATTGCTATTTTTGTCTATGTGAAATTATATTAAAGAACTCAATTATATTATGCATATATTAAAAGCAGAAAGTAGGATTTTATAACTATGCACAAGTAACTAACTTATGGAATACATGTGTTTATGTTTATCAAATATCAATCTAGTGGCACAAGCAAAGCTGTAAGACAGTTATCTATTTATAAACCACATGAATCAGTAAAAATTGACTGTCATTTAGAGAATACATTTTTGTAAATCTAGAGCAATAAAATTGTAGCCTTTATATTTTATTTTTCCCAAACAAAATCATCTTTCATAGAACCTTTCCTTTCAAAAGATACTTTGAACGAAAACAAAGGATATTGAAGCTGTTATGGATTACGAAAAAGGGCATGAAAAACAATTTTAGTAGAAACTTTATTGTTCAACCAATTGATAATAAACTTAAAGTGCCTTAAAAATCACTAAAAAAAGAATTTATTGAATAAAAAATTGCTTGCCATCTTTATTCATCTGTTCTGTAGTTTTTTTCCAGAGTGTTCAAAATAAAGTTATGTTATGGTTTAAGGATTATTTTAATAATAAAAAAAGTTTGGTTTTTGAGAATACCACGTTTCGTAAACAACTATAGTACTCCAGATATACAAATAAGAGTTTATATCATCCAAAAATATATTATTTGTAATATGATAAATGATGCACTTGATTGTTGTGATACTGCGAAATATTGATTTTGATCAATATTTCGAAAAATGCGAATTAAGTTCGTTTAAAAAAATTTGTTTTAAATAAATGAAATTGAAAATTAGGCATTAGAGAGTGTAAATATATAAAATGATACTGATTTTTTACTTAAATCGTTTGCTAATCATTTTGCTAATTAAGGTAGATAATTATGTGACCACATTTTTAATTTTGTTGATGTTTGATAATAAAAGTTAACAAAATAATTCTTATGTAACCCCAAGAGTGCAAAGGTGTCAAATGTTAAAATATTTTCTTACATTCAGCTATGCCCATACCAAGTTTCACGATTCTGTCAACGACCATACTAAAAGGTAAATTTATTGATTTAAACCATTTTTATTGATTTAAACCGGTTTTTTTTCATACTTCTGATAACTAACGTTTGAAGAAATGTTTCGTTATGAATTTCTTCTGATAATACAGCTATCACAATGAATTATTGAAAGGACAGAGTTGGAAAATAATGTATTTAATAAATTTATTAAAGTTTTTAAAAAGTGTTAAAATTAAAATCTGCATTTGCTTTTCGCAGGAAAGGTTTGGTTTGATGGAGTTTATTGGCTCAAGAATCATTTTGGATTAAACTGCGCCAAACATATAGTGAGAGTTAATCTTATTTTTAAAGTTTTAAAAGTTTGTTTCTAAATTGTATCATTTTCCGAAGCCTGTCAACCTATAAAATCTACTAATGGCATGGTAAAACATAACATAAAAGTTATTTAAGAATCATATCAAAAAGTAAAAGTCAATCATTTTTAAAAAGGTAAAAAGATGGAGATGGGGAATTTTATGAAGAATGTCTTTTAATTTGATGTGGAAAGAATGAAAGCAGCGAAAGCGTTCATAGTTAAATTTTGGGCATTCTATTAAAATTGAAGAACCATCTTAGGATACTGACATATTGCACATCGGGGTCTTACAGACAAGTCTAAAGATAATTATGAAAATCTGCTATGATTATCATTACAAACCGCTCATAGCTAACAGGTCCTTATATTACATCATGAAATCTATCAATGTTTACTATGAGGAAGAAACAAGAAAATAGTTAAGAAAAAATCCAAGAATCATAATCATACGTTTACAGACTGTATCATTATATGGATCTCCAAATATAAATGCGGTAAACACAAAAAATTACATTAAGAGACTTTGAGGAAACAGTAATTATTTCTTTGAACTCAGGAATTGTTAAGAAAAATGACTTTTTTGCTTTTGCAATAACCAGTATAACCAAAATTGTCAATGACCAAACACAAGTACAACCTATTCCAGCTCGGGGTTTTGTAACCTACACAGTATTTACAACTGCATTAGAAGGTGAAAATCCTCTTCCTTTGGATTAGAATAAAATGGAGGACAGCATCTGGAATTGATCATATTGCTATGTATGGAATAAAGAAATCACTATTATTCAAGTATCTTAATAGAACTACTCAAGTAGAACTTTAACAAATACACTAGTCGTAGCGCTTAGATATCAAAGAGATACTTTGGTGCCCTCTAAAAGATATATTTTTGTGCACAAATTCAGTGGGGGGGGGGTGCTCAAAAGAAAAATTAAGCTATAATTTTAAAAAAAAAACAAGGCAATCATAATAGCATTGCATCATTAGCTTGAAATTCAAACAGGGATTGACAAAGACTCCAAGACGAACAAAGAGAAGGGAAGAAGAAATACGAAGAAACGAAATGCAAAAACAGAGTCTAATTTTTCAAAGGAAGAGGAAATTACCAAGAAGAAGTTCAAAAGAGATAGTCAAGGAAATTTCGGCGATGTAATGAGATGAACTTAAATTGAGAAGAAGAATGGATAGTAACTCGGAAATGCCTCATTTAAGAGCAGAAATCTTACGACAGTTTAAAGGGTCACGGCAGCGATGTACAAGGTGATCAAAATTACAACACCCCTACATTGAACTCCCTATAGAACGAACTACTCAGTAAGAAGGCTCCAAAATTGCTGAACATACTACTCAAGATATGAGGAAACGGATTATGAGAAAAAAAATAATTCCAGAAACACCTATAGATTACGATGTACAATAGAAAATATGCTAAAAAGACAAAAATAATCACAAAAAAGCATGAGGTATGGAATTTTTCTTTTCTAATTACTATTGCGTATATGAAAAAAAGTCAAGAAACTGAAACTGTCATTGTGACTACAATTTCACACTGTAAGCACAAAAGTTTGCATGAACCCTTGTTTTCCTGCTACTGTTCTGAGCATAAAACTGGATAAAGCTGGGAAAATATCATTCTTAGCAGCGATAGTGTGATAAATGACTTCTAGACGCAAACACAAACGCAATTCGAATTCTTGTTTTTACTCAAACTTCAAAACGAAAGCAAAAACAGTTTTAAACTTAAAAATCTAAAGTTGAGTTGTTCCAGCTATACACAGAGAGTTGAGTTATTACAAAAGTGTAATGTGAGTATCTCGTGTATAAGCAATAATTGTTTAACGCCACAACTGAATTATCTTTTACAATAGTTCCGAGCTAAGTTGTTTTATGAAACTAATGAAATGCTGCAGCTGCACTTCGAGAATTTCACCAACTTGAGAATTTACGCAAAGGACCAAGAGGTACCAAAACATGCACAAAAATTTTGTTGTACCCCTAATACAACATGAACCCCGGGGGGGGGCACCTCGAAATGAGGATGAGATGCTTCCAGCATGGTGGTTGAATCTTGCCTCCCAGGAGGGTACACTAATAGGTGGGGGATCTGACTCCTCCCATCGATAACGGGACATACTTCCTTCGGGGAGGGTTGTACCGTGGCCGGTGTCGGCCCCTAGGACTCAACCACAGTTCCCGCCAATGTCGCTGTTGTGGCGGTCCGGTCATTCAGTTTTTATGGTTTAAATCCGTGTGGCTTCGTGGCGGGTAGGAGAGTTAGATGGCTGACTTACCCCTAATGTAACTGTACCAATGTCTTGATTCAGTTACCTTTCTGCAGGATGAAGCGCCTCTACGCATTGGACTCTGGTGAAACAGTTTCGTCGGCAACATTTTACTAATAATAGAGTAATTAGTTGTGCGTTTCCGGAAATTTATCTCGTTCTACACATCTTAATCCCTGTGATTTTGGGCTTCGGAGATACTTAAAAAATCTTCCTTATCGAGGACGTCTGGTAACTTTGACAGATTTGAACGACAGTGTCACTCTACATCTGAGAAGCATCTCAAACGACTAATTATGATCCACAGTTGAACAAGCTGTCTATAGAATGCAGACTTTACATCTGGAAGAAGAGAACCATATTGAGCAATTTTCCTTGCATCGATGATGGTCCTTGGTAATGAATGTTTGATACGCTCGAATAAAATCTGTTAAAAATGTGTATTTTGAGTCTTTTCAGCATATTTTTTGCCATCTATGAGTGTTTCTATAAATAATTTTTTTTTCGCGTAATCCGTTTCCACGTATCTTAAATAGTCTGTTCAAGAATTTTGGAGTTTTTATACTAAGTAGTTAGCAGTAAGGGTGTTTTAATTTTGATCACCTTGTATTTCTGATTTCTGGTATTTAATTGTTAATTTTATTTTCCTCTGTTTAGTAGTTTTTAGATCCCTATATTATCAATATAATATATGGATCAATTTTATTAAGATTTCTCACATTCTATACTAACAGAACACACAAGACATTACCCGAGGCATTAGTATTGCATAAATGAATTACACATTAATCAAAAACAAAACTTTATAAACAAAGTAAAAAGCCATCGGTTTCTGTTCATTTAATTTTCTTATTGACATTGATATCGCTTGGTAAAATAGGGAAGATAAATAGCGAGAGAGGTCTTTCTGAAGCTTTCGTGCCTTGGTGGCCTGATGGTAAGGTGTCGGTCTTGGAACCGGAATGGTTCTAGTTCGAGACCAGATTCCACCAAAGAACCATCGTGTAAGTGGGTATGGTGCACGTTAAATCCGTAGGGGCCAAACGCCCTTCCATTGGTGTGGTGCGTAAGTTTGGAGAAGGGATGATAGCTCAGGCGTCGTCCTCGTCATCTGACCGGGGTTCAAAATTATGAAGTCCGTTCCAAAATGAACCTAGTATTCTTTTAAAAGGGGGCGTTTATATAATTGAACTAAACTTCTGAAGCCTTCAATAAAAAGGCTCTTCGATAAAAGTACTATCTTCCTTCCATTGCATGAAAATATGATCTAGGGCAAGGATGAGAACGCTTTTTGTGTCATTTGGGAACAATAGCTGCGAAATACTTTATCTTGCAGAAGAATCTACAGTTTTTATCGAAACTATTTTGCGAGTAAATGATGTTTTTTTTTGCAATCATCGAAAGAAAAAAATATACACAGAATTGTAAGTGCAGTCACAAAATCAAATGCTTATTCACAAAAGTCATCAAGTTTATAAGTTATTTGGCTTACATCTTTTTAAAAGTATGGTCAATTATCTACTAAATTTGGTACAAAATTTGCTAAAAAATCTATATTTCAGACTCTAAAAATGCGCATTAAATTTTATTTCTACGTTTTGAAGATATCGAGTTCGCCTGTATTTGAGCAGCCAGACGAATGGATATCCTCTGGATAGAGTTCATTCATAAACTGGAAGAAACATATAAATTTTGTATCAAGACCATTTACCAAATTTCATACGACAATTTCAAAGTATTTTTGACTTACCTTTCACAAATAGATATAAAGCCAAAAATGAGTTTTTCAAATTCGGATAGATCTGGAACTTAAAGATTCGTTAAAATCAAATTTGGAGTTTTGGTGATTACTGGAATTTATCTGTATTTCGTATTTAAGAAATTAAATATCAAAACAATTAACTGGAAATGAAGATGCGCTAAAAAACGCAAGGTAGAAGAACAATAAAATTTCGAAGTTTCTTGAAAAAATACTATGAAAATTTAAATCGTATAAAACAATTTTTACCATTCGTGAAACGCGATTTTTTTTTCAAATAAGATATAAAGTTCATTAATTCATATTTTCTTCCATTCATTTCTCTCCGTTAATTCATATTTTCTGCCAGAATTCAGCATAAAATGTCTTTGTATAAGAAAATAATAATGTAAAAATAAAAATAAAAAGATATTAATTTTATCGTTCATGTTTTAAATTAGGAAGAAATATTAAAATAACCCCCTCAAAATGCTTTAAAAAATAATAATTATAAGTCTGATATAAAAATTTCAACTTTAATTTTTAAAAAATATTCCGAAAGATGTGATTATTTTTGGAATTTTCTGAAAACTAAATTATGTATGAGGACGAAATTAAATTTCTTAAAAACAATAATTACTTATCCTTGTCGACGATCCATTACTTTCATCTATAAATTTAAGAAATATTACAATGAGAAATGTGGAAGAAAAAATAATCCGAAATTACAGAAAATATTAAATAAAAATTTCTCTATATAAAATCTTAAAATCCGGGATTTTCATGACAGCGAATTGAGTACACCGTTGCATGGCTCTAAAGGTGATAAGTATTTCCTAATCTAGAAAGATCTCTCACAAACAATTTCTTTAAGTAGAAATAAAAATGTATAATATGTTTGACTAGATATTTGAAAATTTCCTTTTTTTTCCATTTTAGTATTTTCAAACAAAACAAAGAACCGGATCTTATCCAACTCTAGAGTGAAGCAAACCATTTTAGAATGTTTACTTAAACGTAAGCAAACATTTATATATTGATCGTAGTTTATTTTGTAAATGAATCATGCAAATAAATTTTATATAATAGCATTTTCAATTATTTTTGTATATTATTCATAATTTTACACTCTCTAATACTTAAGTATTTTATTTAGACCACCTTGTGTTTTTTTATATCTAAATTAGAAATATGTACACATATCTAATTGGAAATATGTATGCATGTCTGAAATTCTTTGAAAAAAAACTTTAATGCAAAATGATTTTGTTCATACTCTTAAAATAAAGTGTTTTTAGTATGGGAATCTATAATTGTGTTAACAATGAGGGAATTTTTAATAAGTGAGTCTATAAATATATATGTTACAGACTCGCAAATTAAAACAATGTGTGACAATGAATGAGTTTTTAATATGTGTGTCTATAATTATGTGTTACATACTCGCATATTAAAAGCAATGTGTGACAATGAATGAGTTTTTAATATGTGTGTCTATAATTATATGTGTTACATACTCGCATATTAAAAGCAATGTGTGACAATGAATGAGTTTTTAATATGTGTGTCTATAATTATATGTGCTACATACTCGCATATTAAAAGCAATGTGTGACAATGAATGAGTTTTTAATACGTGTGTCTATAATTATGTGTTACATACTCGCATATTAAAAGCAATGGGTAACAATGAATGAGTTTTTAATATGCGAGTTTTTATGTGTTTTATATGTGATGTAAATGTACATAGATACCTTGCGATCAAGAAATGCTTGATTGTTAAGAGTTTGATAAAATGTTTAAAATTTAATTATAATATTTTCCGCACTAAAGTTATCTCGTAAAGTATTTTAATTGCACGAGCATAAAAAAATGTAAATGATAAAGTATATATCAATGCCGGATCTAACAATATTTGAATAATAATTGGTTATCTTAATTATATCTTTTTACTTCGATATCAAATGTAGTAAGAAATAACAACAATTGAGTGGTTATTTCCAAAGTCTCGTCTAAATAAAGACAATTCTTTAAATAAACTAAAATTTAATTTTCCACTTTATTGACTTTAGCAAACATTTAAAACTTTGTAATCCTCTTTGTATATTTTGAATAAAAAATAAATATATTTCATAGAAATTTTTCCATTCCATGAAAATTGAAATGCATGCTTGTCAATTTTTTTTGAAACTATATTTCTATCGGCATGATTTTCAAATGCTGTTACTGCTTCTTCTTATGTGGGATTTCTAATAACCTTTTCATTGTCACCTTCATTGCTCAATGAGGTGTCTGCATAACATTTTGTAATTTTTTACAATACGCTATGCTTTCTAAGATATATAATAGTCATATTGTGCAAAGAACATTTGACAGATCTTCGCGTTTTGTAATTAAGTGATATGAGTTGATACGAGCTCATTTGTTAATTTAATTGGTTGTCGAAATGACGCGAAACGTTGTAATCCCGCAAAAATTTAAGTAAAATTTATCTTTTCCAATGTGGGGAATAAATCGATGTCGTTCATATTCATATTTAAGGTTTTGCAGAAAACTTATTTAAAACAAAACTTGAAAAAAAGAAATATTTTTAATGAAAATTCTACTATATGTTTTAATCAATATTTAAATACTCAAAATTAGTGAATAGATAAAAGCTTTCATTACAAAAGATTCAATTTAATACTAACTTTACGAAGGGGTCATTTTGACCCTTTTGAAATTTTTTTTCCTTAATTTTCTTCATTGCGTACTTTATGAGAATATTTTAAATATTTTTTACTTACATTTATAAAACATATAATAGCAAATATTATCTTTTTGTTTCGGAGGAATGTATATAGTATACTTACTTTTACCGAAAGGGTCATTTTGACCATTCGAATCACTATTATTGAGAATACATACATTTATATTTAAATATGTAACGGCTTGGTAGTAACGCACATAGATATAGGTATAAATATAGAAATAAATATGTGTTAGTAAAATATGTGTATATAAGAAACGAGATCACGAAGTCCAAAGTCAGTCAGATAGAAGCTATTATAAGTTGTTAGTAAGAAGACGTGTGAATCAATGTTTTGGTAGAAGAATAGAGGGTCTTGAAAACCTAGATTAGAAAATAAATACATCGGAACTGCCTTTTCATCACACCACATTTCAACAAATGTATTGTTACGAATATGTGATGGTGCTTCCCAGCATAGCTGGTTCCATAGGAGGTCCCAAAGCTAGGCGACAAACTTGGCGACCATTTGGCGACTTGGCGACGAATTTGACGGCTTTGGCGCCAAAATAGATTATATCCGAAACATCGGGGATTTTCCCGACCCGTCCAGTAAGAACCGAGTTACATCTCGAACGTTCCTGATTGGCTGAGAGGCTTCTAGCCCCGCCCCCTGAGACCTATAAAAGGAAGCAGTCCTGCCGCTGCCGGGAGTCGTGAACCAGAGTCGTCGTGAATTGAGTAGTCGGAAGCGACAGAGAAGAGTGGTCGTGGAGCAGTGGAGTCGAAGAGTAGTCGGAATCGACGGTAAAGAACTAGCCTTCCAGAGATAAGTGGAGCAGCGGCGGAGTGAAGCTAGTGCTGAACTAAGCTGTGTGCTACTGTCTGCAGTAGAGTCTGTTGTATGCAGCTGTGTATGCTATTGTATGCTTCATGTCTCGGCTGAAGATAATCGTCTTCTATGCTGCATATAGTTGTCGTGTTTGTGCTGTCCTGTGTGTCTTCGTGTAAATAAACGTAGTTGTTTTATTTTCTACTGCCGCCTGCTGATTGAGTGTTCTCCACACCATATAACTCTCACTATCCAACGAACCCCGGAAATTTCGTAACAATATTGAAAAGTAAAAAAAAAATTTTAAAAATCTAACTTAACTTCATTACAGATAGGTCAATTTATATTGTTTTTCTAATTAAATACCGAAGGGGGTCTATCAAAAGGGTCATTTTGACCCTTTTGATAGAAATAGGTATATACCAATTCATGGTGAACCTAGAGTTAATAATTATGTATATATAGTATACTCGCGGTTAATGCTATCTTTCGCTTTGTATTATATATGTCACATAGTCAAACCGTCATATTCAAATGCACACAAAAAATTTTCGTTGTATTTAATGTAATTATTACAGTTTATATTGTTGTCATTTTTGAATTAAAGACAATTTGAATGAATTTTTCAATCATTTTGAATGAAAGAATTTAATTGAATTAATCTTAAATGAAATAATGTAACACTGCTTTGCAGATGAAAATTTCAGAGCCGATTCTTTGTAAAATTTTGAAAAATCATTACTTCTTGTAAGAAAGACTAATAAATATATGTTGGTGATTCTGGCGGGAACAATGTAATGAAAAAACTTTTCAACTACCGGTAAATGTGTGATGTTCTTGATATTTTTAAAAGCAGGGCACAAAAAATTTTAAAAATACAGTGTGGTTATTATTAAAGTTCCACTTTTAAATGGTCATAAAAGGAAAACTACTGAACAAAATGCTATCAAACTTGGTAATAGTTTAAAGAATGCCATGGAAATTTCTTTTACTTGAAAAATAAAAACAAAATGTTCAAAAACTTACCCCTAGAGGGGAAAATGGCGCTGTATGCAATATTATTAAATAAAATAAGACATGAAAACATCGGTTTAAAATCTGTTTAATCATTTATGAAACGTATTACAAAGCATGTTCAGTGGGGCGTCCACCATTTCTTGAAAGCAAGTTAAATCGCATAACTGTATTCTCAGTAGTAGATATTAGCACATCAGGAGAAACGTTATGCACTTGTCGGTGTATCGCATCTGTCAATTCCCCCAAATTGTTTAGATTAATACCATATGCAGTGCTTTTGGTATAACTCCATAGCCATAAATCACAGGAGTACATGTCTGGTGACAGAGGCGGACTTCTGTTAACTGCTAGTTTCATAATTGGGCAATTTTTCTTTAAAGAGTAGTCAACAGCTAGATACCTGCAGCTGGCTTAGGGTCATAGTTAAGACATTTTGTGATAATTGAAATCTAGCAGCGTGGCATATTAGACACCACGATTTTTATGCAGGATGGGACCCCACCACACATGGGTCACATAATTACTTAAGCAATATTTCATGAATTGACGGATTATTGGCCAAACTTCCCTACTTCTTAGCCACCCTCATCACCAAACTTTAACCTCTGTGACTTCTGGCTATGAAGTTATCTCAAAAGCACTGTTTATCAATTTGGCGTAAATTAGAGATGAGATACATCGGCATGTGAGTAACATTCCTCCTGATATGCTAAGTGCTACTGTTAAGAATGCAGTATTGCGATTTCCACACTGAACATGTTTTGTAACACGTTTCAGAAACATTTAAACACATTTTAAGCCAGCGTCTTCATGCTTATTTTATTTAACAATATTTCATACAGCGTCATTCCCCCCCCCCATTGCTGAGTATTTGAACATTTTTGGGAGGGAAAGAAATTCGCATGACATTTTTTAAACTGTTACCAAGTTTGATAGCATTTGGTCCAGTACTTTTCCTTTTATGACCATTTCAAAATGGAGCTTTTATTATAAACATTTTCTATATATACAATTCCGAACAGTATATATGCGAACTAATGAGGAATAATTTTTAATAATCATCAATCAAAGAATTCTTTAATTATTGTTTTTGAAATAAATTAAAGGTAGCCTGAAATAAGAGCTTTTATTCTTTTCTCATAGTGTGATAAAATTAAAGTTGATTTTAGCCAATTCTGTTATTTTTTGGCTACTTTAGCAGAAGTTTACATTATTATATTTAGAACAAATGTGGTTATTATCTTATAAGTTCATTTGAAAGTAATTTTTCTGAAAATATTTTCGTGCATGCACATTTTATCTTTATTTTAAATGATGCATTTTTCTAGACTAAAATCATTTTTTAATTACCTAAAATATGTAGAAACTGAAAATGCCCTCCAGATTTATTTTAAAGTGTAATATAATCCTTCTGTTAACTTTTATATAATTTTCTGAAATAGTAGAACACCTGAACGCATATTTAAATCAGAGAAAAACATCGTTTAAAAGTAATTGACACTTTTGAAACCATTCACTATAATATTTATTTGATAATACATATTATGTTACTTTAATCGCTTTTAATCGTATAATTTGGAATATTATAATTAAATTTTAAATAGAAACTGAGCAATTTTTATTTGCTTTAAAATCTTCCATCTCTTTTAACATATGCGAAAATGAAGACTATGTTTACATGTTGTATAATGCCCTTCCCCTTTTTTTCGTTTTCTTACACCTGCCTTTTCGGTAAACATTAATAAAAAAATTTATTTGTCAAATCCATAGTAAGTAATGGGAATATTGTAGAATCAAAGTAATGGAAAAAAACGTTCAAATTGTTATTTTTTTTTTATTCGAAGGAATATTATTCGTATAAAAAATTTATGATTCATTTTATTTTACTTAGAGAGTATTAAAGCGGTTAGAAAAATCTAAAAGCGGGTATCTATCGAATTACATGCACGTGTAAAATGTGGAACAAAGTTTTCTTTTCCATTGTGTGTATTTTCAGTTTGCTAGTGATAATTCGGAGTAAAGTACAAGAACCAGAAAATTTAGACAAATATTTCAAATGCTGGACATATGCCGAATGCGTTTCAGGTAATTATAATGCATTCAATCTACTAAAATAAATATATTTAAGATACCCGATTACGTTTGGGAAAATATTTATGAAAATTTGGAATTTTTAATACTTTTGTTATTTTTATTTGTATTATTAATTACAAACATGAAAACGAAGAAAAGTTTTTTTTTAATGTAATATTTTTTTTTTGAGAAATAGGGAAATGTGAAGTAAATTTTTATGAAATTGGGTCAAAACAATGAACACTCTATGCCAAATGGTGATACAGCAATCGTAATATTCTCTTCGTACAAGTTATGAGGAAAATGATCTATGAAAAAACTCAATCAAAGAAAAATTTGAAATGTAAATAATGCAGTATTAAAAAAAATGTGTGAAATATGTACTTTTTTCAATTATTTACAATTGAATTGTCATATAAATACATATAAAACAAAATTAAAAAGTTAAAAGCAATTGATGAAAAAAATATTGCAAATATCTTGCCTCATTTCAAAATTTTAGTATTCACCCTGAAGATTTTAATCAAATTTTGTGCGTAATATATCACCGGATTAATTGTATGTCCGTCTGCACATTAACAGAGAGGTGAACAGGATAATTCAAAAATGTATTGGCAAAGATGTATGATATTTAGTGCATGATCTTGTTATTAAATTTGCAGCCATATATCAAATTTCGATTTTCATAGGTTTGAAAAAGACGTCCAAAATATATATTCTTTCAACTTACTGTACAACGAAGTACAAATATCTCATGTACGGGATACCTGAAAACAAAACTCTGAGCAGTTGTGGCTTTCATTGGCTTTTCCATAGTCAATATTGTAAGTGGAGGGGAGATATAACATTTTCATTCAAAGGGTAGGAGTGCAAGTTCGGTGAATTTATTTCCGCCCTTTTTTTAAAAAATTTAGTATGAGGTATTGACATATAGAATCAATATTTCATGATATTAATAAACTAATTGATAATTTAATTTCAAAATTTAAAACTTTTTTAAAATTTGAGTGGAAAATTATTGATAAAATTCCATATCTATAAACACGATTTGGATCATTTAGGAGAAGATAATTAATAACTGTTACAACGTAGAAGCATAATAAAATAGTTGATAAAATCTTTTAAAAGATAGCAATAGAAATAAAATCTTTCAGTAAATCATAATAAAATAGATAAATCATTAATAGATCCAATAGACATATAAAATATTTTAATAATAAATTAAAAAATGGACAAAGGTAAAAAGGACAAAGGATACTCAATAGAGATAAATCTTTTAACAAATAATAATAAAAGAGATAAAATCTTTTAACAAATAATAATAAAAGAGAGAAAATCTTTTAACAAATAATAATAAAAGAGAGAAAATCTTTTAACAAATAATAATAAAAGAGAGAAAATCTTTTAACAAATAATAATAAAAGAGATAAAATCTTTTAATATATATGCAATAAATATTTATAAAATGCATAATAAAATCTTTTAATGGATGCATAATAAAATCTTTTAACCCTCTGAGGCGCAGTGTTTCACTACAAGGAATGCCTAACTTTGCTTGTTTCTAAAATCATTAAATTCAACTATAAAGGGAAAAAATATGATTAAGAATCACTTTTAACCTTCATTTTTAATAATAGATGACAATTTAAATCAAACCGATCGATTACTTTAATATAGCACGTCATGTAAAAAACTAATTTTTTCCTAGAATTTTGTTATTTTTTTCTAGTAAAACATAATTTCAATGTTCTTTTATTGGCTATTTCTTAAATTATTTATTCTATACATTTTAAAGTTTTTCGTTGAGAAAGTATACGTATAATCGTTAGATAAAAATAGCTGTTCCATCAGCTATAACACTGCGCCGATTGTGTTGCTCGGTGGGATGCTATGCTAGAAAGAAAACACCTGTGCTATCATTTCCTGTTTTTTTTTTTTTTTTTTTTTTTGAGGAAAATGAATTCAGTACAAAGAACAGTGTTTGGGAAGATCACAATTCTTGGAAATGACCAACTCTTACTATGGGTCTGAAGTTTAGAGGGCGTACGTTTTTTTTTATTTTTTTTATTTACAGCCTTTGCAATCTTCACTTAGAGTTGCACACAGTTTCCTATTTTTTATTTTGAGTTTTGACTCCTTTTATATAATAGTGCAAATATTTTAAATTATATATATAAATAATTATTATAGATTATTTTTTATTTTAAATACAAAAATGGATTTTTTTGTAAATTAATTATATTAAAAATGGAGAGATTAACTAGATTTCTTCGGAACACAAAAACGCTTCAATTCAGTGCATTGCCCTTCAATATCGAATGTGAACATGCCTCCTTGTGGTGCACCTGGGATCATGCTAATTCTGCTACACATGTATAATGCAGCGCATATTAATTAAAACTATAGAGATTTTACTCATTTTCGCGTTTTACTGCAATGCTCACTTAGTCGCAGTTTGCAGAGCTCTAACGGAGCAATGCTCACTTAATCGCAGTTTGCAGAGCTCTAACGGCGCAATGCTCACTTAATCGCAGTTTGCAAAGCTCTAACGGCGCAATGCTCACTTAGTCGCAGTTTGCAGAGCTCTAACGGCGCAATGCTCACTTAGTCGCAGTTTGCAGAGCTCTAACGGCGCAATGCTCACTTAGTCGCAGTTTGCAGAGCTCTAACGACGCAATGCTCACTTAGTCGCAGTTTGCAGAGCTCTAACGGAGCAATGGTCCAGATGATGGAACACCCCGAAAATCAAAACGATAAGTACAGTCTACACAAAATTTAATCTGTATATTCCTGTTGAACTAAGTAGGTTATCTGCGATTTGTGTGTGTGTGTGTGTGTGTGTGTGTTGTGTGTGTGTGTGTGTGTGTGTGTGTGTGTGTGTGTGTGTGTGTGTGTGTGTGTGTGTGTGTGTGTGTGTGTGTGTGTGTGTGCACGTGAGTTTTAAATTTAAAGGGTAGTGAACTGCAAAGGGTTAATAGATACATAATAAAATGACTGATAAAAAGCTTTTAATAAATACGCAACAGAGATAAAATACTTTAATAGAAATGCAATAAAATAACTAATAAAATATTTGAATGGATAAATAATAAAATAATTGATAAAATCTTTTGATAGATACATAATAAAATAATTGATAAAATCTTTTGATAGATACATAATAAAATAATTGATAAAATCTTTTAATAGATACGAAGTAATGTAATAATCTTTTAATACATTTATTGTTTCAGATGGACCAATCCATCAAGACTTTTTGCATTGCTTTAATACGATTTCTCAACAGGTAAAAACCTTTTATTGTACAAAGTGGCTGTGGTAACTTAATAGTTTATTTTTTCATATCATTTGAGAATAACTTAAAACTCAAATATTCTTTAATTTCATTTACTAATATTTCGAAGCAACATTAGGGATATTTGGAATGAATCTTATAAGTTGCTCCCAGCCGGATAGTGTTGGCGGTTTAATTTACGTTACATTAACGACACGTTTTAAAGAAACACAGGGCTATTTTGGTACGTACGCCGTAATTTTGAACTGCGGTTAACAGACTTGGATGACTTCTGAGCTGGCACCATCCTACTCCAAACTTCCACCCCTCACCAGCGGGAGGAGGTTTGGCCCTTACGTATTTAACGTGCATCAAACCAACTTAAACTATGGTTCTTCGGTGTTATCGAATCTCGTACTTCAAACCCTTCAGTTCCGAATCCGGGACCTTATCATCAAGCCACCACGGCCGTCCCAGAGTGTTGGTGGAATCCGCTTCAAACTTTCTTGAATTTGTTTAGACAAGTATGTTTGTCATGGAAAAAGTGCAACATTTTACGTTATGACAAGTTTATTCGTCTGAAATAATAAGTTGTGACAATTTGCAGTTAGAATTATAATTTCTGTAAAACTCAAACTTATTCGTAAATTTCAAGATGTTTAAATTTTTTTTAAGTCAAGTCGAAATCTAAGGAACAAAAATAAGATTATTATGCGTTGTACCATGCTTTGACCAATGCCATTCTCAAACAGCAAATTAAGGAAAAAATTATTTTTTTATGTTTATTTTCGTTTATATGTTAAAAATATATATTAGTTTAAGTAAATAAATGAATCTGATTACTGAAATAAAAAAGTAAAAGTCATTTCATTTCAACATAATTTCATATTACACATACTCTGTGTTTGACCAGTATACTCGTCATTGCTAAATTTTTGGGACACAATTTAGATACGCATACAATGCTTTAAATTTACAATGAGAAATGAAATAACATAATTTACTGTTTAGTTTAAAAAATGCAACTTTTGTTTATAAATAATCAATACTTTAAATACAAAATACTTCTACTTGTAATCAATTTCTGGGATCTTTTATGGCGTTTTACATAATAAATATTTTAACAGATATATGAATTATATGACTCCCATCTTAATGCAGATATGACTTATTATTTTTATATGTCTTACTTGATTTCTTACGATAAAACAACACTATCTTGCTTATTTTCTTTTTTAATTTCTAAAACTGTGATGGTATATTCTTCTTTTTCAAAAATAGATGTATTTTTTTTTCATTTTATGGATACACAAGGTAATATAACAACTTTAATTGTGATCAGATGGCTTTCAATTTTTTTCGTAAAAGGAGAATTGACTATTAAATTGACTGTTGCGCAAAATTTTATTCAAACATTGCTTATGATTCAATACCAGGAGCGAAATTTCTTGTAAATATTTATGTTTATATCCATTTAAAGTTATTCACTTTCAAAGCAGTTTTGGGAAACTAGATGACTTAATATGCTTAGTATTATTACTCACAGTATTCGATTCCAGTTTTGTTTTAAACATTAAAAGATTCTTAAATATGAAATATTACATTCTATAAAATATTTCTGATTTCTGCAATTATATTTTTAATTAAATCAAGAAATTCTTTTGTTCTAAATAGTTTTAATCTTTTTGTAAATAATTTTAATATCTAAAAGGTTAACTTAAAAGATTTTAAGAATCACACAACTTTTCTTCAATAAGTTTATTGATCATTTCTAAGGAAAAATATTTAAGCATTATCAATGATCTATATATGTGTTTTTAGAACATGGAATAAGAAAGCAGGTATTTTCAAGAATGAACTTTTAATGTCCATCGGCCATTAAAAGAAAAATTTCCAGCATTCTTTTAATATTTACCTTAAAGGGCACTGAAATTTTATTTTCAATCTAAAGAAAAATTGTTCACTATTAAGAAGATAAATGGAATCTTTCTTCAAAAAATTATTCTTATTCTTATAGTTCAATCCTTTTAAATTTTGTTTTTCTTAACCACCGTCCTGTTTTTTACTTAAACTAGAAGGAGAAAGTACAATGGGTGCATAGCTTTTTAATTAATAAAGAATTAAAAATTCCATTTGTCACGAAATTTTCAATAATACCTTCTTTTTTTCTTAATAGTTTTGTGATCAAAATGTGCAGAAATCTGTTAAGTAATATATATGAATACTGGATTTGGTATATTTGCTGTTTCAGCTTCAATTATAAACTAACCGTCTTTGACGACCAGCCAGTATTAACGCTCCGTAAAATTTTCAATTAAATATTTTATGTAATGGTTCTCTTAGTAACTTTCTCAGAAAAATATTTTTAGTCTTCAAATTTTGATAGTCATATAATTCATTTATAATATTTATATAGGCCTTGCGCTTTGTTGTAATATATATAATTTTTTGACAACTTCCATAAAATTTCAACTTTAATTTTTTTTAATTTTAGAAATTGTACTCAATATTTCGCTACGTAAATGAAAGTTTCTACGAGTACCATACCGATTCCGTACCAAAATCAATGGACGAGTATTGCAATCTAAGCAACGAGGGTAAAGTAAGTACATTTTATTGACGATCTTTTTTTTTTTTTTTTTTTGCAATATAAATATTGTCTTTTATACAAATGGGGTAAAGTTTTTCTCCCCAATTTCATATTTGCAGAATAATGTAACCATTTCAGTGCTTAAATTAAATTTCAAGAAATTTCTTTAATTTTAGTATTACTGATTTTAAGACAATAAATTTATTAGTTCAAAGCTTTAGTGTTTTCTCATACTGTGTAGATTTTCATCCAAGAAATCAATTTTTATAGGTGGAATCTTTTGAAAAGACGTTCGAAGGATTTTTCAGTTACCAGGATGTAAGTAATCTTATTTCGAAGTGATTTTTTTTTTATCCTCTTAATATTTACTAAGTATCTTGAATGTTAAAAAACGAGATGAAAAATGTACTTTATTTCTGTCTGTATGTTATCGTGATATATAATAAATATTGGAGATTAATGTATAGATAATTAAGATACTTTTCAAATATTTTTTCAGGGTGATTTTTTTTGGCATACACATTTTAAAATATCCTTGTGTGAGTGCCAAATTTTATGACCACCCCTTCAAAACAGTGTTGACCACCTGTATCCCATAATACTGATATATTAATTTTAGCATAGATTCTTTAAGATGTTGAAAGATGGTAGGAGGAATTTGATCCCATATCCAATGAACTACACTTTCTAGTTCCTTGAAATTGGATGGAAATGGATCCAGCTATCTGTTGCAATGCACGATTTCATCCTAGAAATTCTCAATTGGATTAAGATCTGGTGATCGTGCGGGCCAACGAAGGCAGGTAAAGTCAGCGTCATGTTCTTCAAACCATCTGACGACTATACCAGCTGTATGACAAGGAACATTGTCTTGCTGAAAGTATCCATCCCCGGCAGGGATATACCATTAACATAACAGGATGTACTTAATCTGCGAGAACACTTAAGTAACCATGGATATTCAGACGTTGTTCCACAGTAATCAAAGGACCCATGCCATGCATTATTGTTGACGGTTTTAAAAATAATTATTTTTTCTTAAACTTGAAGCAAAAGTTTTCATTTCAGGAACACTAAGCATGCAAAATTTCGTGTAAAATATTTATCTAGAAAAATAATTTTATATTATTTTTTAAGTGTATGGTAGAATTTGAGTTTTTTATTCATTTCCAAAACCAATTTAGCTGATTTAAAGGTTGCAAAGAGGACAGAAGTCGGTTGGTAGAAAACACGAAACAAATGAAAAAGAATAAAGGAATAACTGTATAGGCAAGGCAAAGAAGGAATAAAAACATAAAAATAAAAAAATAAAAAACATAGAATATATGAGAGAAAAACAAATTTTTTAAAAAATATGAAAAACTTAAAAACAATGTAAAACAAATTTACATAACATAAAAGATATGGAAAAATATAATATAAAAGAAATTATGTTATTATGTTTATAAAAAAATAAAGAATTAAAATAATACAAAATATTAAAATAATATAAAAAACAAGTGATAACATACATATAAAATATAGAAATAAGTTGTAGTAAATAAATAATATAAATAAAACAAGGAAAAAAGATAGAATAATACTAACATTTTTTTAAAAAAAAGCGAAATCTCTTAAGTAATTTTGAGACAAAATATATACTAAAAAAGATGAGTCAGGCATTTGAAGACAATACATATATTTGAAACATACTCTTTATCCCATCCCTAGACAGATTTAATCGAAATTCAGCGATTTGTTCCTATGAGTCTATATAATTGAAAGCATAATAGAAAAATAGCAACATCCTTTCATATAGAATAAAAAGGGAGTCAAAAAACTTTATATCCGTCAAATTCTATAACATTCTGACAGAATATGTGTAGCGAGAAATTAATGTTAATTTGTATATAAATCCCTTTTAAATGCCTATGGGAATCATATCATTATTACTATTAATTTAGTCATATGAAAATAAATATTTGGGATTAAACTTTGTCATAACCAAACAAAATATAATTTAATTAAAAAGTTAAATTTGAGTACTAAACGAAGAACATTCAGATTTTTTTGCAACGTCTGGAAACTGGCGAAATCTGTCACTTTTCTGTGACCAAGGAATCCAGCAAATTTATGATATTTCTGAAAACTATAGAATAATAGGGGGCAAGCGACTACTGGAGATATATTTGGGACCAAGAACTTTTACAGGAAAAGAATTCGGAATCGACTCAATGGTAGTGGCGGAAGACTCTCTCATGAAATATTGCGATAGAAAATGTACAAAACGTAATTTATAACTTTCTTAAAGAGATAATTTTGGGCAAAAAGGGAAGGACAACCGACTCTTCAGGTTCAGAAACTAGGTGCGGAAATTTTCATGTGAAATAAAAACTGTAAAAATCGGTAAAGTAGCTCCGGCAGGGGTGCTCTGACCTGATTTTATCTGTGGAAGAAACACTGTAAAATAAGGTATTTTTTTGTATTTCTTTGGAAAATGAAAAATGGTGGAAAGAAAGTGATTGTTACTTAAATACGAAATACAAAACGGCGAAACCGATACTGTGGTTAAAGTTGGAGAACTCTGTTGTATATTTTCAATACAGTGAGGTAGTATTTTTGAAATTTCTCGAAAAAATGGAGAAAGGAGAACAGGTGATGATTGGTAACTTACCTAGTTGAAAATATCTCTATGCAGTGCTTAAATTAGGGCATTTAGAAATCTTTGTCAGTATATAAGCATTAAACAACATTAATTCCAATTTAATATAATTTTGTTAAACAGCTCAACATATCTTAATCATCGTAACTATAAATAAATGAAATAATTACTAAATATCTGTCTTTGGAATATGAAAAATTTGCATAACTAACTACAAAAGCAAACATTTAACTTCCTAAATGGTTCAAGTATTAAAAGGCTACAATCTAATGCAAAAAAGCTTTATACAAGCGTAGTAAAATGACGTTTCATGGCAATTGTAGTTGATCATCTATTTAAACCTTTTTCTTCAGATACTGAGTTATTTAAATAAGACATATATACGATATTTAATTAACGATAATTTTTATTATTTTATAGATGGCATGTGATTCTTCACAGATGGCAGATAAATGCGAAGCTGCAGAAACGTTTTTAGTAAGTGAATTTATGATTCATTTAAAGAAAATATATTGCTCAAAACGAAAAATTTTATTTTCTCGTCATGTTATTCTGACAGAAGATCTTCAACGTTTAATATATTTTAATAATTTTTATTCCTAGCTAATAAAATGCATTATGGTATTTAATTATATCACTAAACCTCTTATAATTTCAGTAATGATATTTTCTGGGTTTGGTTGGTTTGGTTATATTAACGTCCCGTTTGATACAACACTAGGGCTATTTTGGGACCGACCTCGTAATTTTGAACTGCGGTGAGATGATGAGGACGACACCTGAGCTGGCACCCTCCTCTCCACACCACACTAGCGGGAAGACGTTTGGTCATGACGGATTTAACGTGCAACAGACCCCCTTACACGACGGTTCTTCGGTGGAATCGGGTAACGAACCTAAAACCCTCCGGTTCCGAAGCCGAGACCTTACCACCATGTATTTTGAATGATACATGGATGATTATTAATGTTTGAAATTTAAATTTTAAGGGAAAATATTAGCATATTTTTAAATCAATATATTCAGAGATGATAATAAAATAGTATCCACACATGCGCACCAGAACTAGAAACTGTTGTTCGATTTAGCTGCTGTTTCAATCACAATAAATACACATCCGGTAGGCGAAATTTGGAAATGAGATAAATAAGAGAGGGTTAGATGATATTAGAGAGAAAGATATATAATCATATGGAAAATACAACTATTGTGAATGAATGCCATGGTGAATGTTGGTATCAGGCATTAAAGAAAGCGTTTATTACGGCCACTTGAAAGAAAGGAATCCTTCTGTTATTTTTTTTGCTAGGAGATTGCATTTATCATTATTGTGAGCAAAAAGAAGTTAAGAACGAATGAGTGGATATAAACAATCGAAAAGACAAAGAATAAATCGAATAAATCTTATTCACAATTTTATAAATCGATGTGATAAATTAAATATAATTTTGAAAAATTAAAACTTAAACGTATACTATAATTTTTTATTCATGTACGAATCTTTACGTTCTAAATGTCAGATGTTACAGTATCAGAACCCTATTGCTCATTTGTCTTGAATTTGTATCATTAGCTTCTTTTAAAAACCATGCAAGTGGAAATAATTCCCTTTCCAATTAAAACAAGTTTCATTAGACAGATTCTGAGGCTCTATTTAAAAAAAATTCACAAAAGTGAGGCTGCCTTCTATATTTCGTAATGTGATTTCACTTCGCCTACTAAATTATTCAACAGAATCGGAATTGTTTTCAACTATCCACGCGATTAAATATTTGATCTTTAAATTTTAGTGCAACTATGTAATTTGGTGGGTTTTTTTAAAATATTGTTTAAATGCAGAAAAATTTTTTTCGGTTATTAAATTGGTATCGTCCAAAAGACAATTTTTATAATCTGGAATAACTGTGAAAAGGACTTTTGCACAAAATTAGTTTCGTAATTTATCACGGGAAAGCGTCAATATTCAGTTGAATTTTTAATTTAATAAAATTTCTATTAAAATTTCAAAATATTAGTCTCATTGTACATATGTTCCATATTCAATAAGAGTTGCCCAAACAGTCCAACCTGTTGAGCGCTGACACACACACACACACACACAATTCGATTCCGCTTCGTGCTACCATGTTCCACTCTCTTTTCCTGAATAAAGAACATAATTGAGCTCTTGTTGCATCAGGGCGCTTTGGTTATAATATGAACAGCTTTATTTTGAATTAATATTACCTTTTTGGGATTAAATATATATGCCAAACCTCTAGATGGGAATTCGTTCATAATAAGGAACCTGATTACATATCTATCTTAAACCCGTTTAATTAGGATTAGAAATTTATAATGTCTGCCGATCAAAGAGAAATATAAATGAGTTTTCCCCAAACTTTTTTTTTGACATTGCATGCATCTGAAACGTGAGGCCGTTGTCCAATTTTGTGCCAAGATATTTAACCCTAGTTAATCACACAAAAGGAGCTTAGCACTAGACAAGAATCATCTATTCTGAACTTTTATGAATGAAATAATCTTAGTCTTATCAGCATTCACATTTGCTTTCCAATGCTTTAACTATTCTCACGAGATATATACAAAACATAGGAAATTCTATAAGAACACAGCATTTTTTGTGTATGTTGATTTGTGCCAGAATAGCCATATTATACATTTATCTTGGATATATTGAAATTGTAAAGTCTTGGTCCTGACCGATCAAATAAGAGAAAAGCGTAATAAACAATTCCTTTATTTACAGCCTTATATATGTACACAAAAACAACTTGTTCGCATTTAGGTTAATATTATTCACAAAGTCCAAACAACAAATGAAAGTTAATCATGAAATAGTTTCTAGATCAATTCGGTAAATAAACATAAAAACGTTAATAGGCTGTTAGCACGTACCGTTACTCCAGGGGCAGCTCCAGAAATCTACCGATCTTTATCTATTGAATCTTAACAAAGAAACACGAATCATAGGAAACTTCTCACAAAATCAGGTACACCTTTGAATACTCACCTCTCTCTCGTCTGATTCCTCCTTAAACGGTTCTCACTGCTTTTCTCTCCCCTCAAAACAAAATCCCCCCTTTTAATTTAATCAAATCAGCGCCTCTGATTTTCTCATTGGTGAACTTGAGTTCTTTATCACCCAATATCTGCTCAGCAATGCTTCCTCAATGGTCTCCAGTCGATTGTGGGAATGTCAGTTCAAGATCCATCTTTGTAGATCACCCTTCCTAAAAAAATTTTAGTTATATTCAATTGACTGCTAACATCAGTTAAAGTCCAACTGACTTCGACACAAAAGTTGCCGGTGATTGATTGTTCCTCTAAGATGTGAGGAGTCCATTCATAATAGAAAAAAAAGTTTAACATCTGGATGTTTTGACGTTCTTCAACGTTGAAGATATGATGGAACAGAGGGTAAAAATATGTTGTCCTTTATCTAGATAAAAGAAATGACTAGACACAATGACTCCACTGGTGAAGAGAATTACCATATGGCAGTTGGGAGTCACTTGATGTTTGTTGAAACATGTGACGTTACATCTAGCAACATTTTATATTGCCAAGTAATAGTATTTTGAAATTTTGTAAACTATTTGGTATAATGGGATAAGAAATGGGTTCAAAATACAATTCCGAAAAGTTCGTATCTGTTGGATGATAGATAGTTGTGCAGGTAGAAAGGTTTTGGAAAAAAGAAACTGCAGAAATAATACCTTGTATTTAAAAAGATTCATCTTAAAAAATTAGGTTTAACGTCTGAAAAGAAAGGCTTTAATGCCTCACCTTATAACAGAGAAGCTTAACGTCATGAAATATCCATGCAGGAATCATCATATTCTGGAAATGATAACTATATAGTTATTTATCTTCGATAAAAGTCTAAATTTAAGTGATAAATATGCTTATTTCATTAAATTTTATTAACATGCAACCGAATTACGAATTACATAAGAAATGACTACATATTGGTAACTGACCTTAGTTTTTTGGAAATCAGTATTGTTTGAAAATAAAATAAAAATTAATTCTTTCATTATTATTTTTTACAAATTGTGATGTAAAATAAAAGTTTAAAGTTAGGATTTTTTTTATTTGTATTACAAAATCATTCATAAATACATATTTTTATTTCAAAATTTACTGTACATAATTGCAACATGATTATCCGATTATGTATTTAACTTTGAGTGTGCTTTTATATTCACATATGCGCTAATTTTTTTTTAGAGCTGTATTTTCAATTTTCTTGATAAACTGGAGAAAGAAGATGACATCTGCAAACTCTCTTAAGATATATGTATCCCCGTCAACGATTTTTACTATAACGAAATAAAAAAAACAACCCATAATTCAAATTTGTTTCTTTATTCTGAAATAAATATTAAGGTATTTTTAGAAATGAAATTGGTTTACCCATTTAGCAAAAGACATTTAATGAGTTTGATTGTTGTATTATGATAGGAAATTATATTTTACTAAGAAAAATTACTGCAGAATCATGTGTTGCATCAATTAAAACCTTCCACTAAATTCCACCAATCACAATAAGCCATATTTAATTGGAAATAATATATTTATAAATGTAAATATTGCAAAAAAATAGAATTACTTAATTTATTTAAATATATTCTTAAATGCTCTCATATATTTAAAAAAATAGATAATATACATGTAGTGATATATCTTGATCTAATTTAAATCTTAAGTAGTTTCCAAATTTTTTTCTTAATTAGCTCATATTAACTTCATTCTGAAATGGTCTCGTATTTCCTGATCCAATTCCCACTCTTTTATTTAATGAATTATACACGCGCTCTATAAAACTTCTCACTTCAACATTTTCTCACTATCCGAATGAAGGGATGTTTAATGTTTGAAGTAATGTTTACCATATTCTTTTAAAGATACCTAAATTTCCCTTTCCTAAGACTACTAGTGTCAAAGAAATCATTATTATAATCGCTTAGTAAAACCATTGAAGGGAAAAAATTTGTTCTCTTCTGCTCCTTTGTCGCGATGTAGACTGACGTATCTTTTACCGCTTGTTATTATGTAAATTATGCTTTTGGAATAAAATAAATCAAAGATAAAAATTTCAAAAGGTTTTTCTTTTTGGCCACGAAACTGATAAATATCTCTTTTTAAATGTACTTATATACACAACACAAATATAATTCCATGCAAATGTTCCTCCAATTTTCTCGTATGTCGTAGTTACAGTAGAGCTAAGTTGTACGGTGATTGAAAGTGAGTCTTTCCATTATTTTCAGTTTTGTTGTTGATTGTTCCGACATTTTCTGCAATTTTATAATTTTGATATCAAGGCACAAAGCAGCTTACAATGAGTCTGAATTGTCGAGTTAGGTGCTCTTCAGCTGGTAGGCCGAAAGTCCTTCAAAATCGGGGGGGGGGGAGTAATACACGTGCCGAAGTCTTAAATTCCTAACTAATGTTTTCTTTTCTAAAGTTTCTACAGATTTTTTTAAGCAGATGTAAAAACATAGTCTAGATAATATTTCAAATTATCAAACACTGTCTTCCACAACTTATAGAGAATCTCCAATTCGTATAATGAATCTTATCTTAACAAGTATCGACCCAAAATAATTTCAATAATTAGAATAAATGAAGTTATTTTCAATAAAGCCCATTAGTCATTTTCAGAAGTCGATAAGTAGATAAGACCCCAGAAAGCATTTCATTCACTGGTCTTAATCTAAATGCTTAAAAGAAAAAAAAATACAAACTGTTTAATAATAGATTTTAGTCCTTCGAAATATAAAGGTCGAAAAGTAGGAGGAGGGGATGCTTAGATTAGGCTGATATAAATATTTAGACTTGAATCTCATAGTTTTTTTTTCTTATTTTGCCGCATTTATGCATTTAAAATGAATTTTTTTTTAGATTAATAACTCGCTTATTATTTTGTAGAATACAATAAATACATTTGCAATATATATACCAAAAATATTTTTGCTAATAAAGACCAACTTACTTTCTCTTTTATACTATAAATCCTAATACTATTTTCAAAATATTTGATATAAATTTTTAAAATATGAGCAAACGATATAAATTCATAATTATTTATTTCAAGGCATATTAATTAGGGTAATTAATTAGTTAACTGAATAAAGTAACTAAGAAATAATAAAAATGAGCTATTATAATTTACTAAAAGAAATATGTAATTAATAAATATATAATCATAGCAAAGAATGAATAATTAATATAAAGCATAAAAATGAATGCTGAAAATGTTGCCTTTATGCTTAGCATTGTATATTATGTTATTTTTTGGCATCAGATTCACAAATCAAAAAGTGTAAGTATAACACTACTTTTAAAAGGTTCTTGAAAAATCTTTAGCGCCAGGGCCCCTCTGAAACATAAAGCACTTTATCCAAAAATGAGTCGACAAAAAATTTCAGATTCATTTACAATTCTTGAAATAAAGCTGTGTGCCAAATTTCATCTATTTTCTTGTTGCACTTTTAAATTATTGTATTTCCAAGCACATGGACTCGAAAACTTTCTGATGGTTCATTTTTTCTAGAATTTTACAAGTTTTTTAAACACAAAATTTAGTGAAAATACAAAATTTCATTGATTTAGATTTTGACCTGAAAGACTATGTGTATTACAGACTGACTGATATGATTTCAATATTAGTAAACCAGCTGGAATGCCATTTCATTTATATATCAAATATTATCACAACATGGGGATTTTTTGAATTATTATTATTATCATAAGTGAAAAAAAAGTACTCAGTTTCAATGTTTCACATTCATACAGTTGGTTTAAAAAATTATCTAGGATTCTAGTAACAACATTTGTACCAAATTTAAGTTTTCTAGCGTATTGTGTTTTATATTTATCAGGCTCACAAACACAAAATAACAAATTTCCAACTCACTGACATATTTTTTTCAAATCTACGAATTCTTCTAAACTCCGTTGTCCTTTCCCCCCCCCAAATATAACGGTAAGAATAAACACTCCAATCTGGTAACTTTGCTGTTTACACAGTAACTGCTGTCTCTTCAGCTGTGTTGACAACGAATACGTAAACAAACATATTCCCTCAGATTCATTATGCTTTTTGACATCCTGCTTCCACACGGTATCTTGACTGGCTTGTTTACAATTTATTTATGGCTAAATTTGATAGTTCATAGATATTTTAGGTGATGACTCATAGCGTGTTAATGGTTTAATATTTTATTCATTAGACGTAGCAAGATTTTTTTTTTTTTCTATCAGATCACCTGCTATCTGTCTCTGCAATTTCAACATGAAATATCAAAAATAATACAGACTAAATATTATTAAAATGAGACGAAATAATCGTGTTGAATGCTAGTGTCTAAGAATTATTATGTTATTATAGTTTCAGGATATGTTAATATTTTCATCGTAAAAAAAGTAATTGCGTGGGCTAGAATTTTTTATGGTATTAAAACCTATATTATCTGTCAAAATCATTTTAAAATATTGAAACTGAAATTGCAAAAATTGTTTTTAAAATTATAAATAACCTTTAATATTTATTATTTATTTGATACGATATATCTTTTGAACGAAATCTGATTGTTTAGAAACTTATTTACATACTTTATTATTTTGCTGAAGTTTAAGAAACTTAATTATTAATAACACAGTTAAATCATTTTGATCCTAATATTCTTTATTTCCTTTTCTTTTTCAGTTAATTCCATTTATATATCATTATCCATTTATATATTATTTCAGTTTAATGAAAATTAAATATGTATGTTATTTTTTTAATTATGTGATTAACTCAGATAAAATTAATAAACATCAGTTCAAAATTCATAGTGAAAAGAAATGGTGAAAATGTATGTCATTTGCCTTTCAGTAGTAAAATAAAGAAACAAAATTGAATAAATTTGCAAAAACCTATTTCAAAAGCCGTTTGTATTGTCTCAACTAATAATAATAAAGAATAAGTGCTTATGTACCAATATTGGCGTTTTGCAGAGAATTGTTCAATCTCTGAATACTTAAAATTTGCAACCATACCACAAATATTACGAGTACAAATTGAAAGGAAGTTGTGCACATCAGAGCGATATTTTTTGAAATTTTAATAAGGCACAAATTTAGCAACTTTTTCGATAATTTTATCTATAATTTCACAAGATATTTATATTTTCCAGAACTTAATTTCAATTACGTATTATTTTTTTTCTTCAAAAGTATAAATTTAGATGGTTTGCTGTAAATGTGCTTATTGTCTTGGTGGAGCCAGCTTGAAGTAGTACAGTTTAAATATTTAAGCGTATGTTTACTCAGTTGCTGAGGAATTACTTTAAACATTCAAGAGAGGTTTTGGTTCGGTTGTTCTCGATGATATTTCAATGGTTTTTCTACGATCCTCAATTCAGTCGTATGAGGTCCTTCAGGAAAAAGAGGTCAAGGACTGTAATCAGCCCGAATAAAGTCGTGAAGCTCCCAACGATCAATTTTTCATCAAAATCCTTTTCGTTGTCACTAGAAATCATGGAAGCCGTGATGTCAAGACGGAGGTCATCCGTACGTTGTAGATCAGAATCAGGTTTAGTCAACAGTTGCATGTCTGGTCTCTTCAAAAGAATAAATATAGATGGTTGCTGTAAATGTGCTTATTGTCTTGGTGGAGCCAGCTTGAAGTAGTACAGTTTAAATATTTAAGCGTATGTTTACTCAGTTGCTGAGGATTTACTTTAAACATTCAAGAGAGCTTTTGGTTCGGTTGTTCTCGATGATATTTCAATGGTTTTTCTTTGATTCTCAATTCAGTCGTGTGAGGTCCTTCAGGAAAAAGAGGTCGATGACTGTAATCAATCCGAATAAAATCGTGAAGCTCCCAATGATCAACTTTTCATCAAAATCATTTTCGTTGTCACTAGAAATCATAGAAGACGTAATGTCAAGACGAAGGTCATCCTTTTGTTGCATGTCTGGCTCCTCAATTTTAAAAATATTTCTCACATATCCAGTGATTGAAAAAACAGAGGGCAAATCTCCATTGAAAGCTTTATAAACATTCACAGCAGTGTAACTCAGGTGAAAGACACCCACCGACACAAAAAACACATCCTTCGCCATGTCTTATGGCTTTCAATAAATCGTAAAATTCGCAAAGTAAATATCAAACGCACTTTTACAAATCTCAACTAATAATGAAACCTTGATAATGTTTCAGTGTTAATTGCCATTATCATATTGCATTGTCAGACATTCATTGTTTCGTAACATATTTTGTTCAGTATTCTTGTAATGCATTGTTATAAATATATTGTTTTGTGTGACAAGAATTTAGGCATTATTATTGTAAAACAATGATAGCTACATAATAAGAACAACAACAACAGGATTAATTCTTAAAACGAGCATGTAAAACACAACAAGATGAAATTTAAAGGGAACAAATTAAATGCAGAATTAAAGGCAGAATGCAGTTGATCTTTCTTTTCGCCTTATTATCTTCTCCTGAAAATAACTAATTTAAAATTAAAATTTCGTTAGTTCTGCTACTTATTATACATGGTTATCTCAATAAAAATACAGGTGGTTATCAAAATAATGGAAACACGAAAAAGTTGATCATTTCAAATACCTTGGCACAACGATTAATGACAATAATAAACTCAAAGCAGAATAAAAATGGATAATAAATGTTTCTTTGAATTGGAAAAACAACTAAGATCCAACTTAATCAATCGTAAAACTAAACTAAGAATTTATAAGACTCTTATTATGTCTGTTCTACTATATGCAAGTGAAACCTGAACTCTTAACTTGGACAATCAGAATTCTCTGAACATGTTCGAGAGAAAGATCCTTAGAACTATCTTTGGTCCAGTACTAGAGAGAGGATGTTGGTGAATTAGATTGAATTTTGAATTATACAAACTCTACAGGCAAACACAGATAACACTGGTTATCCGGAGCAATAGGTTAAGATAGCTCGGCATATCTGGAAAAACCCTGAAAATAGCGCCCTCAAAATATCCACTTTTAAAAATCCTACGGGATCCCGTGCCAGAGGAAGGCCTCCAACTAGATGGCTGGATGATGCGGAAAGAAATCTGAGTGTTATAAGGATAAAGAATTGGAAGGGAGTTTCGGGGGATAGAAAGTGCTGTAAAAGTGCGTTGGTTGAAGCAGCGAAGGTCTGCAAGAGGTTGTTGTGTTCATGAAGAAGGAGAAGAGAAATATTTAAATCTCTTTTCTCAAGCAAATACTGTTTATTGTCTTTATACATAAATCTAAATATAGAAAGATTTTTTTTTAAAATTTGGATGAACATTTTCGTGAAATTTTGTCATACGTTATATTTAAAAATTAATAACTCTTATTTAACCCTTTCTAGGGTCGTGGGAAGTATGCTTCCCACCAAATTTATCAATCTTTGTATGAAATTATGTAGGTTGGCAACAGTTCTGACAATTTTTTTTAGGAAGACAGAAACTTATATGCTTCAGTTCTTTATCTCATACAAAATGATGTGTCTTGATTAGTTATTTATTAATTAATCAAATTAAATTTATCTAATAAGCAAAATCAACCCCTTTTCTTATTCTAATTTCAAGCCTAAAAATATTTTAACAAAATAGGACTAGAAAAAAATGGCTCTTTAAAGGGTCAAACTGATATGTTATCACGGCATTCAAAATGAAACCTCGATTTTTTTTTGCTAAGTTTTCCTTTTTTCAATTCTTCTCTAAAGTAGAAATTAAAATTTTTAGCAAGTTTTAAGCGTTGTTTTCCTTTATCTTCGGTTATGTTTTGATATTGATTCAGTGACAGTTTAGTTTTTATACTGATTATTTTTCTCCGAAAATTTTTCTATTGTCAGTAAAGAAGTATTTTAATTGCTTTCATCTAAATTACTTTTCTCAATTTTAACTTCAATTTTTTTATACACTTTATCTTCAGTTATGTCTTTATTTTTCAGTATGAGTGAGTTTATTTTCTCTAGAAATTCTTCTAATGACTGCCAGGAAGAATATTTATAGAATATTTATTGCTTTTGTCACAATTTTTTATCGTAACTTTTTATAGTAATTTTAGAATCGTAAATTCGGGAATAGAGCGAATTTATAAAAGGAAATAGAATGCTATAAAGGATATATATATATATATATATATATATATATATATATATATATATATATATATATATATATATATATATATATATATATATATATATATAATCCAAATTAATTTCCAAAACTTTATCTTAATTTACCCCATCGTAACTTCATTCTAAAATATTCTCTTATTTCGGGATCCAATTCCACTTTCGGTTTAATTAATCCCTTTGTCAAAATAATGCGCCATCAGTACTACGTATCAATGAAAGTGATATCTTCTGTACCCTTCAAGAGGTGTCAAAGGTCACCAGATTGGTGCATGGCCAGAAATCCAATGTTATATAAGACTAGTGATGATTTGTTTCGTCCCTTTTCTTACTTCTGTCTTTTGACACGCTGCGTCTTCTTGTTAATAATTATGCTTTCCCGAAATGGATATTAAAACGAAATTACCAAGTCTCTTCACTGCTTCAAACCTGCATTCTACTTAAACCAAAAATATGTTACACACACACACACACTAAATGTTTAACCCATTGACCGTCAAATACCCAGCATCTGAATCTACAGAATCTACATAAAATGGTCATTATCATAGAAGGAGAAAGCACTAATAATTTTTACTTCGCAGACAATCTTAGGACAATGTTCAGAAAACGATTTATTACGTTTCTGCCGATTTTCGAATAGTAATAGAAGTTCTACGTTCGAGTCTTTATAGAAATTTTTTGGGACGATTTTCTACGTTCAATCCAGTTGAAGGGTTAAACAACAAACCTTTTAACAATAGTTTTAATGGCTAAACATGGGCAATAAAACGAAATGTCATCAAAACGGGACGCCATTTTGAAATCAATTCGTACTGTCGCGACTATGTTTTTCTGATAAAAAAAATTACCATCAATATATTGAAAGGCACAACTAATCATACGTGTTGCATAAATCCATAATATTCTATTTTGGAATTCATTAGTTTTTGAAAATAAACAAAAGTATTTGGGTGAGTTACTTTGAAAAGTGTGTAAAAACATTTGCATTTTTTTAATGCCACAGTTCCAGAAGCTTTTCGAAAAGTTATGAGTGTATATGCACTTCAGAATTAAATACACAATCATCACTAAATTTCATTCATGCATCACCTTTCAGTATTAAAATTCGTAATAAATTTCTTCATTTCCATTTTCAGTTTTTAATATTATTCTAGCATGAGTTAAATTATATGATAAATAAAAAAAAAAATCCTGAAATATCTTTGGTTAATGAAATTTTTTATAAATTTTAGATATTGCAAATTACCACAGAATCCGAATCATATATTTTGTTGAATAAATTATAATGAATATTTGTTGAAAATCTAACATGTAATTAAAAATATTCTAAACATTATCAAAGTAAAAGAACTAATTAAAACTAGGAATAAAAGGATGAAGAAATTAAGTATCTTGAGTTCGTAATCCTAGTCATATAAATGTAATTTTCCGAATTTAAGGTTTATGAATTATTTAAATACAAGATAATTAAGCTTAATTTAGTCACTATTCATTTTCTATCTTTCAAATTAAATTTATCTTAATCCTATCAACTCACTGCAACATTTTTAATTCTTCGTAATCTCCTTGTTCCGTTAATATATTTTTCCTGACAATTTAATTTAAAAGATATTAACAATTTAAAGCACAATTTACAAATTAATCTGATAAACCTCTTCCATAACAGATTATACGAGTGAGTAAATGAAGCTGTAATTATCAGTATTATAACCTTAATTCATTATTAGTATGTTACTTAAATATTATTTTGGGGTAACATAAATTGCTGTTGCCCATCAAATTTATATTTATAATAATCGTTGGAACCAATGCAGTTATGAATGGAAATTTTGAAAATATAATCGAGTTTTGTAGTTTATTATTTAAAAAAAAATATTGTATTTAACTAAATTCCCAATTAATATTTTAATTATTTATATAAATAATTTGTTATAAATGCAATCAATACCCCAACCTAGTCGGGCCTCGCGGGGAACAATTTCTTGTGAATACTGGTTGATAAAATAAAGCAATTTTATAAATTAATTACCAAAAAAAAGAGAGATGATTCCATTTGTCAAGTTGTCAAACAAAAGAAATTGATTTTAGAAAAGCGTGAAGAATTTTATAATACATGAATATATTTTTAATTAAATAATAATACTTGGCTTTGTCAATTATAAGATTCGACTCTTTTAAAGTTTACATCTTACATTTATGAATTGGGGGAAATTAATAAATGTAAGATATAATAATTAAAAAAATTATGATTTATTAGCAATGTCTAGTATTTTAATTTTCATTTCATTATTGTTTATATCCTTTTGTAACTTCAAAAAGGATATTTCTTTGTCTTCAAATGAAATGTTCTATATTTATAGTAATTGAAGCATAATTATGAATATAATCAATTATACATATAATTTAATCATTAGTGTCATATTAAAAAAATGAAGAATTTCTAATTCATAATTAATTTAAGTCTAATTCCAAATGTTGTAATTTTTTTGCTATCTAGAACAGGTTCTGGATTTTTAGATTAATTTGATAAGGGAATCATGTCATTTATCGTCCTTTGAATTTAATCAAACTTGTTGATCGGAATTTTTTAAATGTAATTATGCATTTATATTTTTAAGTTTTAATGTAACTGCTATACTGTATTTTTGTGAATCGTAAGGAAACAGTTTATCTGAAATTTGCATATATTTTAAAATGATATTAATATATATTTTAAATTAATTAATATTATTGCATATATTTTAAAACAGTATTAGTAAAATTATATCAGTAATAGAATTGCATATATTTAAAATAATGTTATATTTTAAAATAATAATAATAATAATAATATATTAAATAACTACATTTATTTACGTTAGGAAAATCTATTATGAATACATTTAATTTGGAAATTGGAAATAAGACAGTTGAGAATCATTATATCGACTATGATTAGGATTTAATATGAACAAACTGTGATTTAATATTCAGAAGTTATATTATATGCATAATTCATTCATTTGCTTTATGGCCATCAAATATAAAATTTAAAAAAAAATTAATGTTTTTTAATCTTAGCTAAATTTATTTTTTAGAAAACTTTGTAAGTCCAAATAAATGATTTTGTAATATAGGTGTATTTGTATTATATATAATACAAATACACCTATATTACAAAATCATTTATTTGGACTTACAAAGTTTTCTAAAAAATAAATTTAGCTAAGATTAAAAAACATTAATTTTTTTTATTATATAAGTATTCACTAATATATCATAAAAATATTGACTTTATTAAGTGGCAAGTATTTCTGTACTGAAAATGTTCCGCCTATATACATTAATAATGATTTATTTTAATTTTGTGATTAATTCTCATTTTACACTATAAATTATTTCTTATTTACAAGACGTAAAGAAATCGATGGGTAAAATTTGGAACACAGTTTTAGCATCTAAAATGTTTACTTATCTCAACTTTTGAACGAAATCCTTCAAGTTCCATTTCCCTCATCTCCCAATCTCTACTGCTGCATGCATTTAAACGTAATAACTGAAAACCACAATGACTCAAATAACACTAGAACGTCCGTCGGGGTCAATTAGACACCGGAGTCTTTTTAGTTTGTTCTCCTTTTCACAATTTATCAGGGAATTTGAAAATTATGAGAGACTGTTAGTCATTTTCAAAGGCGATTACAAAGAAATATTTTGTGTTTCTAGGTTAATTAGGAGAGGTTTTACAACTAATTATACATAGAACGACAGTTGATATCGTTTCGACACTAAGGCAATTTATCATTATAAATAACTGATCGTTCAACAAACGATACTTCAGTAAGTAAAACACACTTCCCAAAATGCAGTGTTATTGGATACAGCGGAAATGAATCAATTATTCTAAAATTGTTGTGTCTAAGTGTTTCGGTACACAGCATTTGCTTATCTGCTGATAAAAAAAATCATTCTAACCTTGGGCATAGCAGACACCCTGAAACGACGGCTCATAGAAAAGGTCTAAGCCCTGCTGAAATTCCAAATTTGTTGCGAGAGCTTTCTAAGAATGAATCGGATGGTACTGAGCTGTGTTGTTCAAATTTAGATTCCGATGAACACATAAGATAGCGTGAAAGTGACTGCGAGGAATCTGAAGAAATAATTGGTAAGTAATTTGTTTTGTTAGAGTATTATATGATACAAAAGGTCATTATATAAGATAATTACATGGAATAATATTAAAAAGTCTTAAAAGTAAACCCTACTGAAAAGTACTCCTGCAATTATTTAGTTATTCCAATTATTTTATATATTTTATATCGCAGTGTCGAAACGACACCGGAGGACATTTAAGGGTAATCAAAATCCCGGACGCTCTTGTAATAAATGAATATTGGTATGTGATTTTATGAATACAATTTCAGTTTTGATTCAAATTAAATTTTCAATTGGTTCAAAAGAAGTCATCCCAAGTATATATTCTTTTTCTGGTAATTTCTGATTCGCATACCAGCTATGAATCGCCATAAAATTTAAAACTAAAGAGTCACTAAAGATCACTCGGTAACTTCTTCATAATGACATATGGCAAATGCACAAGTACTTTTTTTAATTCGCTATGAAGCACAAAGCTCTCATGTAATAAAAGGCCCCAAAAAATAAAAATCTGACCATCAGTGGCCTGGTGGTAAGGTCTCGGCTTCGAACCCGGAAGGGTTTCAGGTTCAGACCAAAGAATCGCCGTGTAAGCTGGTCTGGTGGACGTTAAATCCATCAGGGCAAAACGTCCTCCTGTTGGTGTGGCTTGGAAGTTTGGAAAGAAGATGCCAGTTCAGGTATCGTTCTCGTCATCTGCCCCAAGTCAAAAGAGCCCTTATGTTGCTTTAAAACGGGACGTTAATATAATGTAACTAACTAAATAAAAACTTTGCAGCCATAGTCTGTTTACGGCTTTTCCCAAGGTTCACAATTTTATGAGAGAGGGTATACGTCTTTTACTATACAATACTTTATTACATTAAAGGCAGAAAACTTTTATTGCATAGCATGCAAGAAAATTTTGGGGAGATTCACTCACATTAATTTAATTTAACAATATACATCATCATCGATAATAATTGTCATTTTTATCGATGTGAATTTCCGTTAACGATCACAATTATATAATGTATATGCCGTTACAGACATAAAGGATTTGTAAATATGTGTAAACAAATAACTTATGAAATACATATCGAATCAGTCTTTCGACAAACATGGTCTTAAAACTCTGAAAATATATATGTACATATTTGTAATATTGTAACTTATGAAATATATAACGAATGCTTCTTTTGATAAACATTGCTTCAGAATTTTGAAAAAAAATTATGAATGTATTGAAACGAGTTGTTTATGACTACGTGCTATCAAATATCTATCCGATTGCACAAGCAAAGCCGGAAGACAAGCTGCGCACAAGCAAAGATGTTATTCCTTTACAAACCACGTGAAGCAATAAGAAGTGACTGACATTTACAGCATACATTTATGTGAATTTAAAGCAATAAAATTTCAGCCTTTATTTTTATTTTCCCCAAACAAAATCACCTTTCATAATAACCTTTCCTTTCAAAAAATTCTTTGAATGAAAACAAAAGATATCAAGGTTATTAAGGCCACAAAAATAAATATAGAAAAACAACTTTAGTAGAAACTTTAGTAAGTTTATTACCAATTGGTTGAGCAGTAAATTGTTGTTAAATCTGTAAAAAAAAATTTATGGAATAAAAAAATTATTTGCCACCTTTATTTAACTGTTTTGTATTTTTTTCCCACAGTGTCCAAAATAAAGTTATTTTAAACCATACCTTTTATGGGTTACTTTAATAAAAAAAACGAAAAAACAGTTGGTTTTTGAAAATAGCACGTTTCGCAAAGAGTTATACTTCTCTAGATATACCAATAAAAGCATGTTTCATCCTAAAATATACTATTCATAATATGATAAATGACGCACTTCTTGACTGTTGCGATAATGCGAAATATTGATCTTGTTCAATATTTTGCAAAAGCAAATTAGATTTCATTTATAAAAATTATGTTTTAAGGAATTGAAGTTAAAAATGAAGCATTAGAGAGCATAGATATATAAAATGGCACGGCATTTTTACTTAAATCATTTGCTACAAATCATTTTTTTCTTTTTATATATGAAATATACAAAGAGAAAACATTGCAATAGTCAAAAAATTCGAACACGAAATGTTCACAAATCTCTATGCCTAATTCCTGAATCCACAATTCCTATAAATTCCTGAATCCAAATAATAATAATAATATTTTTGGTATACAGTCTGTCTGTCCATATACAAAGATGATAGGTCAAAATCCTATTAAATGTTCTATCAAATTTTGGAAGAGTGTTTGTACGGTTGTTCGAGTACAATTGAACGCGATAACTCCAAAACATAAAGTGCTAAATAGATAAAATTTTGTGCTTAAGTTTAGTATCTACATAGTACTCCTGTAAAATTTTGAAACAGATCGATCAAAGAATTGGCTTTCCATAAGTCTGCATTTTTAATGCTTTTAAAGCCAATAATTTAAACATGAAATGACTTAAATGAATGATGTTGCGTATAGGACCTTGTGAACCCAATTTTATGTCGAATTTTCATTTTAATCGGCCGGAAAAGAAGTGTCCAGATACATATTCGATTTTCGGGTACTTGAGTATTAACCGCACGGCAGCGATTAATGTACAAAGTTTGCACGATTGCTTCTGTAAAAATGCTAGATTCAAGCACATTTTATATATATATATATATATATATATATATATGTAGTGTACGGAGCGTCCCCCTGGCGGCGTTAGCGGTACGGAGCGTCATCCTAGCGGCGTTCGCGGTACGGAGTGTCATCCTAACGGCCCTCGCGTCGTCTCTCAACAGCCAATAAGAAGCTATCTGATTCCCGCTCTAAGAACTGTGTTCGGTACTGTACTAGCGTCCCTCGATGTAAAGCGGCCCAGCCGTTCGTCCAGTTCATTAACATTCGTTTATGTTAAATGAGTGTGTGATTCTTGTAATATGAGCCATCTCTACGCATTAATCTCAACCGGGCCTTCCCCTAGGGCCCGTGAGAGATATTTAATTTGATATATAATCCGATTAGTAGAGGCATGTTTTTCGAGCCAGAGTTAACATACCTCTACATGTGGGGGCTCGGTCCGGAGTGCAATGACCTCGGAAATAGAAAAACAATCTTCGATCCAGTAAGAAGCTGGGAATTTCACCATTAGTTTTCGTCGAATTATCTTCGGATCGGCAGTGGCCGACAAAATATTTCAAGAAAAGTCTTCGGATCGGTAGTGGCCGACAAAATATTTCAAGAGTCTTCGGATCGGCAGTGGCCGACAAAATATTTCAAGAGTCTTCGGATCGGCAGTGGCCGACAAAATATTTCAAGAAAACCTTCGGATCGGCAGTGGCCGACAAAATATTTCAAGAAAAGTCTTCGGATCGGCAGTGACCGACAAAATATTTCAAGAAAATTTTCGGTTCGGCAGTGGTCGACAAAATATTTCAAGAAAATCTTCGGTTCGGCAGTGGTCGACAAATTTTTCAAGCAAATCTTCGCTTCGGCAGTGGCCGACAAATTGTGAAGTTCCTGCATATTATCTCAACGGATATAATTGAAGAAGAACAGGTAGGAGAATTTTCTATATCATTTTGATTAAAGAATCTTGTAAGCATTTATCTTAAGATTTGTATATTTGTGAATGACTTTTTCAAGAAAAAGAAACTGCTTGAATGTGTTTATTTTAGAAATTTCTGTTTTGAAGAAATATTAGCATTATTATTATTATCGTTATTATATTAGCATTTGTTATTAGGAAAAATAAAGGCATATTCAAAATGTTTAAAAATACAAAAAAGAAAGATTTAATTATTGTCGCTGAAGCAATAGGTGAGGTAGTTCCGGAAAAAACAAATATTGTGAAGCTTAAACAAATTATAGAAAATAGCCAAGCGGCTAAAGATGATTTGGAATTTGTTAAAGACATTATCATTTCAACTGTAGAGGAACGCGAAAAAATAGAAGCAGGGGAACGCGGAAAAATAGAGGCCGAACGAGCGCGTGAAGAGGCAGAAAAAGCGCGTGAAAAGGAAAGACAGTTTGAATTAGAAAAATTAAAACTAACTTTAGCTCATGAAGAAAGTATGAGAAACGTTCAAGCGACCGGAATAAGTAGTCCTAACGGACCTCCTCCAGCAAGTCATGCAGAATCCATCGAGCAAATAATTAAAAGCATCCGCACATTGACAATGCCAATACCAACTAAATCAGAAAATTTCAATTTATTTTTCAATATTTTGGAACGTGCTTTCGAAACAAAACAGGTTAAAACTGAATACAAAGCCGAAGTCCTTCTAAATTTGTTAGGCGAGAAATGCCGACATGTTTTGTTATACGCGAACGAAAGCGAAATAAAAAATTATGACGAAATCAAAAGAATAGTGTTAAGAGAATTCCAACCATCTGCTAAAGAATGTTGGGATAACTTTCAAGCCGCCAAAAGATTTAAAGGGGAAAATCACGTGCAATTCGTCTCAAGATTAAAAGCAAATTTCGAATATTATTTGGAACTAAGAAAAGTGAAAGATTTCGCGACCCTTTGTGAACTAATTGTAACCGATAAATTAACCAGCACTCTTGACAAGGACACATCCGAGCACATTTTGATCAAACAAGGCTCCGACTGGTTAAAACCGCTGATGTTAGCAAAAGAAATAGACATTTACTTTCGCGCAAGAAATAAAAGTTTGTTTTGGGAAGAGAGTAGATATACACATGACTACAGCTCAAGGCCGCGCGTCAATAATTCCCGCCAAAATAATGATCATGTACACGGTGGAAATATTGATAGGAAAACTTGTTTTAAATGTAATTCTACATCGCATTTAATAAAATTCTGTCCCCAAAATGTTGATGCTAGACAACATAACAATCAGGGAAGATCCCATAACTCAAATCCTGTAAACTCCATGTTAAAATCAAATGAAATTCCACAAGAATTAATAATCGCTGAGTTGGAATACGCAGATATTATTGTAAACGACGTTCCTATTAAAGCTTTGGTTGATAGCGGAAGCGTATTAATGATTATTAATCCTAATTATGTAAAGAAATTAAATTATGTAGGCCGTAGCACAAAAATTAAATTAGCGAACAGTTCAATTGTCAGTCTTCCGTTAGTGGCGATAGATATTAGTCATGTTAATAAAAAGTCAGTAACGAAAAGAGTTTTAGCAGCTGCTGATACTAATATTTCTTTTGAATGCATTTTACCATCTAATAGTTATTTAGATCTTAAAAATACTTTTCCCAATAAAAATGATAATAATTCAACTTCTCTCATAAATGAAAATAAAAAAGATTACGATTATGAGATAATACATCGCTCAGGTAGTCAAATGCGTCACGTTGATTCACTTAGTAGATACCCAACAGTCATGACTGCACTTTGTGATGATTTAACAGCGCGAGTGCAAGTGGCACAGATGTCAGATGAATACATAAAAAAATTGAAAGAATTATGTAAAGATAACAACCAAGTTGATTTCGTGGTACAAAATAACATTCTGTATAAATGTCAGGACAACCGTCGTTTGCTCGTAATACCTGAACTAATAAAACACGAAATAATTAAGAACGCGCATTCAAAAGGGCACTTCGCCGTGGAGAAAACTAAAAACATTATCGAACGTGACTATTTTTTCCCGAATATGTAAAAAAGTATTGAATTGGTAATACAGAACTGTGTCGAATGCATCCTAGTCAACCGGAAGCGTGGTAAACCTGAAGGGTTCTTACATCCTATTCCGAAGGAAAACTTTCCTCTAAGTACTTACCATGTTGACTTTATTGGACCCTTAGTGTCAACCAATAAAAATTATAATCATATTCTTACTATAATAGATGCATTCTCAAAGTTTGTTTGGTTATATCCTGTTAAAGGTGTAACTGCAAATGATGCAATTACGAAACTGCAATTGCAGGAAGCAGTGTTCGGAAATCCTATGCGCATCATCACGGATAAAGGTCCCGCATTTACCTCCAAGGAATTTACAAACTATTGCGCGAATCAAAATATTAATCACATTCAAATTACCACAGGAATACCTCGAGGAAATGGACAAGTGGAAAGGGTTCATGGAACTCTTATCCCCCTGCTTGCCAAACTGTCCATCAATGATCCCACGAAATGGTACACTCATGTTCAAGCAGCACAGCGTGTATTTAACTCTACTGCTCCACGGAGTACAAAATTTACTCCTTTCGAACTCATGATCGGTGTGCAAATGAGGCATAAAAATGACCAGAAAATTCTCGATATCCTACAGGAAGAATATGAGCAAATGCTCATCGACAACCGCGAGGACATTCGCGAAGAAGCGCGACAGAATATCTTGCGCCTTCAAGAGGAGAATAAAAGAGCTTACAACAAGCGCAGGAAGAAAGCTACTCAATATAATCCAGGTGACTTAGTGGCCATACAGAGGACCCAATTCGGCAGTGGTTTGAAGCTTCGCCCGAAGTTCCATGGTCCCTATCGCATCACAGCGAAGAAGCCACACGAGAGGTACCTAGTGGAGAAAGTGGGAATCCACGAAGGCCCCAACCATACCTCTACAGCAGTAGATTATATGAAGCCTTGGTCTACAACTGCATAAAGCATCTACTTTACAAAATCTAAAATGTTTGCAAAAATCTAAAATTTTCTTTTTTGAGTTTTTTCAGATTCTTTCTCAGATTGACGAGGACGTCAAGATCATCAGGACGGCCGATTGTAGTGTACGGAGCATCCCCCTAGCGGCGTTAGCGGTACGGAGCGTCCCCCTGGCGGCGTTAGCGGTACGGAGCGTCATCCTAGCGGCGTTCGCGGTACGGAGTGTCATCCTAACGGCGCTCGCGTCGTCTCTCAACAACGAATAAGAAGCTATCTGATTCCCGCTCTAAGAACTGTGTTCGGTACTGTACTAGCGTCCCTCGATGTAAAGCGGCCCAGCCGTTCGTCCAGTTCATTAAATTTGTTTATGTTAAATTAGTGTGTGATTCTCTTAATATGAGCCATCTCTACGCATTAATCTCAACCGGGCTTTCCCCTAGGGCCCGTGAGAGATATTTAATTTGATATATAATCCGATTAGTAGAGGCATGTTTTTCGAGCCAGAGTTAACATACCTCTACATATATATATATATATATATTATATTATTATTATTATTTTTTTTTTATTTTGGCCGCGGTGGCCTGGTGGCAAGGTATTGGCTTCTGAAACGATGGGTTTAGTTTCGAGACCCTATTCCACCGAAGTACTGTCTTGTAAGCAAACTTAATTGCATGTTAAATTCGTCGGGGCCAAATGTCCTCCCGCTAGTGTGATGAGGAAGTTTGGAGAGGGGGGTGCAAGCTCACGTGTCATCTTCGCCATCTGACCGCGGTTCAAAATTACGAGGTCCGCCCCAAAATAACCCTAGTGTTGCTATAAAACGGGACGTTAATGTAATTAAACTAAACTGAAAATACTTTTGGGCATGCATTTTTTATCTTTATTAAATGATTAATCTTAATTTATTATTTATTGATTAATATTAAATTAGTATCTTTAAAAATCTATTTTTAACTATCTAAAAGATGTAGAAACATTAGATGTACATCAAGACTTATTTTAATGTGTAACAAAGTCCTTATGCCCACTTTTGTATAATTTTCTGAAATCGTAGAAAGGTCGTTAAAAGTATTTATGGCAATTAATCGATATAATATATTTAATTTGACATATTATGCTACTTTAATTGCAGTATAATCGTACAATTAAGAGAATAAATGTTTAAATGGAGATTGAGCAATTTTTAATTGTTTTAAAATCCCTCATCTCTCTTAACAAATATAAAAATAAAAATTACGTGCAAATGTTCTATAATGACCTTCATCTTTCTTTTGTTTTCGTAAACCTGCCTCTTCGGTAAACATTAATAAAGAATTATTTTGTCAAACCTATTGTAAGTAATGGGAAAAAAATCTAAATTGTTATTTATTTTTTATATGAACAACAATTTGTGACTCATTTTATTTTACTTAGAGAATATTAAAGTGGTTTTTCTGTGAATCTGTGAATTTACGCTGCCAAGTGCAAAATGTGGAACTAAGTTCTCTTAACCATTGCGTGTATTTTCAGTTTGCTAGTAATAATTCGGAGTGAAGTACCAGAACCGGAGGATTTGGACAAATATTATAAATGCTGGACATATCCCTTATGCGATTCAGGTAATTATATCCCATGTTCTCTACTAAAAGAAGTATATTTAAGATACCCGACTATGTTCGGAGCAAAATGTTTGAAAATTTGAATGTTTTAATACCTTTTTATTATTTTAAATGCACTGTCAATTACAAACATGAAAATGAGGAAAAAAGGTCTTTTAATATAAATATATGTAATGATATTTTAAACTCTTAATTTAATACAAATTAATTTCAGAAACTTTATCTTAATGTAGTCCATCATAACTTCATTCTAAAAATATTCTCTTATTTCGTGATCCAATTCCACTTTCGTTTTCATTAATCCCTTTGTAAAAATAATGCGCCATCGGTACTACGTATCAAATGAAAGTGATACTTTTGCCTTTATCAGAGGTCAAAATATGTATTTCATATTTAATATGCACGTGGCCGGAAATTCTATCTTATATAAGACTAGTGATCATTTGTTTCGTCCCTTTTTGCCTTCTTTCTTACTTCTACTTTTGTGTCGCGCTGCGTCTACTTGTAAATAAATTGCTTTCCCGAGATGTATATTATCGAATAAAACGAAATTAAAACTACCAAGTCTCCTCACTGCCTCGAACCTTCATTCTACTTAAACCAAAATATATATATATATATATATATATATATATATATATATATATATATATATATATATATATATATATATATATATATATATATATATATATATATAACGATTAGCACTCTACGCCAGATAGTGATGTAATATTCTCTTAGGTCAAGTTATGGGGGATAATGATTTATGAATTAAGTCAAAAACTAAGAACCTTTTTGAAATGTAAATAAATGAGGGTGAAATATTAAAATATGCATTTTTCATATTATTATGTTCATTTCTTTACAATTATCTACAACTGGATTAATTTAATGCTAGAGAGTTGACCCCTTCGCATACATTGACTTGTCTAACACAACCATCGAATGACTGAATTTTTAGATTTACGTCTGCTATTAAGCGATAGAATTAGGTATTTAAAAATGCAAAAATTACTTAGAAATGATTCAGTACCTCAAATGCTCCTTATATTGTTATATCAAAAAGAACAATATATGTTCAAAATAAGATTTATTTTCAGGTAAATTAATTGAAAACATGTAATTAGGAAGTTAAATAAAATTCGTATATCAAGGGGTTAAACGCATCTCCAAATTTCCGGCCACCCTGAGGATCAAAAATATTTTATAGTTACATCTGTATTTCACTGCATCTATCTGGGAATATGATTACTCAAAAAGATGGTTTAGTTTAGTTATATTAACGTCCCGTTTTAAAGCAACACTAGGGCTATTTTGGGACAACCCTCGTAAATTTGAACCGCGATCAGATGACGAAGACGACATCTGAGCTGGCACCTCCCTCTCCGCACCACGCTACACCAGCGGGAGGACGTTTGACTAGGACGTTTAACGTGCACCAGGCCCGCTTTCACGACGGTTCTTCGATTTAATCGGGTCTCGAACCAGAAATCCTCCGGTTCCGAAGACGAGACCTTACCACCAGGCCACCGCGGCCCCTCAAAAAGATGGATGGAATTTGTATCTTAATTTGAAAAATTGACATCAAATTTGAAAATTTTATAAAATTTTAAACGTTGTGTATTCACTTGAAGTCTATCTGTCTTTCTGTTCGAATATATGCAAACAAACTCTAAAGAAATGTGAAAATATAGATGAATAAAAATTTGCATAAAATTTTAGCATTTACCCAGTCAATCCGTATCAAATGTTGAACCTAATACGTCAGAAATTTGATTGTTTGTTGGCCTGTACATTCATAGGTATGTGAACAAAATAATTCCAAAACGCGTTAGCTAAGATATGTAATATTTAGTATGTGATCTTGCTACAGCTATTTATTGCAGCTGTTTAACGAATTTCGGTTTTAATTGGTTGGAAAAAAAGACATTTAAAATGCATTCTCGTTTTTTTTTTATTTTTTTTTTTTACTACGCTGCGGAGTACAAATATATCATGTATGGGATACCTGAAAACAAAACTCTGCATAGTTGTAGCTTTCACAGTTGAGCCTTTCCCAAAGTGTACGATTTTGGCTGGAGGGAAGATGTAACATATTCTTTAACCCTTTCGCGACGGGAATCGCAAACGCGAGCTTATCGCTGAATCTGGCAGTTTCTTCCGCTAGCATCTGTCCAGGGCCAGAGGGTTTCTTGCTAATAAATTTATGAAACTACCGAAATATCAATGCTTTGTTTAATAATATTCTGTAATATATTATAGTGTTACTATCACTACTAACCGAATTTGTTTCAGAATTAATGCCTGAAATATTTTGCATCATTTCTGCTTTTTCAAGCTGAATTAAACATTTCCGACGCTTCGTCGCTTAAACATTAAGAAGCGTCGACGCTTTAAACATTTCCGAAGGAGAAAAAAAAATCATGTCTACAAGATCTAATTGTCCACTAAAAACTGGGCTGCAAACAGAAATACTCAACACTGTAATGAAAATAAAACTCCCCAGGTTACTATAATCAATTAAAATAACAATAATAAAATATTTTAATAAATAAAATCTTTTAACAGATCGTAATAAAGTAGATGATGATGTCGTGTCCGCGTTACTACGGAAAGGGGGTGCAGTAGCTTCTGAGGGTAAAGACCTCTGAGCACCCGAGGGCAGAAGTCTGACTTCTAGCTTATATGAAGATGACACACACACACATTCGCTTGCGCAACCCCTTTTTACAGAGGGGCACATTCATACACCTCACAGATAGAACACAGATGAAGAACAACCATGCCCGAACCATGATTCGAACCCGGGACGCCCAGATCACGTGGAAGATGCGCTACCCCTATGTCAGTACGCCGGCAATAAAATAGATAAATCTTTTAATAGCGATGCAATAGACACGTAATAAAATAACTGGTAAAATCTTTTAATAAATACGTAATAAAATAATGGACAAAGGTTTTTAATAGATACGATAGAGATAAAATATTTTAATAAATAGTAATAAAAAAATAAAATCTTTTTATAGATAAGAATAAAATAATTGATAAAATCTTTTTATGGATATGTAATAGATACTTAATAAAATAACTGATAAAATCCTTTAATAGATCCATTATAGTTAATAAAAGGTTTTAATAGATACATAATAAAATAATTGATAAAATCTTTTAACAAATGTATAATAACATAATTGTTAAAATCTTTTAATAGATACATAATAAAATAATTTATAAAATCTTTTATTAGATGTGAAATAGATGCGTAATAATCTGTTAATTCATTTATTGTTTCAGATGGACCAGCCCATCAGAAAGTGTTGCATTGCTATTATATGATTCCTGAGGAGGTAAATACTTTTTTTGTTCAATTAGTCGTGGTTACTTAATAGTTTATTTTTCCATATCATGTGAGCATAACATAAATTCATATCCTTCACTTTTATTTACTTCTATTTCGATGCAACATTAGAATATTTAGGATGCATCTTATAAGTTGGTCCCGGTTAGAGAGTGTTGGCGGTTTAGTTTAGGATATTAACGTCTTTTTTTAAAGCAACCCTACAACTATATCAGGACGGACCTCGTAATTTTGCACCGTGGTCAAATGACGTGGATGACACCTCAGCTGGCACCCTCCCTCTCTAAACTTCCACTCCATACCAGCGAGAGACATTTCGCCCCGGCATATCTAACGTGCATCAAACCCGCACGTCACTAACTAAAGTGTCAGAGGGCACTTTAGTTATATTGGATCTCGAACCTGAAATCCTTTCAGTTTCGAAGCCAAGACCTTACCACCAGGCCACCACGGCCCTAATACAGTGTTGACGGAATCCCCTTCAAACTTTCATAGTATATTTGGATCCGATGGATTTGAACCAGATCAGCTTTGTTAAGAATAACTCTTTGGTGGTTAAGGTGTCTAGCCTGGGATCCCACGACATTGAAACTGAAACCTTGCCACAAGATCGTTGGGACCACCAGTTTATCATTTAGAATTGGGATTTGCATTAAATTTTGCATCGCGTTTTTTAGTGCAAATCGGGCGTTAAGTGAATTGATTCCATTATAAAATAACCAATAATAGATTCTGAGGATGTGGAGAATAACTAAGTAAATTAAAAGATAATTATATGCCTTTTGTGGCTAGCCAATAAAGTAGAAATCTTAGCTTAACAACCGTTCAATTGCTTTCAAAAATAAAATAACGGAGAATAATTTTAAACTTTCTGCGTTAATACTCCAAATACTCCTGCAAACTTCCACCCCACGCTGGCAGGAGGACGTGTGGTCCCGACTTATATAACGTGCATCAGACCTACTTAAACGATGGTTCCTCGGTGTTATCGGATCTCGTACTTGAAACCCTCCAGTTCCGAAGCCATTTTGCATTATGAGAAGTTTATTCGTCTGGAAGATTAAGTAGCAACAATTTGCAGTTTGAATTATAATTTTAGTAAAACTCAAACATATGCGTAAATTTTAAGATGTTTAAAATATTTTAAGGTCAAGTCGAAATCATAGGAACAAAAATAAGGTTATTATGTGTTGTACCATGCTTTGATCCACGCCATTCTCAAACAGCAAATTAAGGTAATAAATTATTATTATTATTATTTGCTTTTCTTCGTTCATATGTTAAAAATGAATATCAGTATTAGTAAATAAATAAATGTGACTATTGAAATAAAACAGTAAAATTTATTTCGTTTCAACATAATTTCATATTACACATACTCTGTGTTTGACGTGTATACTCATCATTGCTAAATTTTTGTGACGCAGTTCAGATACGCATTTTCCGAAGAAGTCGAAACAGTTAAGTGGTTAAATATTCGTAAATAAATATTTTAAATTTGCACTTAGAAACGAAATCCTATAAATTTTCTGTTTTGTTTTCAAAAATGGAACTGATTGATAGTAAATAATCAACATCTTAAATATAAGGTAATACTTCTTAGTTGCAATCAATTTCTGTGATCTTTTATGGCATTTTACATAGTATATAATTTAACAGATGTATGAATTATGTGACTTCCACCTTAATGCAGATATGACTAATGAATTATTTTTATGTCTTGCATGCTTTCTTATGATAAAACAACACAATTTTGCTTATTTTCTTTTTTAGTTTATAAAACTATGGTGGCATATTCTTCTTTTTCAAAAATAATTGTATGTTGTTGTTGCTATTATTTTTTTTTTCATTTTACGGATATACTAGGTAATATAACAACTTAAATTGTAATACGATTGCTTTCATTTCACTTTTTTCCGTAAAAGGAGAATTACCTAATAAATCGATTGTTGCGTAAAATTTTATTGAAGCATTGCTTATGATTCAATACTAGGAGTAAAATTTGTAGTAAATACTTATGTTTTTATCCATTTATAGTTATCTAGTTTCAAAACAGTTTTTGAAAGTTATGTGGTTTAATATGCTTAGTATTATTACTTGACAATATTCCATTCCAGTTTTGTTTTAAACATTAAAAGATTCATCAAAATGAAATATTACATTCTATAAAATATTTCTAATTTCTGTAATTATATTTTTTAATTAAATCAAAAATATTCTTGTTCTAAATATTTTTAATATATTTTTGTAAATAATTTTAATATCTAAAAGGTTTGCCCCAAAAGACTTTTAAGAATCTCACAAAACTTTTTTTCAATAAGTTATTTATCATTTCTAAGAAAAAATATTTAAGCATTATCAATGATATGTATATATATGTGTTTTTAGAACATGGAATAAGAAAGCAGCCATTTTCAAGAATTAACTTTTAATGCACTTAAGGCATTAAAAGAAAAAATGTATTTTTTTAAAAATATTTAACTTAAAGGGCAGTGAAATGTTATTTTTAATCTTAATAAAAAAATTTCGCTATCAATAAGATAAATTGAATCTTTCTTTAAAATTTATTCTCGTTCTTATATTTGAATCATTTGAAATTCAGTTTTTCTTAACCACAGTCCTGCTGTTTGTTTAAAATGTAATGAGACTGTACAGTGGGCACATAGCTTTTTATTTAATAAAGAATTAAAAATTTAACTTGTCACGAAATTTTCAATAATACCTTCTTTTTTCTGAATAGTTTTGACATCAAAATTTGCAGAAATCTATTAACTAATGCATATTTATACTGAATTTTGAAAATTTGCTGTTTTTCAGCTTCATTTATAAATTAGCCTATTTCCAGTTATATCAGGACATGGGAGATTTCCTGCATATTTCCAAAGATTTGGAACAATGCAGAAAAATAAATGCATTTGTGGATGAATCGGTACTGTTTACTACTATTTAAAGGAATGCATTGAAATCTCGGAGTTAAGAAAAAAATCTGAAAATTATAAATAATGACTTAAGTACAGTACTTATGGTACCAGGTAATCTTATAACTCTGAAGGACATGATGTCAAAAATTGTCAGTTTTTTACCAACTGCTTGAAATTGTTCGGATTTCTGTTGTTGTGAAACGAGAATTTGGAGAAATATTCAGAATTTCGCGGAGATTTTCTTTTATGATGGCCTGTTCCTTGTTTAATAGGAAGATGAGGAGGAAGGACAGTAATTGATCACTTTGTGGTCAATTCCCTCGAAAAGAATATCAATTTGACAAATCGGTCAATTAAGGATGGACAATGCTAAAGATGGCATCCTGCCATAACAAATCATGTTGATGCTGCCTCGTTCAGTGGTGGCAGGGTGGTCGGCTGTACACAAGAAGCCTGTTTCCAGTATTAATTCTCGCTACAATTTTCAATTAAATATTTTATGTAATTGCTGTCTTATTCTCAGAAAAATATTTTTAAGCTTCAAATTTTGATAGTGATATAATTCATTCATACGATTTATATAGCCCTTACGCCTTTTTGTCCTTTGTACTATATATGTCTCTCTAATTTTCTGACAGCTCCCATAAAATTTCAATTTTAATCTTTTCATTTTAGAAATTTTACCCAATATTTCGCTACGTCAATGAAAGTTTCTACGAGTACCATACCGATAGCCTACCAAAATCAATACAAGAGTATTGCAATCTAAGCGGCGAGAATCAAGTGAGTACATTTTAATGACGACTTTTTTTCAGTTGCTATTAATTGTATTAACAATAATTTAAAATATAGATATTACCTTTCATACAAATAGGGTGCAGTTTTTCTCCTCAATTTAATTCTGGCAGAAAAATTCATCAATTTTAATCCTTAAATTAAATTTAAGAAATTTCTTTCATTTACGTATTACTGATTTTAAGATTATAAATTTATTAGTTGCTTTGAAATATTTAGTGTTTTTTCATACTACATAGATTATCATCTAACAAATCGTTTTTCGTAGGTGAAAGCATTTGAAAAGACGTTCGAGGGTTATTTCAGTTACCAGGATGTAAGTAATTCGATTTCAAAGTAATTTTTTTTATCTCGTTAATATTTACTAAGTGTCTTGAATATTAAAAAATGAGATGAACATATATATTTCATTTCTATCTGTATGTTGTGGTGATATATAATGAACATTGTGGATTATTGTATAGATAATTTGGATTCTACTCAAATATTTTTCAGAATATTTTATAATGCCATGATTTTATTACTTTCAGTTAAAACTCTAAATATTTTTTAAATATAAATTAGCATTTTTAATATAAAAAAAAACATTTAAAAACATTATTTCTTTACTGAAGCTTTGTGTATTATTTTAAGTGTTGAGTAATTTTTTTATTAGAAACAAAAATTTTGATATCAGTAAATCTAAGCATGCAAATTTGTGTAAAATATTTATCTAAGAAATCTGGTAAAATAGTTTTATTTTATTTTTGATACATATGATTGAATCTGAAACTTTTTTCCCATTTCCTAAATCAATTTAGCTGATTTAAAAGGGTATAAAAATGGCAAAGATCGGTTGGCAGGAAACATGTGCAAACTGAAAAAAACAATCAATGAATAACTATATAAAAAGAATAAAAACAAAAAAGAACAAAAAATAAAGAAAGAATATAAAATATATCAGATAAAAACAAATATAAACGAAGAATGTGAAAAACTTAGAAACAATATATAGAAAGCAATTACATAAAATAGTAGATATGGAAAAGCATAATATAAGACAAACTTATTCAGAAAAAATAACAAATTAACATGATACAAAATAATAAATAATATAAAAAAACAAATTACATCATACATATAAATTTGATGTAGCAAATAAATAATATATATATATAAACCAAGGAAAACCCAGAAAGAATAATATTAATATTTCTTTTTTTATTTAAATGAAATCTTTGAAGTAACTTAGAAAAAAAGAAGCTAATTGAAATATGTTATCTAAAATATGAAAAAAAAAGTTGAAGAAGATATTTGAAAACGATATATATGTTTGAAACTTATACTTTCCCACATCCCTTGACATATTCCATCGAAATTTGGCGACTTGTTCCTTAGCATCTAGATATTTGAAAGCATGATAGAAAAATTGCAACGCTCTTTCATACAGGGTAAAAATGGAGTAAAAAAACTTACTTTATATCCATCAAATTCTATAACATTCTGACAAAATAGGTGTAACCAGAAATTTCTGTTAATTTGAATATAAATCCTTTTCGTAAATAGATAAACATAGTGTAAAGTAAAGATAAAGTAATAACAACGAAGTAAACACAGTACAGGGAGGAAGGGCAGTTCACCCTACATAATGAATCTGGGAGTAGAAATTTCCATATGAATTAAAAATTGTAAAAATTGGCCAAGTATCTATAACAGGGGTACTCTGATCTGATTTTATCTGTGGAAGAAACACTGTAAAATGATGTATTTTTTGTATTTCTTTGGAAAATGAAAAATGGTGGGAAGAAAGTGATTGTTACTTATGGTCAATAACTTCCATACGAAATATAAAATAGCTAAACCGATAATGTGGTTAAAGTTGGAGAACTGTTGTAGATTTTCAATAGAGTGAAATAGTATTTTTGAAATGTATCTAAACAAAAAAAAAAAAAAAAAAAAAAAGAGGAAGGAGAACAGGTGGCGATTGGAAATATTTCTATGCAGTGTTTAAAATAGGGCATTTAGAAACACTTTATTCGTATATAAGCATTAAACAAGATTAATTCCATTTTAATATAATTTTGTGAAACAACTGAACGTATCTTAAGCGTCAAAATCATAAATGAAACAATTGTCAGATATTTGTCTTAGAATTATGTAAAACTTGCATAACTGACTATAAAAGCAAGCATGTCCTTTCCTGAATGGTTCATGAATGAAAAGGCTACAATCTAATTTTTAGAAAGGCTAAATTCAAGAGTCATAAAATTAGGTTTCATGGAAATTGTAATTGATCATCCCTTTAAAATGTTTCCTTCAGATATTGATTTATTAAAATAAGGCATATATATATCCAGTTAATGATTATTTCAATTATTTTATAGATGGTATGCGATTCTTCAGATAAGAAAGGTCAATGCGGAGCTGCAACAAGCTTATTGGTGAGTACTTTTATGATCCATTTGAAGAAAATATATTGGATGAAACGAAAAAATTTATTCTTTCATTATGTATTTTCGACAGATCATAAATGTTTAATATTTTTATGATATCTCTTCTATTTAATAAAATTTATTACTGTGAATAATTATACCACTAAATTAAAATCATTTAATAATAATATTTTCTGGGACCATTGATCCTTTATATATCATTCAAATTATATCTATACTTCTAATTGGCATTTAAATGTTAATGAGATGATGGCCAAAGTTTGCTGAACTTCACTCGTAAGCATGCAGAGATTTCTCTGTTAATCCATATAATAGGAAATTTAAACAACAAATATTTTCAAATGCTTAAAATCATACAACTAGATATTTTTAACCTGTAATTGAAAGTCATCTCAATTCAGATTGTATTTAAATTTCAAACTGAGATCACTTCCAAAGTGTTTCGCTTTTTTTAAAATATAATTTTATTAACGTCCCATTTTAAACCACATTAGGGCTATTTTGAGAAGGGCCACGTAATTTTGAATCGCGGTCAGATGGCGACGACATCTGAGCTGGCACCTCCTCTCCAAACTTCCACAACAGACCAGCGGTTGGACATTTGGCCTCGATGGATTTAACGTCACTGAACCCGCTTACACGACGGTTCTTCGGTGGAATCGGGTCTCGAACCTGAAAACCTCCGGTTCCGAAACCGAGACCTTACCACCAGGCAACCGCGTCCCAATCCCAAAAATCTTTGGATCAGACAACGAGGTACAGTAATCCTACTAGTAGCAGCTAGGATCTGATCCTCTTTCCATTAATACGATCAATCACTTTATTAATTAAAGAATAAGGAATATTATATACAGCTACTCACTGATTTTACTGAAATGAAGAATAACAAGTATTCGTCAAAAATATTCGCATATTTTTAAATCTGTGTATTCGTAGATGACAATACGTTTCCATACAGGTGCACCGGAACCAGAAACTGTTCTTCTATTTATTTCCTAATTAGTTCAATAAATAGACCTGTTCGGAAGACCAAACTTGGAAATGAGATAAGTAAGGAAGGGGGAGGGGATTATACCAGAGATAAAGTTATACAACCTTATAGAAAATACAGTTATTCTGAATGAATGCCGGAATGAATGTGAATGTTGGCATCAGGCATTGAAGGAAGCGTTTATTATGGCAACTTGGGGGAAAGGAATTCTGTGAGGTTTTTTTCCTAGGATATTATATTTACCACTATTATGAGCAAATAGAAGTTGAGAACGAATGAGTGGATATAAGTCGAAAAGACCCCCAAAAAGATTCGATCCCATTTCGTACTATGTTCCATTCTCTTATATCCAAACTAAAGAACATAATGGAGTTCTTGTTGCACCAGGGCACTTTGATTATAATATGAACAGTTTTATTTTGAATTCATTATACCTTGTTATGATTAAAATTAAATGCCAAACCCCTAGACTAATAGTCACAAATCTCAATATCCGGAATACAGTAAAATGGTCCTGCTCGAATTCAAACTGTATAAAAGTCAAAATTTTATTTTGATTTCTGTGATGCAGCTGATTTTTCTGTTGGCGATTTTCTTAAGTTTCTTATTGTGTTTAGAAGACTTATAAGCCTATTTATTAATTTAAATTCACGATCTTGGACAGATTTCATTACTAGAATAACTGAAACAAATTTATATTGCTTACGAAATGATTGAGAGATAAATATTTCTTAAAAAATTAGTTAAAGAAACTGCAGCATTACGACCATTCTTTTAACTGCAATATTGGCTATTTTATTAAGTAGATCGGATGAATTTCCCATGCTTAAACATATATTTACTACATCCATTCATGTTCACGTGCAACTATATAGTTATTGATTTCTTCAACTTGCCAATGTGTTCATCCCTAAACGTCCATTCAGGAATCGTGATATTCTGGAAACGATAGTGATTTATTTATTTTTCTATAAAAGTTTAAATATAAGTGATAAATATGCTTCTTTCATTAAATTTAATTAATATGCAACCGCTTTCATACGAATTACATAAGCAATGACTACATATTGGTAACCGATGCTTTAGTTTTTTTGGAAATTAATAAAATAATCTGAAAATAAAATAAAAATTCATTCTCTTTCATCATCACTTTTTACAAATTTTGATGTAAAATAAAAACTGAAGTCAGTATTTTTTAAATATGCATTACAAAAATCATTCATAAACACATTTTTATTTCAAAATTTACTGTACATAATTGCAACATGATTATCCGATTGTGTATTTACTTTTTAATTCACTTTGATTTTGAGTATGCTTTTATATTCACTAATGCGCTAATTTATTTTTTCAGAGGTGCATTTTCAATGATCTTGATAAACTGGAGAAAAAAAAAGGGCAAATGCAAACTCAGTTAAGATATACGAATCTCCGTCAACGATTTCTACTGTAACGAAATAATAAACCATGATTGAAAATTGTTTTTTTATTCTGTTATCAAGGTATTCTAAATCAAGGTATTTTTCTGAAATGTTGTTGTTACATCCATTTAGGAAAGGACATTAAAGGACTTTTTTTATTGTGTCATTATAGGAAATTATATTTAGAAAGTGAAATTACTGCACAATCCTGCGCTGCATCAATTGAAATAATTGAAACATTCCACTAAACTCCACGAAGCACAAGCCACATTTATTCGGAAATAATATATTTATAAATGTGAATGTTGCAAAAATTTAGAATTACTTGAATATATTCTTAATTTCCCTGATATATTTCTAAAAAAATAGATAACATACATATTAGGATGTCTCGTAATCTATTTTTTAACTTAATTAGTTTCCAAACAATTATCTTAATTTAACCCATAATAACTTCATTCTGAAATGGTCTTTCATTTCCTGATCCAATTCCCACTTTTTTTTTTTTAATGAATAAATGAATTTTATAAAATTGCCCACTTCAGCATTTTTTCACTATCCGAGTGAAGGGATAAATATCTCTAATGTTTATAATATTCTTTTAAAGATATCTAAATTTCTCTTTCCTAAGACCAGCTCATGTAAAAGAAATATTTATTATAATTGCTTAGTTAAACCATTGAAGGAAAAAACATGACAGATAAAGCGAAGGTCCTTCAAAATTGTGGGGGTGGGAGGGTTTATACATGTTCCGAGGCCTTAAATTCCTAAATAATGTTTTCGTTTCTAAAGTTTCTATAGATTATTCCTATTTAAGGAACTTTAAGTAACATAGTTTAGATAATATTTCAGATTATCAAACATTGTCTTTCAAAACTTAAAGAGAATTCTCCAATATGTATAAAGAAGCTTTTCTTAACAATTATTGACCCAAAATAATTTCAATAATTAGAATAAATGAAGTTATTTTCAATAAAACTCATTAGTCATTATCAGAAGTTGATTAGTAGATAAGGCGCTCTGAAAGCATTTCATTCCGGCTGCACTGACAACGCAACGAATACGTAAAGAAACATATTCCCTCAGATTCACTATGCTTTTCGACATTCTGATTCCACACGTTTTCTTAACTTTCTTGTTTCTAATTTATTTATGGTTTAATTTGATGGTTCATAGATATTTTAGGTGAAATAACTCATAAAATATTAATGGCCGAATATTTGTTATTCTTTGGACGTAACAATATTTTTTTTTCAGATTTTGCATCAGATCACTTGATATATGTCTGCGCAATTTCAGTTGGAAATATCGAAAATAATACAGATAAAATATGTATTAAAATGAGACGAAATAATTATATTTCCCAGTAACTAAGAGATGTTATTCAGGATATGTTAATATTTTCTTAGTAAATAAAAAGTAATTAGGATTGATTGGGCTAGAATTATTTTATAGCATTAAAAACCTATATTATTTGTGATAAAACATTTCAAAGCATTAGAACTGAAATTGAGAAATTTATTTTGAAAATGAAAAATATTCTTTAAGATTTATTATTTATTTGATTCACCCTTTGAGCGAAATCTGATTGCTTAGAAATAGATTTATATAATTGTTTCGCTAATGTTTAAAAGAAATAGACACTAATAACATTATTATATCATTTTGATTCTAATTTCTTTTTATTTTCATTTTTTGGGATATTCCCATTTATGCTCCCCTGCACTTCAGTATAATATAAATTAAGTAAATATATTATTTGTGTTAATTACATAATTAAAAAATCTTAAATTAATAAATACTATCGCCAGCTCATAATTTTGGTGAAAAAAGTTGGTAAATAAGTTTATCATTTGCTTTTTAGATGTATAATCAATAAGTACAAAATTAAATAAATTTGCAAAAACTCAAATTTCCAAATTCGTTTGCATTGTTTCAACTAATAATAATAGAGAATATGTGCGTATGTGCCATTATTAGCACTTTCATATTTTCTACAAAATCTCCATCATCTGAAATTACGACCATGGAAAAAATATTACTGTTAAAAATTAATAGGAAATTATGCGCTTCAGAACGGATAGTTTTGAAATTTTAATAACACACATTTTAAGCAAAATGTTCGATTATTTGAGCTATGATTTAACAAAATATTATAGTATTAAAAAGAGTTTTGCATCCTTTTAATGAAAAAAAACATTATTAGCCTTCTGACTCAAAATTATGGATAAAATCTTTCTGCTAAATTAAAAAATTGCGAAAATATTTGAAAATATTTTTTGAGGCAATATCTTCCAATGCCGTTACAAAAATCAAATCTATTTTATTGTTTCATAGAATTTATAGATCAGGGTATTTTCCGTTTGCGAAAAAAACCACAATATCTCTTATGCCTAAACTAGTGAAGATATGAAATGTTGGTAAGTTAATGGTTAATTGAATTATGAAATGATACTTGAGGTTTTTATCGTACAAGTGCATAAAGTAAATGTTTTTAAAGCGACTAGGTGGCAGAGTCATGTATAAATATCATTAATAAATTTGCATCATTGGTAATGTACTTTAATTTAATCGCATAACTTATTTAATTTTTGGATTAGTTAAGACATGAGTTGTTTCAAAGTATCATGAAATAAATAAAAAAATAAATCAGTTTGCTGAAAATGAATAAGTCTGGTCTAAATTTTGAGACATAAAGAGATATAAACAGCTCCGAATATTTTACATTCAACTAACTTAATGGTTTAGACATTTATATAAATCTTTTAAAAACTTTTTATGTAGGATTTTCTATGAATCAGATTTAATGGTAATTTTATTGATTTCTATTACTCAACTGTAATTTAAACTACAATAATTGCACATCTTAAGGTAATTACTAAGCATATAATTAAGCTGTTAAAACATATTAATTAAATTTTAAAAAACCCTACTACATTAGATTTTTTTCCATGTATACAAAGTAAAAATGATAAAATATTATAATCGTTAAAAATTGAAAAATTATATTATATTAGAATTTTCTTTTTCCGATGTTTCAGAACTTAGTAAATCCTAAACATAGATTTTTGTTATTTTATGTCTATCAATCCATGAACATGATACCTTAAAAAATGCTTTGAAATTGTCGAAATTAATTTGTAATACACTGAATTTGTGCAACATATAACATCATAGTTATAACCTGAAAATTATACAGGGTGGGCAAAAAGTCCGTAAAAACTTTAAAAATTCATAAAACCCGAAAAAATATCCAAAAAAAAAAAAACTGTTTGCCGGTTTAGCATTGATAGGTCGTGGGATTTTTTTAAGATAAGATAAATGAAATAAAAAACAGCCGTCAGATGGCGCGGCTATAAATGACTTAGTAGGAAATATGCAAATGAGACACGTTTGATCCAGAACCAGTTCTTCGTTGCATGCCAATCATGTAAGAGAACAATGAATCAGCGATTGTTGCACTGCGTAACTTCCGATTTCAAAAAAGAATGTGAAGACTGGAAAAGAGCCTTTAGCAGTTGCAGGCCTCATAAAGCCTGTTCAGAGATTTCAGGAAACTGGATCGCGGGAGCATCGTGTAAAGTACGAACATTCGAACATGTGGATACGTTCGGCACTTTGCAGCTGAAATGGAAACATTAGCGTCTGAAGGGATTAGCATCTGCAGGGATTAGCAGTGCACGCGAAGCTCGGGACCACCATACTTAATACGTAACATTCTTTATCAGTATCCATACAAATTACAGTCTTGCCATGAACTTTTACCGTCAGATACCGTAAGGAGATAAGCATTTGCGAGATGGGCTTTCTCCAAAATTGGACAAGATCACACCTGAGTCGTTAACATCTTATTTTTAACATTAGCAGACGTTGCAAGTTCCCATGGCCTCCTCGGTCTCCAGATCTGACACCAGCAAACTTTTGGCTATAGGGAAATTTCAAATCCCGTGTGATTCGATCCCGTCCATCCAATCCTTCGAAAGCTGTCATGTATACAACCGGACATGCTGCACTCAGCCGCTACCGGATTTGTGACACGCCTGCAATGTGTTATCAGCTGTGATGGTGTACTTATGGAGCACATATTGCTGTAATAAATGATTTGGAAACATTATTTTTGTTATTTATACGTCTTTTCTTTCACTTATGTACGGAACGTCACCTATCGGTTGTTTTTTTTTTAATAATTTTTTTCTTCGTATCTTAAAAAAATCCCGTGACTTATCGATGCTACACCTGCAAATCGTTTTTTATTTTATTTAACTTCCGGGTTTTATAATTTTTTTAAAAGATTTTACTGACATTTTGCTCACTCTGTAGTTAATAGACCACAAATGAAATGTGATATTTGCAGAACCTTAGTTTTCGTACCATCCTATTTGCAGACTTTTTTTCCATGTGTTTTACGGAATCCGGAAGAAACTCTTGACTACGTATTCTTTTACACAAGTTACTCGAAGCTAATTCGGATTGATCAGAATGCCAGCAAAACTGTTTACATTATAAAAATAAAGGGTTTTTTTTTTCAAATTTTTCAATGATCTTAAACATATTTAATAGAATTTTTATCGCGTGATATACATTTAAAAATGAAGCTTTTAACTCTGCAGCTGCTTATCCCGTGATTTCGGCGGGTTGACAATCAGTCCATTTCCCGCGTTTTTCGCAGTTTAATGTGTTTATTTTTACGATTACAGATTTTTATTATATCATTATCTTGTAACATATAGTATCAGTACACTTCGTTTGAAAAATATTTGAACTTATTAGGAAACATCGCATCTAAATAGTGATTTTAAAATTACGCAATCAGAGAGCTAAGTTATTATTCTATCTACACAGAAGGAAACGTAGACACCATCCTTCGAATACATGTACCTTAGATGTGTAATTCAATATTATGCCTTCATTAATTAATAAAAGAGAAAAGAGTATATGAGACCCAAGGTGTGATGAATTACTTTGCAACCTATGGAAACTGAATAGATGTTTTGGAGTTTTTCTACAATAACTGCTGATTTTTTTCGGACAAAACTAATTTATGTGTCATTTTAAAATTTAAAAAGTATTTGGGTTTTTAATTATACCAATTTAGTTTGAAAGCCAAATTATTTAGAATCCAGCAATTAATTAAAGATTATTTTTGAATAATCTTTAATTTTTATATAATTATTACAACAAAATTTAAGCCATATTCATCATTTCTTTAAATATATATTTGGGTAATTTCCTTCTATTGTTAAAAATCATGGAAGAAAGGATTCTTATTGTTTGTGCATGTCATTTGACAAGTGAGGGAAAAATAAGAAATGTCACAGAAAAAGTATTCTGTTTCAAATTGCAAGTTATCTAATACAATTATGTTTTTAATACTATTTTGTCGTCATGGGATTCGACTGCCTTAGGAAGGCTCATTCACAAGACGAATACAACAGGTAATAAGAATATGATGACTTGAATGCCTTCCGCAATTTGATGCTTAAAAATACTTTATTGGGGAATCAAGCATTTCAAGATATACATAAGAGATTTAATTGAAATTAAATTATTTATAACGCTTAGTGAAATAGATAGTAGCCAAAGTCAGTTAGATATTTATTAGGAAAGCAAAACTGACCCGTGGAAAGCTGTTCACCCAATTATAATTGCGAATTTTTTAAACATTTGAATTCAATCTGAAACTCTATGAAACAACATTTTTCTTCTTATTTAAATAGGTTGTTGTTGCTTTTCCTCCTTGAATTGAACACAAATTCAAACCAAGTCCAAGAGATTGGGGAAAGAGGGGTGCAATAGCTTTTGAGGGTAAAGGCCCCTGAGCACCCAAGAGCAGAAGTCTGACTTTAGTTCATGTGAAGATGACACTCACTTGCACAACCCCTTTTTACGGGAGGGGGGCTCTTTCACACACTTCACAGATAGAATACATGGTAAAGAACAACCATGCCCAAACCAGGAATCGAACCCGTTATGCCTAGATCATGGGGCGCGCTACCCCTAGGCCAAGACGCCGGCATTTAAATAGATTCTAAATTATAAAGAAGGTTTCGCACACATTCAAAACACAGACAATGCTTGTCAATATAAATAAGAAAAGTTATTTATAATTAAATTCAAACGCAATTTGAAGTGCTGAAAGACTAATATAATTTCTTTGCAATATCTCTAAAATATTTCAGTTTTATCGAACAACTTAGAAACATCATGACCATTTTTCAGCCGAGCAATCGAGGCCACAGTGGCTTAGTGGTAATATCTTGGCTTTACCATCTAGAAGTAGCTCGATTAAAAAGAAGAATCTCAATATATTGGAGTCTGCGCATATTTAATATAGTGTCTATTCTCCACACCTACCGCTAGAGGGCACTTTGAGACGGAATAGAGTTCCCATGATGCCTTTCAGTTAGTAAGTAAGACATCACTACTCTGTGATAGATTCCTAGCCATCTTGAAACGTGATGTTTTATTCTTCCATGTTAAGTATGTGTGTGTCATTTGATGTTTTGTGTGTCTTGTGATGTGGAATCTAGAAATCTCAATAAAATGATTCCAAAAGCCGGTGTTTTCATCTGCACAACATCATGAGTCTCTCTTCACTACAAAGTTAAGAGAACCTACTGCTGGTATCCTTTGGAATTTCGGTACAATGAGTGCAACCACAGATGCAAATTATGAGCTTCGTTCCAAAATATACTACATGCTCTTAGATGAAGAACAAAAACACGATCTAACTATTTCAAAGGAGTAATGAAATGATACCATGATTGAACATAAAGGTTTCTCTTGCTGGTGAGTATTTTGAAATATTATGAGAGTATCTTTGCTGATTGATAAAATATTGTCATGCCAGAATTTTGAGATTTATAATTTATTTATCATGAGTCAATTTTTGAATTCATTGTAAAGTGAAAAATTAAAGGCTATTAATGTAGCAAAATACTTGCATTAGTTGCATGTTGCACAAACATTTCAAGTATATAAAATTTCATTTTCTCTTATTAAAATAATTATGCTTCAGTCATTGTTTTCCGAAAATTTAGAAAGGTTAATTCTACGTATTTTTAAAAATGAAAAACATTAGATAATTTAATTTATAAAACAGTTTTATTTAGATTTTATATAAATTGTCTTTAACATCTATGCGGATTTAAAAATTTAAAAAAAAGCGTATTAAAGCAAATTTAAATTGGAAGATTTTTTTAATGAAAATAATAATAACACTATGGAAAAATCGATCAACTCGCACAAATATTAATTTTAAAATTCGGAACAATTTTCAGAAAGCATATTTTAAAATAAGAATATTTATGATCCTTACGCTTCTGTAGATTCTAAGATTTGAACCATTTTTTGTTTACAGCGAATTTATAAATAAAAGCATTTCGAATGCTGAAATCTGAATGTTAATTTTTAAAATTAAGACGATTTTAAAAATGTAAAGAATATTGTATTTATCTATGGGAGCATTATTGAAATAATTTCAAAAAAGAAAAATGTGACAAATTAAATAATATTGTACGAAACAGCTTTTGCGGATAACAGACAATAGCTATTTTGTTCAATTTAATTAATTTTACTACCTTTACATAATTTTTTTTTCAGAAATGCTATTCTCATATTCTCTCGATTTCTGCAAAGTAAAATGTCAACCCATTTTGGCAATGTAAGCAAAATTTCAAATCATTTCTTCGAGTAGTTTTTTCCTTACATTAAGCTGTCTATCATCCCTCTAAAATAATGTATTTAGATGCAGATTCACAAATGTAATATTATCGACTCATTTTTATTTCATATTCAAATGCAATTGAAAGAAGGGCTATTAAAGAGGGAGGGGCGACGATAATTTCAACAGTTGGAGGTTTAAATTCAATACAGTTATAAGTATTCATTGCAAACCATTCGAAAATGACGAATGATATCAAGGCAACATGATATCCATCCCATACTTTTTTCAGCATCTTTGATGTGACATTTTGAAAGTCTGCAGATATGCAGTTCTTAAGTTTGCCAATGTCCGTTAATAATAATGAAAAAAAATCACCCGATCTTTGATGTAGTCCAATAAAAGAAATCAAATGTTACCATACTGTATATGTATCTGTATGGGTATACCATACTGCATACGTATCTGTATGGGTATACCATACTGCATGCGTATCTGTATGGGTATACCATACTGCATGCGTATCTGTATGGGTATACCATACTGCATGCGTATCTGTATGGGTATATCATACTGCATGCGTATCTGTATGGGTATACCATACTGCATGCGTATCTGTATGGGTATACCATACTGCATGCGTATCTGTATGGGTATACCATACTGCATGCGTATCTGTATTTGGGGATTTGCAATCGTACCGCTTCGATATCCTTTGTGGTTATGGAGGGGCTCACATTGAACACTTGCAACTATGTTGAATTTAAACTTTCGATTGTTAGTTTTGATTTTTGTTACAGAACCAGATTTTACTTTTTTTTCCTTCTTTTCACTGACCTAAATTTGGTTATATTCATTTATAATTATTCTGTATTATTTTCCTTTGATATTTATTGTATTCTCTTTCCTTTATGTTGGAATGCTCGATTGTATCTTTCGAAAATAAGCCTTCATCCATGAAACTGAATGATGCCCTTGTTTTTTAAGTAATTAATGTACGAAAGAGGAACCCGCTTAATCGATAGCTATTAAGCAAATGTATACCCGGACATCTTTTGATATTTTTCAATAAACCTCTCTGTCTCACAAAATGATTAATACTAAGCAATTGTCTCTAATGAATCACCTGTGGATACGGCTTTTCAGTCACATTTAACGAAAGGAAGAAAAATTTTTGCAGCGACAGTCAGCAGTAATTTTGCACAGCGGTCGTTTGAGGTCCTTCAGTACTGATAGAGTTAATCTTTACCAGCCATTGAATATCCCAAAATGTATTTAGTGGCTCTATTGACATTACGAAAGGCAGTGCAAACAACAGAAATTTAACAGAACAATGATGTCGTATAGGATCGCTTCTTAAATTTATTTTTCCCAAATAATAGTTTGACATTAATGCAAAAAATCTTTATTTTAAAGGCTGTTATATAATTTAAAAATCTAAAAGTAAGTACTTTCACATAGCATAACTTTATATAAGAACAAAGCAGATCCTAGTCATTTGTCAAATTTTTATTTCTTTAAAATGCGTAAGAGATGCGAACGCATAGCAGTCATCTACGCTTCATTTAAACTTTCATTTAATAGATATATTTAAAAGGGATGAATGAATAAAAATGAACTCGAAACACTATCGAAAATTTTCCTGTAACACAAACTGAGTCTCTGACAGCCAAATATTTGCTGAACCATCCAGTTAAATTAATTCTCTTCCCCCCAGTCAAACTGGAGTTGAGTTTATTTATAATTTAATCACTCTCTGTATTCGAAGCCCTCGTCGCTCAATCGAGGCTAATTATTCAGATTTAATATAAAATGTTAGAAATCATTTTATAAAGATCTTTTAAAACGGATTTAAATATTTTCTCTTGATTATTTATGGAGAAGTTTCAGCATATTCTGTAATTCGAAGAGTTAAATTTGTGATGTGTTTATTTATGATATCTTATGCGGATGTTATGTCTGTTTATTTGAAGTGAGATTGTAAATATTTAGCTCACAAATATCCTGAAAATAGTTATAAAAATGAATTAAAGAAGACAAAGTTATCTTATGAAATTGATTCGATTCTGAAAGGAGAGAGAACTATTTTTAAAGAATATAATGCAACTTTTTTGAAATTTTTTAAAAATATCCTTTATATATAATATGTAATGTATCTATATATAATATGTAATCTATAATAATCTATATATAATATGTATGTATCTATATATAATATGTATGCATCTATATATAATATGTAATGATATCTCTTAATCTAATTTAAATCCTAATTAATTTCCTAGTTTTAAATTTAATTTTGACCAAATTAACTTCATTCCAAACTGATCTTTTATTTCCTGATCCATTTCCAACTTTCTTATATAATTAATTAACCACATATTTATTAAAATGCTCACTTCATCATTTTCCCCCACTCCAAGTGAAGGGATAAAAATTCTTAACGTTTGCAACATTCTTTTAAAGATACCTGAGTTTACTGTTCCTAAGACAGTAAGAAATCCCTATCAAAATCTATAGGGCAAAGAAATCCCTATCAAAATCTTATTATAAAATCATTGAGAGAAAAATTTCTGTCTCTTTTGCTCATTTGCTCTTATGTCGCGATGTAGACTGACGTATCTCATCGCATCTTTTTTGTACATAATATGCCTCCCGTGATGAAATAAATCAAAGTTCTAAAATTTCAAAAGTTTCTTCTATTTGGCTACACAATTCGTAGATGTCTGAAATTTGGTTATTCATCGAAATTTCTTCTAATTTGTTGAAGATTACAATACATTTTCTATATTTAGTGCACTAGAAAGTGATACATCTTTGGAAGAGATGAGATGAGAAAAAACAAACTTTCCAATTAACATAGAAAGGATCCAAAAATTGTATATTTTGAAAACCATGATCAACGTTCATATTCTTTACACATATCTATACATAGAAACACAAAATGAAATTACAGAAGCTCTGAAAACTATGCTATTAGAATTTCCTACCATTGCCAACTTCTAGTCTGAAACATCTTAGCGCATAAGTTTTTAAGTTTTTTCGTATGACATGTTAGCTTTTCAGCTATTGAATGCTTTACATGACAATTTGTACATCACGGAGTAAATGCTAATCAATACGAAGATAAAATTTAATGTTTTTGAAAGCGAAATTGAAAACTTCGTTTTGAAATTTCCAATGAAATCGATTTGTTTTATCATAACTTTAGCACTGATGGAATTCCAAGAAGGGAAAATTTAACACAAGAATATAATTGATTTGAATTTCTTTAAAAAAATAAATGTTAATTTTACAAACAATGTTCAAAATTAATTTCTTAAATTTATTAATCGAAGGAAAAATTGAGTAGAAATATTATATAATATCTAAAAAATCAAATTGCCATCAAGTATGGGAAAAAGGACTTTTGCGCAATTATATGATCACACATTACTGGGATAGAATGCTGCAATTTCGATTAATTTTTAAGAAATTAAAATTTTAACGAATTTTTTGAAAACATTTTTTATCGTATATATGGAATACTGAAGTAATTGCATGTAAATTCGTGAATTGGGATTCATCTTATTTTTTGCGTAACTATTTTTACAAAAAGCGGTTTACAAATAGTATACTAGACTAAATACAAAATCGGGCTAAATATCATATAATAATTAGTATTATGGATTCCAAAATTTTCTGCGTTTAATAAAAATTAATGTGCATTAAAAATGTAATTGAGATTTTTGATTTATTTATAAAGTATTTTTTATAAATTATGATTTATTTTTTCTTTTCATTATCATATTTTTAATGTAATCCACTTTTAAACGCACTATTTAAAAATATTTTAATATTTTATTTTTATTTTTTTTCTGTTTTTTTTATTATATTTGTATGTAGTTAATATAAATAATGCATTTATATAAAATACTAATATAAATATATAAATATAGAATCCTAAAATCATAATTTTTCTTAATTAACGATTTAAAGAAATTATATGGAAATATAAATTAATTATTTGTAATTTAAATTCTTAACTATAAAATGAACTTATTGTGATTTGAAACTCATAATGCTATATAATTTTAAATCTCTAAGGAATTTGCTATTGCAAATCTATATGTATCAAATCGGAAAACAACTGAATTAGAGCAAATGTAAATATATATAAAGGGACTCCAATTCTGATAGTAATAATTGCAATTAAGCATTTTGCGCCAAAAAGTCAAGATGATAACTTACATTTTTTTTTCACTATATTACACATATTTTCTCATCACATCTTCATTTAATTAAATAAATTAAATGCATGTCTCTTCTTTCTGAATTCGCCCACATCAGCAAGCTCATAAGTTAATGAAGTATTTCTTATTAAAAATCAGCTTTTAATCAGCATCTTTTTCAAGAACACTTAACGAGAAAATATGTACAAAAAAAACTTCTTTCTTGAATAATTAAAAGGCAACCTGCTCCTTATTTTATGGAGAAGGCGAAGTGAACAACGAAAAAAGAGCTTTAATTTGAGCAATTACAATGTTTAATTTTTATTTCTTTCGTGACGGAGACCCGTGCTTTGCAATATAGATAAATATAAACAGAAAAATGGTCTTCAAATCACTGATTTTTTTTTCTACAATCCTATTAATTCTATTATTTTTAAGAACATTAATGGCAAGCATTTTTTTTGTGTGTTCCTTTAATATTTCCATGTATTTATTTTGTTTTTTGTCTCGCCAAAGAAATCGTAATTATTTATTTTTACTCAAATCAATGTTGGTGCTATTTCTAAATTTATTATCTTTTCCACTACACTATATGTTAGAAAACGTTTGTTTTATTTTATAAATATAAAAAATTTGTCTGTGTAAAATTTTCATTCATTTAAAGCCGTTTTATCAAATGAAAAATGTTTCTGAATCTTACTTATTTCAACAAAAACCATTATAGTTAACATAAAATGCTATCACAAATTTAAAGCCAAATAAATCGTCTTTTAATTTTAAAATCATAACTATTCTTCGAAATGATATTTTCAAATATATATCGTATTAATCTATAAATTTATGAATTTAATTTATTTTTACTACCTTTTGTGTTTTTATCATGTGTGACCATGATCTTAGTTTGATTTGAGGTTTTTGAAGCCACAAATTTTACGGGCAGAAAATTGGCGATTTATCGCTTTTGAAGTATCCATTGTTCGCTTTTAGAGTTATTAGAAAATGATTAAGAATGTCCGCCATGTACCTGATTCTCCTGTATGGCCAATAAAGTGCAGGATCTTAAGTTATCATCCGAAGAAGCACAGAGAAGAAAACAGGAATGAACGTTATACAGCCAGGAGAGATATCGAAATTTATATATAGAATTTTCAATTTTGCTAACTGGCAAAAACTGTTTTGGAGATCGAACGATTTTGAGTGGGAAAAAAACCTATATCTTTTCTAAAAGTTGACGATTGCGCAATACAATAGTCATGTGATCATTCTAAACCAATTTTCTGATTTCGAGAAAAAAAAATATAATGAATTTTCGCAAAAAAAAAAAAAAAAGGTAATTTTGGAGCTCGAACGATTTTGAGATTAAATACGATTTGAGAATTTCTAAATACTGACGCATGCGTAATCTGATAGTCACATGGTTGTTTACAATCGGTTTAACTAATTTTTCGTTAGGGGAAAAATTCTGATTTCGAAAAAAAAATTATAATTCGTTTGATATGAGATTGTTCAAAAACCAACGTTTCTCTAAATATTGGTGATTGCAAAATATGAGTCATGTGAGAACTTGATGTTTTTCTGTCGGATTGATACCACGTGACTTAAAAGAATAATATTCCCACATAATAACTTGAAATTTGTGATACAAGATTTCTTTTTTTTTTGCTTTTGGTCTGTTATTTAAAACTTTTGCTGAAAATTCAACAGCCCACACTGCTGACAAAAATATCACTTTTATAAGAAATTTGCAATTTTTTAAATCATTTTTCAGATGAATGTTCTGGTTATTTAAGAATTATACTACACAGTTATACCACAGTTATTATACCACAGTTATACTACAAATAAATGGAATTAGCATGTGACCATATTTTATCTCCAAAGTGGAAATCGCACAATAAATAACCAAGCGAAGATGTTTGAGTCCATTTTAATGAGACTAGAAAGTCATTTCCCTACTTTTAATATTAAATCTGAAACTTAATAATTAACCTCGTTGTGAGAGTTTACAAATATGGAGCCTTATTAGATTAGAAATCTAACACTGTCTTGGCTGGTACGGAAAAATTAATTTTCCTTGAATGGTTCAGCAAATATTTGGCTTGTGCTGACGTCAGAAAATTTACTAGCTTGCGATAATTATTTAATTTGTATTAATTAATCACATTTCAATTTAACAAGATTTAAAGCTGAGAGAGCAAAACTTTCGCGCATAATATAATATAACTGGCAACGCGCATAATATAACAGGCAATGAAAATTATTTTATTCTTAGAGAAAAAAAATTAACTGTAAATATATTTTGCAAATAAATTTTGATAGATATTTGTTGATGTTTGTATACAGTCTTCAACAGAATTTTTTAATCTGTACAGTAGTCCTAAAATTAATGAAATTCTATAATAATAAGTTTAGTCAATATTGAGAAAAAATTAATTTGAGTAGTTGTCTTATCCGTGATAATAACTTTTGTAGTTTGCACTGCCTTTTCAAGAGGGCAAAAGTGCCGTTAAATGCATATTGTCATATTCTTCAGTAGAAAACGTCATCGTTATTGGTGATAGTTAACATTTATTCAGGATGTTTGAAAAATTTACTACACTAAAGTTAAGAGTTCGCACAAAAGTATATATGAAATTTTGAATGTCAGGAGCCGCTGAAGATGCAAAACTTTACGAATCAAAACTTGCATTTGTAGTAATCAGTTATTTATATATCCTCTTCATATTAGGCTATGAGGCAAATAATGCAATAAAGTGATCATATTAAAGATTTTGATTTAAATTAAAATTAATTTCAATTTATATCAGAGCAATCATAGTTTTTATCATTGTTTTCTTATCTTTGATTGCATGATTTTTTTTGTCTAGTATAATATAAATTTGGAATTCATATTACTTTTTGAGATTGGCAGTTCAGTTCACTGACAAATTTGGAAAAAAGTGCATGACTTAGATATTAGTTTGAATGCTTATAACAATGAGTTTAAAATAAATTTAAAAGTTAAGACTGAATTTTGAGGCAGATTAGGAAATTTAACTCAAATACATTTTATACCTTTTCATAGAAAACGATAACATTAAGGATAAGAGTTAATTCGAAAGCATTTGATCGATTTTAAGATTTTCTGAAATCTTCTGTTTCAAATAAGGAAGATTTAAAGTAAAGTGAATGTTTGATGATTTCATATGGATATGCATACTTCGTTATTATTATGAATGGAGAGAAAAAAAAGACTGAAAACGAATAAAATTTGGTGTGCTTTTTCTTGCCAATTTTGTAGATTTCCGTTAAATTTTGTACGAAAGAAAGGTCTATCTCGTTGTCAAAGTTCAAATAAACACGAGAAGCTCAAAAAGCTAGATGTACAAAATTTGATACAGATTAAGCATTTATAGTGCAGAGTTTTATCAAATTTTTAATTAAATCTGTTAAGATGTCCACTGTCTATCTGTAATTTCGCGTACCTAATTCAAAAATGTACCACGATAAATAAATATTTAGAACTGGTTTTAAGTATCTAAAAAGCAAATTTTTATCAAAATTTGAACAAAATGTGTTAGAGTTGACAGTCAGTCGATTTGTACTTTATCATGCATATAAATGTGGCAACTTAAAAACGCAACTGCTTGTACAATTTTATATGTAATATTGTAGTAAAAACCATAGTTCTATGTCAAATATTTCTTTCAATTTGTTGAAAAAATCGTCCAAAATTGCATAATCAGTTTTCTATGCTACAGTATGGAGTACGAAACATTAATATGCGAGATTTGTGGAGTACAAAACCTTGTCCAAGGTCACAATTTTATGCGACGGGAGATAAAAATCTTTATTGGAGAGCATGCAAGAAAGGTTTCGGAAGACTACATCCGCTGGTTTTATGTAAAAACATATATTTAATTATTTAGAGAAGGATTTGCTAATGGAACATTTGATTGCTTAAAAGAGCTTTGGTGGCAGAATGTTTTGATATTACTGCGTGTTTATCCTCACCTGATAAATCAAAATTGTAAGTTTAAGCATCGCTTGAATTAAACTAGATTCTTGAATTAAAATTATTTTAAATGGATACCTGTTCGATATTTAGAATGCACATATTGTTAACACATGGCCAGATGGCACAAAAAGCAAATAGAAAACCCTAAGATCTTAATAATACACGGATTTCTATCATTATCATCACATTGGTAAGATTAATTAGTGCTTGCGCTGCCAGAATTGTCTTTGCGATTCATCTGAAAATATATCATTAATATTATATAGTAGCTAGCAGTCTTTGGTGGCCGGATGTGTCGCCGAAATTACCGCGCGAGGAAAATTTCAATAATATTTTTTATGCAAAGCTTAGTTTTAATGATCCTCACAACAAGGTATCTTAAAATTTTAAATTTAGACAGACATGTAACATGTTCTATTTTATGCCCAGGCCTGTTCTGTTCCCGTCCAGTAAATTGAAGTTAATTTCAAATAGGAAAATATTATTATTGATATTATTTTAAAGTTTTTTCGAGCAATGACGAAGAGAAATTTAAGCAACGAAGAATGCTAAAAATTATAATTAAAAAAAAACGTACAAGAAGGAGGGATGCTGATAATACATTTTGCAATTTAGGACGAAACCTTTTTCAAACCTATGAAGCCTCATAATTTTAAGCATGAAATATATCCATTAATTCTACAGATAGTTCAATGGAACTTTTTCCTGTGATTTTATTACAGTATAGCATATATTTTTCTAATTGGATTTGTTTGGCCGATATCCTTTGTTTCTCGAGTTATTTTGTAACTTCCGTGTTTCGCCGTTGGAGCAATGCAACCTATCTGAATAAGGCATAGTAAACTGTCTTGATAAATTTAGTACAATCGCTTTATCGTAGGCACACATTATTTCTCTGGCAATACGGGACAGTCATTTTGAATTTAAAAGGCTTAAAAGAACGTTATTGATCTACCTGTATGTGTGTGTGTGTGTATATATATATATATAATACACAAAAGTATTAGAATCAAGTTAATAGGAAAAGCAAAAAATCAAAAAAAATTATTAAAAAAATATAAAAAAAAGAATCCGGCCTGAAGACTTTTTCAAGGGTCACCCTCAGGCAGGGATTCAAAGAAAGGGATTTTTTCTGTGAGGACATACAGACATTGTCTAATAATGATTCCTCGTGACCCGAAAATCCCCTGAAGTTATGCTCAAGAGATATACCATTTTAACAGAAAGGAAATACAAAATAACAATACAAAATTATAATAAATAATTGGTTACTATATATATATATATTATAGGAAGAGAGGGAAAAGGAAAATTAATATTAGTGAATCATCGACATTTTCTTTTTATGCCCACATTTCATTGATGAACCTTGAGTGGCAATAGTGTTTAAAACTCTAATCATTAATACAACCTTATGTTTTAGTAAGAATTGAAACTCTTCTCTGCAATGCGAATTCAAACATGGAATTATAGAATGCTAAAATTGAATAAATTTAATTGACTGAAATCGTAAGCTCACGAAATTCTAGAAATTTGGAAACGAAATTCTAGAAAACCATTTTTGAGAATAAATATGTTCACGGTTCTCTTTCAGTTATTTTAATATATTTTATCAAAATCTTCGTTTGTTAAACTGAGTCCACATTTATAATTAAGTCCTAAGATTAACCGGCCTACCATGGCATTGTAAATTTGTAATAATGGCAAAAACGCGATTCATTTTATCAATGATTGAAGAATACATGGAATGCGAATTTGTAAGTAATGATGACGCTCATAATTCTTGTCACATTAATGCCAAAATTTTTCAGAAATCACTTTAATTCTAGTAATCGCAATTTTATTTTCAAATAATTTTTAATGTAATATATAAATTTTTGTACAGAAAGTTAGTTCTCAAACGAAATCAAATAACTCTATTCAGAGAATATATAACTTTAATCAAGCTAAAGTAAAGTTATGATACATAATATTAAAAATGTATATAATAAATAATTAGTTTAATACAAACTTCTTATAGAACTGATTTAAGTTTGTAGCATATTTCATCTTTTACGAATCGAGAGTTTTTAATTAAACTTTCAGCAGAAACAAACATTTTTTTAGTCCTCCTTTCGAAATCTAATTATTGAAAATACTTTTACTCGATAGAATTGCAAGAAAGAACTCTAAGCCGAAATTTTTCAATTCCATTTAATTTCCCAAAACTCGCAAGAAGCTGCTTCAGAAATATAAGAAAATTTTATGTTATTCGAAACTCAATTAGGTCGCAAAGTTCGTTAATAAGCCATCCAGTCCGAGAGAGGTATTACTCTAAAGTACTTTCAATTTTCAAAATATGAAATATTCTAGAACACGACTCAGCTTGCTTTCGAATATCCACTTAGGAAATGCTTTTAACTCTTCAATTCGTAATGTTTTTTTTTTCGTCCGTTCCTTACATTAAAGATTTAGATTCTTCAGAAACAGATTCAAATACAGTAAAAGGTTTCTTTCTTAAGAATGATCTCCGTTTCAAGTTTTCAAATTCCGTAAGTCATTCCTATCTGACACAGAGCCAAGAACTGAAATATTTCAATAAATTATAAATGTAGTTTCATAAACAGGGTCTCGAGTGAGGATGGCTTACTTTGAAATGTCGAAATATTATTTTATTTGAAAGAAAAATGTATAAATGAATGATGAAAGAGCTCTTATTAAGATTGTTTATTTAAAAACAGTAAGTAATTGAAAGAATCTTAAAACTAAAGTATTTTTGTTGCTGTCGCTAGTACGAAGACAGAGGAAGAAAAATAAGTCTCATCATGATAAAATTCCTTACTGAAATATTCCAGCAAAAAAAGAATCGGGTAATTTTTTTTAGTATTTCTTGAATTCTGATTCAAACAACTTAGATTCCGCTTATGGAGCTATTTTACATCAATTATAGAACATAATAAATTGTTAATCATTGTTTCTATATTATTTCGTATTTTATTTTTCGGTATTTCATATGGATAAATCTTGATTTGAACCGAAATTAATAATTTTAGCTGCAGAAATGAAGTATTTTTCTCACACAACTTTCAAAATAAATAATTCCATGATTAGCGCATTCAATGTATGATCCCAAATTATAATTGATATTTGAATGCTAACTCATTATTCAAATGTCCTGTCTTCATCCTATATATTAATTGAAGGACAATTCTGATTTTTTTTGAAGACGAAAATCTCACCTTAGAAGCACAAAACCAAATAAACGGAATTCCAGTATTTCGTTCTGGATTTTAATCTCTTTCCATTGACTATTTTCAAATATTTGTCAAATTCCACGTCTTTGATTTTGAGATTACATATTGAGTTCCAATTATCTAGATAGCGGTGTATTTAAGTTATCAGTTATAAATGGAAAAGACAAACAATTATCCTTTGAGGGAATTTCTTCCAAAATTTGATATAAATTTGCGTTTTGTGTGATTATTGTTGTCAAAAAAAGAGAATTCCAATTATGCCTTTGTTATTTAGAAAACTGTAAAACATTGATTCATAAAGGTATTGGGATAGTATTCGTGTAAGATTTCAATACTTTGCTTCTTTTTTTTATTTTTCAAGAAGATAAACTAAATGTACGTAAAATACCAAAAATGATAAGTAAAAGTTAATCGAAACAATTTTTTACATTAATATATAGAACTTTGAAGACGTATTAAAAATTTGACTTAATTTACAATGCATATTTTAAATTTCTTGATTTTTCTCAATTTTGTTAATATTTTTGATTATAGCTAGAAAAACTCAATTTTGATCTAACTGGTTGTACATTAAATCTGCATTAAAAGAATCATTTCAAATTATTGAATGTTCTTTCAAGTTGCTTGAAGTTCTCTAGTATTTAATGAGTAAAATATAAAAAATATTAAAATTGTTTTTTAAAATTTTTATTTAAAATAATTAATAGCTTTAAATTCTAGCAATCTGATATATTTATTTTTTTCTATAATCAAACGTTTTTTTGTCCGATAGTTTAAATGGCATTTCTTGGGATATTCAATCTCGTTTTTTTTTTTTTTTTTTTTTTTTTTTTTTTTTTTTTTTTAGAATTTACCTTGATCCAAGAGGAAATTAAGTATTCTTACACATTTCCAGAGCCATTAATCTTTTAAAGGCATACTTAATCCGTGCACCGAATTAGAAATCTTTTGGATAATTCAATGTAATAAATTCGAAATGTTAATTCATTGAGACTCGCTTTGATCTTCCAAGAGATCTTTACGTTTTTACATAGATTTAGATAATAATTATTACCTAAAGAAAGTATATCATAAAATTTAAAGAAAAATAAATACGTAGGTCGGAGAATTCAAAACATGTCTAATTCTATTGGATATTTTTTTAAAAAAAGTGCTTTACAAGAGTAGTGTAACAAATTCCTGGTTGGCCCAGCTTTAATTCTGCTCTCATCAAAGTAAAGCAAACCACAAGTATTTTTCAGAACATTATTGTCATAGATAAAGCATTTTCTCTAATATTTTCCCCCAAATACGGACACTTTATGCAATAGTAGAAATTTTTCCTTTTAGTGACTGTTTTAAAAATGTATCCGCGGAAAACTTAATTCAACATCAACAGCAATCCTTCGATCAAAATTACACATAGAAATTACTCTAAGATAATCTCTCTTTAGTTCAGGATAAAGCACTTTTCAACGGCTTATCAAATTTTTATTAATTTAAAATACACGAGAAGGTTCGTGAGCGAAGCAGTCATTCACTTTAACTCTCAAATCTTGCATAATGAATAAATTGAAACTAGATAAATAAATAAAAATTAACTTAATAAATACAGAATATTTAACTACAACCTAATCGGGATATCCGTCAGCGAGCGATAGTCAAATATTTGCCGAGCCATCCAGGGAAAATTAATTTTCCCTCTCCCGTCAAAACAGCGTAAAGTTTATTTATAATATAATCGTGTCTAAATTCCTAGGCCCTCAGCACTCAGAAAAGATTAATTATTAAGTTTTAGATTTAATATAAAAGGTAGGAAATGGCTTTATGAAGCTCATTAAAATGGATTCGAACATCTTCTCTTGGTTATTTAGGATGATGTTAATTCATTTTGTAGAATTATGTTTGCTAAATTTGTGGTCTGTATATTATTTGGCCTTAAGCGAATGTTGTATAAGAGAATGTAAATAAAAGTTAATCTATTAAGATCGTTAAAAAGTTATATATCGATAGACGAAATTGTATTTTCAAAATAATTCTGTTGTTTATAGTGTGAAATAGTATTTTTTCCATTAATCCAAAATGAACTTTTGCTAAAATATAAGTAAAGGTAGAAAAAACTGTTAAAAATAATGGATTGAATATGCTATATTCTATCAACTGTTTTATAAGAATTCGCTTTTTTTTTAAATTTTTCTAAACAACATGCGATCGATTAATATACTAACTTATTAAATCCTAAACAATTTCAGATTGCGCTATTTTTTTATATCAGCTAAAACTTCAAAGTGCCTTGAATATTCTATCTGTAGCATTAAACCTAAGATAAACGTAAAACAAATAACTGCAAAAAATAAAATAAATTTAAGGGCATCTTTCTAAATTCAAATTAACTCAAAGAATCAAAAGGAATTCTAGAAAAATGAAAAACAAAAACATACATTAAAAAAATAATGACCACTCAAAAACCAAATGACATATTTCATTAAAACTATTTTTACTTTTAATAAAACCTACTTAATTGAAATACTGATTACAAGAATTCGTAAACAATTTGAAGAATCGTTTTCAATCTGACAGAAAAAATGAATACTTTATTTTAGAGTTGATTTGTTAAGTTATACACGCGAAGAAAAGAATAAAAATGTATTTCTTCCATTGGTTGATCATATTCGTAAACACTATAAAGTTAAATGATGAATTAAATATTATACAATATAAAACATTTTGTCTAGATTATTACTTGTTAAAAAAATTATACTTTACGTAGATTTTTAGTTAAAATTGCTTTAACTAGAGAGCTTTCACCTGTATTAGGTGAGAAACTAATTAACATTTTATTTCTTTATATTCTTTTTGTTCATTTAATATCGAAGAAAAAAACATCTGCTGCAATAAAATTGACTTAATTATAAAATAAATATTATTATTTTGCAACATTTGTTGCATGATTCAATCTGTGGAAATATGTTTATAAAGTTATTGTATTTCACGACAACAATAATCTTTTTAACTTTATTTTTCTGTCAAAAATCGTTTTTTCTGAATGAAAGAATTAAGAAACACTTGGGAATCAAAATAATCTTTCCTTTAGAAATTTCACTTCTGTCATCCTCATAATAAATGAAGAATTTTTATATATTACAATCTAAGCATGAAATTCAGAATTATTACAAAGGAAATCATAAGTTGATGCCTCCGAAACACATTGCTTAATCTGAATGAGCGGACCGCCGAGCCAGTCATTCTCGGAATTACACACCGAGTCAAGCACACTCGGGAACTAAGGTTGTGTCTAAAAGGCCAACAATGGCCAAGGTACAGCCTGTCTCATGGCAGGTACGTCCCGTCAATCGATAGGGGATAACCAACCCTACACCATTGCTGTACCTATCTGGGTACACGATCCAACAACCATACTTCAAACTTCTCGTCCTCAAATATGTGGAGCTACCCGATGGAATTTATTACAAAGAAAAGGATCATTTCAGCCAAAAAAAAGGAAGAGATTAAAATGTCCATACTGCTGTCATTAAGATTTTACCATCATTGTTTCATACATAATCTACGAAATTATTTCAAATCAAGTCAAGTTTCCCTTTAAACCTTAAAATGATTTGAACTTCTTTGTAATAAAAAAATAGCACACATTCATGATAAATCATGCCATCTTTAGAAAAATTAATGATTTCATACGAACCTAGATGAAAAGTTGCATTTGTACAGGGAGTATCAGTAACATAAAATCGAAATTTTATGTTATGAAACCATATTTTATTAGTTACATAGTTTGGCTTATAAATATGCACTGTAATATGCCTTTTAAGAAATTCTTTGGCAGATTAAGGCCCAGAATTTTTAAGCCATTTAATCTCATTTACGTAGATATGTAGAATATGAGCTATGCCTACACCTGTAAAAATGTTTGGTTTTTTTTCATCTGATACATGCGTTTTTGAATGGTAATAATACATAAATTAGCTACAAATAAAAAGCAATTCATTGTAGTGTTTCAGTAATATATTATTCCATCAACCCCATAGCAATCTTGTTTCACAAATTGTAGCATTGTAGTAAATAAGTTCTGATTCAGTGATTAATGTCTGGGCTTACTCCATTAGCTCTGTGCAAACAGCACCATTTTATCTCCAAGAGTTTCTGAATTATAAATGTTTAAACTTGCGTGCTGATCTTTTAATGTCTGTACTTTTGAATATTACATGCATATATGATCATTATCATTACGTATAGACATTAATATTTACACTTATTAATGTCTCAATTTAAAAAAGTATTTTTAATATAAGATTTATTCATAACAAAAATGTAAAACAATTAACTCATCTGACGAAAATACTCCATATTTCTCTTTTGAAACATTGTTTTGAGCATTGTAACATCTTTAAAGATTGGACCCTAAATAAAAACGTTAATTAATGCAATTCATCAACTTCTAATAAAAACTCAAGATGTTGCAATTCTTTTATTTTATCCAGTATTTTTCCCGTCTATTTCCTTATAATTAAATAAATTAAATGTAACTCTCCTCTTTCTGAAAAATTGAAATCACCAAAGCCGACAAGAACAGAAGGTAAATATTTTTTTTCTTCCAAAAATCAGCTTTTAATCAGCATCTTGCCGTTAGAGTTCTTAACGAGAAAGTATGGAAAAAAATGTCTTTCCAAAATAATTAAAAGGTTATCTGATTCTTATTTCTTGGAGCAGGGGAAATGAACAACGAAAAAATGGTTTTAATTTGTGCAATTAGAGTGCTTAAATTTTTTATATTTTTAGTGACAGTGAAACAAGCTTTGGGTTAAAGATCAAAGGAAACAAAAAAAAATCTTACGTAATCACTGATCTTTTTTATAATCCTATAAATGCTTCTATTTTTAAGAACCTTAATGAAGAACGGTTGCTGTTTTCGACCTCTTTATACATATATTCGAACCCGGAAGGTATGTTGCGTCAACCAGAAAAAAAGCATAAAGAATTAATAATTTTTGATAAGAATGATTATTGAAAATATTTTTAAACTGAATTTCTTTAGCATTCTCTTTGAAGTATTTGTTAGATTTTATAAAAAAAAATCTCTCTACTCTCAAAATCTAATACACTTAAACAAGAAATAAATTTTGGACGAAAAAGAATTTTTTTTTGTTGTTGTTTTTATTTAACCAATAATGTTTATTTTTTTTACAAAATCGTTTGAATTTGGTTTTTGTGGAAGTGACATTCATTTTTAGAGTGATTATTTTTATTTGTTCATAATTTGCTTGTTATGCTATTTTCTTCATTTAATTTTAATTTCACAAATTCTAAATTTAGACAAAAATCTTCTTTTTTAAAACCTCAAACTATAATTCAAAATGTATCATAATTTTTCAAATTTAGTGTAGTAATTTTTCAATATGTTCCGTAGCTCTTAAACTTAATACTAAGTAATTTATTCGTTTAAAAAGAGTTTATAATTGTTTGAATGCTTCATAATTTTAAAAAAAATGGAAATCTCAAGTTATTTATAAGTGAAATCCAAGTATTCAAAGACGACGGAAATGCAGCTTGTTTATAAGTTCAAAAAAGGGATAATTAATTTTTTTTATATATTATCGACTAAATTTTGAATGAATAACTTACTAAAATTTTAAACTAGAAATGTTTTGCTCCATACTTCTTTAGCCGAAAGAACTATATTTCTTCTAATTTTTTTTTTTTTTTTTATTTTATGTTATGTTGTTTTAATCTCATAGATTTTTGTATGAGTACGTTTTATGAAAAAAATTCAAATATATAAGTATTTTTAGTGGTTTCTTTAAAAGCCGAACATAAATGCATACTTTAAACCATATGGCGATTTTACGTTGAGTTTCGTTGCATGGTGTTGAAATTCAATTATGTATTTTATGGGTAATGTCTATACAGTAATATCAAAAATTGTGTAAAATTGTAACTTTAAATCTTTTATACATTTCTGAAGTGTTTATGGCTCACATTTTACTACTACTTATTTCTTTGGTGTTATTTTTCATCTTTAGATTTATAGTATATGCATTTTAAGTGTTTAATATGCATTAAAATATTATGCAAATCTTTAACTATACCTCTTAATTTTTGAAAGTTCTTTTACTGCAGAATGAAATTTGCAATTCCAATTTTTTCTGCTATTGTGTTTAATTTCATAATATGTGTTAATGTGTTTAATTTCATAATATGTGTTAATGTGTTTAACTTCACAAAGAACAATAAGGATGTAATATTTAGGATCAAAATCAATTCCAAAATATTTATTACAGATTCATCATGTTAAATTAAAAAGCTAAAAAATATTTTTAAAAAAAAATGGTTGTTAATGTTTCTGGGCATAACGAAGGACATGATTAGAATTTTGAGCGAATATAAATTAATACTCTTTTAATCAAATATTTCAACCGTTATTTTGAGTTTAGAATATATTTTTAAGATAATTAAAAATAATGAATCTATATTGGAATCCATGTTTTCTAATTCTTAAACAACTTATTTCTTATTCTACAAAATATTGAGGAGCTTGTTAAAAAAATTCTGAGAACTACCCAGATATAAATCTATGAAAATGTATAAAATACGTTCGTTTTACAAACACAAGAATATTTTCTTAGTTCATTACGGTGGATTTGAAATATAGTTTAGATTTAAGAATTATCCGTTTGAAATCTGACAGAGAATATTTCAACAGGAGTATAGAGTGCACGAAGCTCATAATTATAATAGTTATCTGTCTAGTTTATACTTTCTGAAAGAAACAAAAATGCAACTGAATCGTAACTTTGTCACACATTTCTGCGTTATTCCCAATTTTGCATATTCATTGAGGCAGTCTGAAAGCACTTAAAGGAATTTTTTGTGGTTAAAATTTGGGTTTCTTTTATTAATCAGGTTCTCAGAGCAGGCTTTTTATATCCTTATTATAACTATTGAAATAAAATATTGATTTATATTTGGAATTTCGCATCAGCGCCATCTGTGGGAATATAATTGATTATATTCTAGTTTCGTTATCCAAAAAAATCTTTCGCATCTTTTAGGAATATTTAAAATTTCTCATTTATTTAAATTTAAATGTTTAAGTCAATATTTTTTATAAATATTTTTTTAGAAATTACCATCCTTTAATTAATCCCGTTTAATCCTTTTCTCATATTATAAAAATGTATACTGAATAAAAGGATACTTTATGTGATAATCGTTTAATATAAGACTTCATATTAATTGTATCATAATGAACATTTATAAAGGATTCTAAGATAAAAAAACGAAATAAATGATTTGATTTTAAATGTATTAAAAGAACGAATTTTTAATAAATGCAAGATAAGTTTATAAATGTGAACTATATGAAAATGCTAAACATGTGCAAATAAAAAATTACACCTTGTTAATAAACTTTATGAATTAATAAATGAACTAATTGTGAAAGATATAGATAAGGAAGGTTCATAAAAATGCATGCATATTTATTCCTTAGTTAATAAAGGACCAAAATCTGAATGCTTGAAGCAATAAGTATTCAGCCTTCAGAAGTACGTATTTTTTTTTTAATGTAAAGAATTTAGAATAGTACAAATTACCTAAATCAAAGAGAAATTGATAATTAATTAAATATAAATCACTGAGAGAGAAAAACATTAAAAATATATAAAGTATTCATAAAGAATTACTTTTAATAAAATTGGCTCGGAAAAAATAAATAAAAGCGTAATGCAATGAATTAATTGAATCAGTAACGTAATTTCTACAGTTTCAGTAACGTAATGAAATCAAAAATTGATGATTTAGAAAGTTAAAAAAAAATGTACTCTCTAGGAAATTAAACTAATAGGAGTAATAAAACCTAAAATATTCATACTCTCCGAGTCCAAAAAGCGAAAACTAATTTCCAAAAAATAACTAAATTCGAAAATATTCAATGAAAAAAAAAACATTTAACTTTCTCACACTGAATAAAACTCCGAATCTTTTTCTGCATTTGTAAACAGTTTTTGTATTTACTTTCTGTCCATATTATGTCACATTTATATTGGCTGAAATGTATGTCAGTTTAGCCTTGAATCCTTTGGGGAAAAGCAAACAGGCTGTTTATTTTCCAAGTGCGCTTTTGATAAACTATATCGCAGTTATCTGCAATTACTATTTAATTTGGACTTTGAATTATCAGTTTTAAACAAGAAATCAAACACATCTTCCTATAAACACTCGCTCTTACCGCCGAAAGTGTTCCCACCGAGAGAGGAGGGGGGCATTTCAGAAATGAGAATGAGAAGCTTTTGGTGATGTAGTTGGCTCTCGCCACTCGGATAAGTACAGAAATGACTGGGGGTTGGATACCTACTTTCGATGACAGAACGTTCTTTCCACGGGAAGGATTGCACTGCAGCCGGTGACGGCACTTAGCACTCAACCAAGATTCCAGCCAGAGCTGCTGTCGCGGCGGTTTGTTCAAGTAGATTTAATCCGAATGTCTTTATTAGGAAGGGTGGAGTAGCCAGTGTGGTTACCCTATCCCAGAAAGCGCCACAAAACACGCCAAGCAAAAGAAATCGGTTTACTGATTTGAGGTACCGGTTAACGGATTACATGAACTGAAAGGTTCTTCGCCTGCATACGTAACTACTGGAAAAGAATATAAATTATATGGTTGAAAGTAAAAAGAGATCATGAACACGTTTTACTCCGATGCAAGGCTCTCTTTATTGTATTCCCTACAGCTAATTTTACTTTTATACATGGTTAAAATTTAGTTTATTGCTCATAAGTAAATAATTGTTGATTGCAATAGTATTCTACGACATTTTTGATAAACTAATAAAACTCCTTAATAATTTTAAAAACAAAACACCTTTATACTACTTATAAAACGAAAATATATTAGTTGCATCTAATTTGACTCTTTTATATGAGGATTCAGATAACACAATCACTTCCTTTGAGATTACGGAATGATTGGCATGGGTGTTTAATAATCTAATAATATGATATTGTAAATGTAATTCTAATTGAAAAGTTGGGTCACAGTGGCCTTTGGCAAGGACTCAACTGCGGATCCTGTGGATTCCAGATTTGAAACCCTTGTTTTATAGAAAAATCGCCGAGCAAAAGGACCGTCAAAATCAAATGCTTTACCACTGATATGTTGCGGAAATTTGAAGAGACTGATGCTTGCTCAGGTATCGCCATCCAACCTTGAATCAAAATTATGAATTGCGTCACAAATTATATCTAATGATGTTAAAAACATCACATGCGTATAAATTAATTCCAACCTAAGTAAGAATTTTTCCAAGAAAAATTCAAGAAAGATATTGATGTACCTTAAATTTTGCTCCGTTCCGTGAGATGAATATTTTATTAAAATAGGTGAGTGATCAAAGTAGTAGAGGAAATTTACACATAACAGTTGCAATATTTTATATTTGATTCTTAATGAATTGCATGTGAAAATAGGGTACTTTCAGTTTTACTTTAAAATGTATACAAGAAATTAATTGACTACTTAACCTTTCGTTATATATAAATGATTTCACGGATTTTTTTAATATAATTTATGTTCGGTCTTGGAACTAGTTATCAATAGTTTGATTCTCCTCTTTCTCCCTTGACGAACAAGGAGTGAAGGTTAATCATAAATGGAATTCGCTCGTTGCTAAATGTATAAAATATGGTTTTGATTTCTAAAATCATCGCTCTAAAAATCGTCTGATATAAACGCTTTTTTTTCTGATTTAAATTTTTGGAATTATCTGATGATACAATAGTGTAGTGTGGAACAGATTTGATTTGTTGACCAAATTTATTCAGAAATTGACTGATTATCTGAAAGTGAGGCAACAAATACAATATTTGAAGTGAAAAAAATGAAAGAAATTCTGGGAATGATTTAGCTGGGGAAATAAATATGTAATGATATTTTAAATTCTAATTTCAATTCTAATCAATTTCCAAAGTTTTATCGTAATTCAGCCCATATTAACTTCATTCTAAAATAATCTCTTATTTCCTGATCCCATTCCGCATTTTCTATTTAATTAATTCAAGAGAAGCTTTGTAAAACGCTTTAGTCAGTGGTTCCCACGCTTCGAGTGAAGGGATGAAATATTGCTGATCTAAAAAATTCTTCTAAAAAACCCTTATGATTCACTTTCCTGTGATTGACACGTGTTAGAAATTCCCATTAAAATCTCACAGTATATATTCACAGGGATAAAATTTTCTTTAGCTTTTCCTCATTTCGTTTTGTGGCGTTCTGTGTTGTACTCGTCGCTTCTGTTTGTACATAATTCGTGGTTCCCCGGATGCAATAAAGCGAACTATTCAAGCAATAATTCAAAGCCTTCTCTGTCTTCGGCCACGACTCTGCTTCAAAAATTATGCTTATATACCTAATTTTAAAAATTAAAAGTTTAAAAGCATGTAGGAGGAAAAAGATCATAAAATCTTTATGGTCGTCGATTATCTTCAATTATATAACATCCACTTCTAACCAATGGATAACCTTTTTTTCTCATTTGTCGTACATGAATGAATAATCTTGTTTATAAAATTTAGAATAAATTATCTATACCATTATGATTCAAATCAAAAATTATGTGAAATCTAAAAACATCTCCAGAAATTCCAGAAATCTATAGAAATTCTCCTAGAAATTTCTCTAAACTGCGCAAAATGCTGAATACAATAGAAAATGGACCGATTGTCAACCCGCGGAAATCGCGGGATAAACAGTTGGAGGTTTAATTTTATTTATTACTTCTGGAATTCTCTTTATTCTGTAAATAGGCATTAAAAACATTAATCAGTTGCCCCTAATTACTATTAGTTTTGTTCCATCTAAATTGAGAGACTTTCAAATTATTTTCTTTATTATAAAATCTAATGAATGACAACTGATTCATAACCCAGGAAAAAAAACTTATCCATAAGTATTGTACTTGATGCCACTGGAATCCCTCACAACTTACTTATTCAATGACACATATAAATTTATACTTATTAGAATAACAAATATTTTTATCTTTAAAAAAACTGTTAATATCATATATTAGCTAAAATATTTCAACTAAATAAAGTTAAATACTATTTAAATTGATGTTAAAAGTGATCCTTTGAGACGAGCATATTTTTTTTATCTTTAAATTCATAGATTTATTACTTTTATATTAGTTTAAGACCTGCAGATGGCGCCAGCAAATAATCTTCGAACCTACGGTATTAATGAAATTGATTCAGGTAATGTTACCAGAGAAACATAAGCACACATGCCATTTATCATCTCATCGCTCGCTTTCACACTCTACTGTTACGTTACATCATTTCGCTTCCTGCAAGATGCGCTATGGATTCCATATTCAAATAGGCGATGGACAATTAATGATGACTTCACGAGCATGAATTTACTTCACTTAAATTAATTATTAAAAATACCGGAAAAATATCGCAAAATAGATTTTTTCATTTCTTATAGCTATTTTTGGAAGGCGTTTGTAATAAATTTTAAATATAGGAGAATCGTTGCAACCAAATCACTCGGGACTTTTCTGGGATGGTTAAATTCATGTCCTGAGATTGCCTCAGGACATGAATTACGAAATAAAAATACGAAAGGATTCAGGATTGAAAAGCGAAAGTCTGGTAAGCATGCTTTATCAGCCTAATGGCCGAAAAATGTGAAGCAGTAAGGATTATTCGCAATTAAAATACATAAATAAAATCCAATAAAACAAAATTTAGTGACAGTTTTTTTTAAATGCCTATTATTATTGCATTAAGTTAAAAAAAAATATATATCAGCTGATAATATATAACTTCGAATTACAAGATTTTTGTCGATATTCTAAAAAATAATTATATTTTTAGTGAAATATCTTAACTCTATATGCTGAGATAATAAATAGTACTCTCAAATCTTATGAAAATCTAAGATCCTTCATGAATTTTTTCCCATGAATATTTCTAAGGTGTATTATGTATTTACACACTTGAAACTTCGAAAATCGTTCAAAATATCGAATATTTTTTTTATTGATTAATAATGTTCTCTAATCCTTTAGCTTCCAAACAATACCAAGATGATGTCAATATATGAAATATTTCTCGAGTTATAATTATTTTTCTTGAGGTGCTTTCATTAAAAACTCTAGTTACGGTGTTTTTAAAACTCATTTTATGAAGAATGATATTTCTCCACTATGTTGCTTCATTCAAACAATCATAACTGAATAACAAATTAACCAACTACAATTATTTATATATCAAAATAATCTGTATGAAATAGCGGATGTTTTGTGCCTCCATCAAAGTTATATTCATAGAAAAAGATTTTTAATAGCTATTTAAAAGTTACAGAAAAAATCTCGCTTTTTCTATTCATCGTTGATGAAAAAAATTGTTTAATAAAAACTATATATTTTTATAACTTGATTGAGGCAGACAACATGAAGACTAGTATTAGGCAAAATTTCCAACTAGAATTGTGTGTCTGTACGAATTAGAATTTAAGATATCATGTTTCAAAAAATAGGCTAATTAGCTCATTAAAAATTAATTAATTAATAATGAGTGTAATATGGTTTTTTCTCACTGAAATGAGTTTAAACATATATTAATGACCTACTGTGAAAGAACTGGATTTTTAAAGTTAAAATTAAAAAAAAAAACTTCTAGTGTGTACGTACATCTTTTAATTTCTTTCTGTCGTCTTTATCTTATCTCTCATTATACATTATTTTTTCTTTCTGGTATATGTTCGATTTTTTTCTAGAGAATAGATATATTATGAAGGAAATAGAATTATCTACAACATTTCAAGACTTTCCTTTTGATTGACCAATATATATTAAATATATGATTTAATTTATATTTTAATATTTATTTTATGTTCCTGTTTAGTTGGGTATCGGTTACAAGAGATTTTGCGAGTTATAATGGTTTATAAAATAAATATGTACAAGTTTTTGACACTCGATTTTAAGGAAAATTAAACTCTAGTTGCATTTTTTTTTCACTGTAAAAAAATGTAAAATATATTCTTTTTAGTTATTTAACATAAAATATTACTCAAAATAGGCAAAAAAAAAAATTAATAGTAACATCTCAGTAAGTCCTTTTTTTACATGTTGTGGCATGTATAATCTCATTCATTCACAGCTACAAAACTAGTATACAACAACAAATAAGAATTTTATTAACTATAATATATTCATTTATTCAATCAATACATATGACCCCCCAGGGGGCTCCTCGAAATGAGGAGGAGATGCTTCCGGCATGGTGGTTGGATCTCGCCACCCTGGAGGGCACACAAATAGGTGGGGGATCTGACTCCTCCCATCGATGACGGACGGACTTCCTTCGGGGAGGTTGTGCCGTGGCCGGTGATGGCCATTAGGACTCAACCACAGTTCCCACAAGTGTAGCTGTTGCGGCGGTCCGGTCATTCAGTTTTATGGTTTAAATCCGTGTCTTCCTGGCGGGTCGGAGAGTTAGATGGCTGACTGACTATTCAATCAACACGTACTATTATGAGCAACACATATCGTTATGAAGAACAAAAATTCACTGGGTCACACAATACGTCAATTTTTGTCATAGCAGCATGCATTACATAACTGATATGCTTTGATCTGTATAATTTTTTCACTTCTTTACGTATTCACCTTTGATATGTAGCACTGCCATCTGAATGAAAGAATTAAAGAAATATTAAACTGTATGATTATGAGTAACTTTAGCAGATTCACACACATCCCACTATGCATAAAATGTTAAGCAAAAAGTAGGACAGTTTTTAGCCCATCTAGACTCAAAGAGTTAATTCTTAATTTCTTTTATACTTGTGTGTAGAGAGTGCAAAATTAAGGAGATAGATAAACTTTGTAAACCTTCTCATTATTTTTTTCGTAATTCTCCACGTTTTATTACTGCGTTTGAGTCAAAATAAAGCGAGATAATGAGAACTTATGTATTTCAACATTATTTTCATTCAAACATACGTAGGCTGCACAGTACAGTATTTTATCGAAAACAAATTAACAAAAATAATTATTGACATGTATTTTCTACATGTTGATTATTTTTCTAAAAGTATATTCCATTACATGCAACGTATTTATTCCATCCGTTTTCTAGTATTCAAAACAGTTCCAAAAATATTATGACCGTTCCTTATTTGATGATTTCTCATATTAAAAAATAAACATGAAATATAGAAAGCTATTTATACATCAAGTTATTGTACATAAAGGGCAAAATATTTATTATGCGTACAATAAACAAAAATACGGCATGAAAATATATTTTATATTAAAATGTGGAATATATGAGTTTTCTGCCGTTAAGCCGCATAGGTCGTAAATTGAGTAAAAATGCATAGCGAAAATATGTTCCATATTTCAAGAATGAAATTTCTCAATCTGATCTTATCTATCGCATATACTGTCACATATGAATGAAATTAAATGAAATGTTTGAAATTAAATGAAAACAAAATAGCGAAAAATAAAATATAAATTTTGGGTAAAACTTTTCACCCATTGGGGTAAAACTTTTATAAAGATGGAGTATTATTGTGGCAAGGCCACATGCACAATTTCGTTAGTCTCAGCAATTGCATAATTGTAATGCCCCTCAATGCTCTGAAATCTCAAACGTACAAACAAACAGTAAGCCTTTATATTGTTACAAGTCTGTAATTTTGCTTCCCAGTACGACTAGTGTCATCGTAAGAAAGACAGTTGTACGATCTGTCCTGTGCGTGCTGAGCGGGTGCCGAGTCAATAACCTCAGGGCTTGGCGATAAACTTGGCGGCTTGGCGATGAATTTGGCGACTTTGGTGACAAAATGGATAATGCTGGAAAGTTCGAGTACTTTCACGATCCCTCCATTAAGAACTGAGATATACCCAGATACACCCTGATTTGTCTGGAGTCTTCTAGAAGATTCCTTTCGTCGCCGAAGTCGCCAACATTTGCCACCAAGGTCGCCAAATTTCTTGTCAAGTCGCCAACTTTTGTCGCCAAGCTCGGCATGTCAGGGATACGTTTTATCACTTCGTAATAATATTGATTGAATAAAAAAATCAGAATCCATTCTTAGAAAATATATCGATCTATTTGAGAGCAAGGAACATAAATGCACAAACACAAATGCAAAGAGCTGTGTACATCAAAATTTGATACATTTTTAAGCCGAAATCCGATCCAATTTTGAAGCAAATTCGTCAAATGATTGAACCTTTGTGGTCTGGTCATCTGCATACTTGCAAACGCAGAAATGCATTCTGTTTTTTTTTTTTTTTTTTTTTTTTTTTGATGATGAGAAGTTTTGGTTTTAGTTAATTAAAAACTACGCCCAGGATTCATGGCTTTTTTGCACTGTAACTTGGAAGCACAAAATGACCATGCTCAAGACAATGAATATAAAATACTGATCACTAGTGGTGTTTATGGCTTTGCTTGAGGTCCAGAAGTTTTAGGATAAAAGGAAAAGCTTATAATACCTTTATCAGGAAGTATGCCAAAAAGTCTCGTGGTGACATGGCGATGGCGATTCAGCTAAACATCGAAATTATAATTTTCAAGATTAAAATATGTTCTTCTTGTATTCGACGAAGTAACCAACGAAAGTGATCTCTCCGAAAATTTCTAGAATTCTTTCTATTAAATGTCTTATTTCCCTTTCCACTGTATAAAATTGTGGATCTTGGATTAGTACATCTTATAAAGCATTGGTGAATGTTGATTATGAAATATAGATCTTTTGGCTTGAATTCATCATTAACTATCTTCATTTCAACTTTTATCCATTTTGGCATGGATTTATCATTACCAATCTTCATTTATCATTTTATCGGATTATTTTATTTTGGCATTTATCGGAATATATCACGAGAATATGTATTTTGTACGCCTTTTTGGCGGCAGCTTGGCACCAAAATTGAATAAATTGGATACAGTTATAGACACGAGATAACATACCGAATTTCACTAAGTTACTGAATTTATGAGTTACTGCGTTTATAAGCATTCGAAAATACCAGACAGATTGACAGAATCAACCGTTTAACGGACTTGTTACAAAATTTGATAAATATCTATAATTTAGATGCTGAATCTGTGCATCAAATTTTATCTACCTAATATTTTGCATTTTATAGCTATAGAGTCTTCTTTTAATTCAACTACCAGACACACAGATTTACTCCAGATGAATTCGTTCAAAATTTGGTAGAAATCAATAAATATAATCATAATTTCATATACCAAATTTCAGCCATCCAGCTTAAAAAAACGTTTTCGAGTCATCGTATTCAGATAGACGCATAGATAGGTATAATACCGAAAATGTATTTTTCAGAATCAAGGAGGTCTAAAACCTGAAGATTCGTCAAAATCACGAGTTCGAATTTTTTCAAGATAATGATATTTCCTCTATATTTCGTATACGAGCATGTAACGAAGCAATGGCTGATGATCATTTCTATTATAAACCAAGGAAAATAGAACAATTCAACAAGAACTAGAGCAAAAATTGGAAATACTATCACAAATTAATAAAAAAACACAAATCTCAGCTTGACAAAGCCTTCTCAAAATAAAAACGAAGCAAAGCAAACATATAGCGAAACATGGTAATGATTAAGCACTTATTTGCGTTTCCCCCTTTAACTCTTTAATTATTTTCTTTACTATCTAATAAGACGACACCTTCTATTTTTCTATTTTGGGAGTATTTTCTTATTTTGATTCAAATGGAAATCCATTGAATACTTGACTTATCTATGTATTCGAAGTAATTTTAATATTGAATTATAAGCATTATGAATGGTTTATTTTTTGCTTACAACTATCAAAATTCGATAAATCGATGCACTTGGACAAAACAGTTAAGCAGTTAACATGTTTCACCATAAACAGCGGTTTCTCTCCTATATCAATTAAAATCCAATTTAAGCGATAAAAAAAGAAATATAAAAGATAATGCGGTTTAAACTCTTGTGGTCTGACAGTCAGATAAAACCGAAGGAAGTTCTCAAGACCATTAGATAAAACGAAGGAACCATTTATTGTTAATCGGTTAAACTTTAACCAATAAAGCGCTTTTGTTGAAACATCATTAATCTTTTGCTTTCTGGCGGATACTCTACATTTATATTAATATGTGGTCTTGTAGTAAAACTTCCAATCGATGCGATTCCTGAATCAAGGAATGGAGTGGTGTTTCCTCCAGTAACCGCAAAGACATGTTCTCGAGGCTCTATTAATCACTTTTGCAGCCGCCGAATTTCCAATAATGCAACACACGGCGTCCTTGGCAGGCTGCATTGTTGTGTCTTATATTTATACCGAAGTTCTTTGATGGTGTTAGTGGTAAATGCTGTCTAACCATTTAAGATACCAATTGATTTTTGAAGCGATATAAATATCTTATATACTGACATACCTTTTTATCATTGCTATGTTTGAAAATGATGTGTTAGATAAAGAAACATGGTACTTTGATGACACGTTAAATCTTAGCACCAGGTTTTGTTAGCAGTCTTGGAATAAAGGTTGATGAACGAATTTTTATGAACTAATCTTTATTCCTAATCTATACTTATAATAAAGCTCAATGTGTGTGTGTGTGTTGGCGCTCTACAGGCCAGGTCATTTGACCTACAGCTACCAAATTTGGTACATGTATACCTTAGAGGTCGGGAATGTGCACCTGGGGTCCCTTTTTTTTGAAATTTTAATTATTTCCCGCCTAACTTTCCCGCCAAAAAAATCTTCCATTTTTCCCACCGCCAACTTTTCCGCCAAAAAAATCTTCCATTTTCCCCACCGCCAAATGAGTAAGGCTTCAGTTTCTTTTTTCTCCCAACAGTAATGAGTCTAGGTTTAACATTTTTCGGCGGATTATTTCAAACGATTCTGTTTATTTTCTTAATGTTTTATGCATTTAAAATTAAACATTGTTAATTAATACATGTTTCAGATTCCTTCTGAAGTACTTTTGAATTAAAATAACACAGAATAAAGGAAATTAAAAATGTCTAATCTGCGTAGCGTTACCCCAACTGGCGTAGAAAAATTCACGCACTTGCATTACCGTAAGCGGCGAAGAAAATTCACGCATGCGCATTCTGATTGTTGCCATGACAACCGTTATCAACGGATGATTTAAATTATTTTTAGGTTAGCCGCATGCTTTTGTAAGTAAATTGTATTTATGTTAGTTTTTTTTTTTTTTTTAATATGCTTATAGTTTTAAGTACATTGTTTTTTAAGTAGTTTTTTTAAACCTGTTTTCGACCGATTATTTTAAACGATTCGTTTTATTTTCTTAGCGTTTGATGCATTTAAAATTAAACATTGTTAATAAATCGATCTGTTCATGATGAATCTGAGAAAATTTTGTTGACAAATTCTTGAGATATTACATAAATTAAGAAAGATATTCTTTAGTGCCCATAAAGTTTAAACGCTCAGTGACTCTATTATCAGTAATCATATTATTAAAAAAAGTGCTTTGTTTCAGTAAAAAAATATTATTATATTAATTGCAGATTAATCCTTTACACTTTAATTTAAAGCATAAATTCTACGAGGGGTAACAGAAAATCAGAGAGATACATATCACGTTATGACTGAAGGCCTTTATAATATTATGAGTGAATTATATGACTATCAAAATTTGAAGTTTTAAAATATTTTTCTGAAGAATCTATTAAAGTTGGAATTGCATAAAATATTTAATTATTAAAATTTTAACGAACATTAAGATTGGCGAACCGGCTGGTCGCCAAAGGCGGTTATTTCATTAATAAAACTGACATTTTTTCCCCGAAAATGTACGATTTCGATGGTTTATCTACTAATGAATGTTTGATGTCATCATCTTAAACAAATCTTTTCTCAATGTCTGCTCTTTTCCTAACCTCATCTCAGAAATTTCCAATTTATCTTCAACGCCGATGAAATTCTATTCTGACTAGAATCACTTTCTCTTCTTAGTAATCCTCAGTGCTTAACTATACTTTCTGTACATCCGATCTTGGCATCTTCCATGAGCCAGTTCTGATCGCATTTGTTCTTGGCATCTTCCAGGAGCATTTCTGATTGCATTTGTTTTCTAACGGATCTTCTCGAATCCAGAGCTTAGCTGTTTACATTGAAGTCTTTTACATTCCACTTTTCAGAAAATGAGAAGAAGTCGTGAAACTATCCATTCTGCTTCAAGTGGAATAATATTTACTCTTCAAATCTTATATTTTTTGACAGATAATGCCAAATTGTAAATACGGCTCCATTACAAGTAATAAGTCGGTTTCCTGGCATATAGGTAGCGCGTCTTCCCCGTGATCTGGGCGTCCCGGGTTCAAGTCCTGGTTCGGACATGTTATTGTTCTTCTATGTTCTATCTGTGAGGTGTGTGAATGTCCCCCCCCCCGTACAAAGGGGTTGTGCAAGCGAATGCAACGATGAGTAGCTAAGTCGTACTCTTGGCCCTAGATGGTGCTACTTAAAAAACAAGAGATGCTCACTCGGCTTAAAACGCTGACATCCTCAGCGGGCTTGTCACCGACAAGTGCCATTAGACACAACATCATGTAATAAACTAGTGATTAAATGCAAATCATTATAGTAACAATTTGCTTGTATCATATGGCCTATAGCAAAAACGAATTGTATAAGAAAAATCAAAATTTGCAAGAATGAATTATTTACTCATGCTCCACAAAAATTTAATTTCCTATTTTTTCTATTATAATTATAAATAAATTAATTGTCTCACTTATTTAATTTATAAAAATAATAGATTTTGTATTTTGGAACAGAGCCTTTGGTCTATGATTCCAAAATTTGATAAGAGTAGATCATCCATCAGTTCCGAACACTTTGCAATAACTCAAAAATGAAACGACATAGGTAAATGAGATTTGGTATGGGTTCTTTTTCACTAAAATTGTTGTTCACTGTCAGGTTTCAATTTATCGAAGAAAAACTAACTAAAATACAGGGTGGTTATAATTAAACTTTCCCTATAAACAGCACCCTACAAGGCAAACGCATTGAAGCGAAATTTGGTATATAGGCTATACACAAGATGCGCTCACGGAATTTCGGAAAAAAAAATAGCTCCAAAATGTCCACCAGGGGGCGCCTTTTCCGGAAAAACATTAAATTTAACACAATAAACTTCCAAAACGGAATACAGAAACATTGTTAAAAACCCAGAACAAGAATTATGTGTAATAAAATATAAAACCTAAAAAAGTTGCCAATTCTAGGGAAAAAAGGTCGAGATTTGCATGCTTGCGAAGAAGAGAAGCTTTATGTAAAACAGGTTAGGATAAGAAACGTTTGCAGTCGTTGTCATTTTAATGGCGATGTTTCCGGCTGTAATGATGACAGTATCTTGTTGCGACACTGAATGACTTAAAGAACACTATAATGCTTCATGTGCGAAGTGTCATAACTCATCAGTTACGATATGCTGTTGAAAACATGGTCCATCGACTTGAAAATTTGCAGGCGTTGAAGGTGGTCACATGGAGCACCTTCCCTTATATCATCCTGGACACGATTCACAACTGCTCCTCTTGTGCAATTTCGTCCTAATCTGTTCTTGTTTCTGCAAACTGAACTGTTTTTCTCAAACAGCGTACTGTTATTTTTTCCTTACCTGTATTTAATATGTTTCGATGACAAGGTGATCAGAAACTAGTCAATAAATGCTAATATTATCTGTTTTGATCGTTTATTGTGTTAAAATTAATGTTTTCTGGAAAAGGCGCCCACTAGTGGACACTTTGGAACTTTTTTTTTTTTTTTCGAAATTCCGTGAGCGCATCTCATGTATAGTGAGCGCTCTCATATATAGTCTATATACCAAATTTCGTTGCAATCCGTTCACCCGTTTGCGTTTTACGATACTATTTATAGGGGAAGTTTAATCATAACAAACTTGTACATATTCAATTTTCTACAATATATTACAAAGTATACAAGTATGACTCTGAAAGTGAAAATGTGTACACCTTTGACGTTCACGCCTTGTAGAAAGCCTAAATTTCATACGGGTGTGAGGATAATGCCTTTATTATAAAGTATGCTAGAAAGTTTTGAAGACATCACCCTCACAGTTTCTATTTGCCTTTATTTTAAAAATGAAACTGAAGTCACATTTTTTACGTCTTTAGCCCGATTGTTACATAAAGAATTAATTACATGCTGTATCACCATTATATGATTTATTCTTTTTACGTTGTGCACTTTTAGATGTACATTTTTCATTAATAAATACAGATAAATCAATATAATGTAACCATAATTTTTAGAAAAGTGGTATTTCTCAGAAACAATTTAACGCAATTAAAATATGTATAACATGTAATTACAATAACTGCAACATCTTTGCTAATGACGTTAAATTTCTGAGTAAAGCTTTTTATTTTAGTTTTATTAAGACCATTTGCTCTTTTGGGATTTGAAATAAATGAAACAAATAAAAATAGTTTTTATTATGACAAAATAATTATATTTACATAAAACCTATATTAATGAAAATAAATAAAAAAATCAGGTTTCTTATAAACACAAAAATAAAAAAATGGATTTTGAATGTATGTCTTGGGCCCTTTTTAAAATATCACTTTTAAAAGATAAAAACTTTAATTAAATCGAAATAATTTTCAAAATTGAAAAGTAGACGCGAAATAATTTTATTCTCAAGCAAATGTACAAATTCTCACCACAAAAAAGCATAATAAGTAATGTATTAAATAACTATAAAATACTAAATATTTCTGCCAAATTTTTGGTCATAAGTAATATTTAAATTTATATCGATATAAAGAATAAAAACAATAAAATACTTAAAGTATACAAAAACATTTTGTTTTACAAAAAGAACTGTACATTGTCCATTTACAAATATCAATGGAGACACATAAACATGTACTTCTCACACAGATTTGATGCAGTAAACCTTAAAATCCACGTACATTTTAGCATTTCCCGAGGGAAACAATAAAGATTTAACTCTCGTACTTCGCAAACACTTCACGATCCTTTTCTGAAGTAAAAATTGAAATCAGAACGAATATAAACATTGTGCTTCCCTTCTTTTCGAGACTCCAGCTGTCAAAATACGTAGCTGAAAAAGCTTTTACTGTTATTAAAAAAAACCCTGGTTCAGAAAAACTTTTCAATGAAGCCATTTGATTCGCTTGCATCTGAACGCAGAAAGAGTCTCTGCAAGATAAACGAGTTACGAAGCTCTCAGTAGAGGAGTACTTTATGGTTCTTAACAACAGACCTTTTTCCTGATATATCTTTACTGTTCTAGCAAAACTCTTTTAAGAGGAAAACTTTAAAATGATTTTACAAACACTGACATTTCCAACTATTTTCTAAACTATATGGTAGTTTCATTTCTATAGGAAACAGACATGAGTATTCCTCTCGTATGGCATTGTTTGGCACTTTTCGGTTAAAGGAACCTTAATCATCGCCAAACTAGCATGTTCACATTAGGCCTTTATGACTTCCAACATCCATCTCTATGAAAGCTGTTTCTAAGATTTCGCGATTTGTCGATGAGATTTTATAGATTTTGTCTGTGGTTCTGTTAAGGGGAAGATTATTCTGGCATAGACTAAACGTTCCTTGGTGCATTTATTTCAATACATTCTTCCAAGAATTTACTTCAATAAATTCTTGAATTCTCGATTTATAGACATCTATAACATAACTCATTTGCAACTTGCATTTATGGCTAGTCGGCATTTTATAAATTGATATTCGTTGTTGTATGTCTTACCTTGATATTTCATATTTTGCAATTAACCAAATTCTTATATTTCAATATTAATTATATATGTAGGACTCAAGGATCACTACTATTTTAGAACGCACATTTAATTACAGTTAGGGACAATTACATTAACATAAAAGAATTGAACATTAAATAGATTTCGTCGAATACGTCGCGTCTTTCGTTCAGACCCGTCTCGTCTCGCATGTCTTTACCTTCATCCAGATCCGTCCGATCTGCACTCCGTCTAACAAGCATCAACACCTGTTGGCCAGCAGATGGCGCTCGTCATCAGGGGTTCGTCACTACATATATTCCATTAATTTTGAATGTATTGACATTTTTTCAATCACATTTTTTATAAATTATCTTTGGTCATGACATAATGAAATATTAGAAAAACGAAATAGATAATTAGAATAAAACAATTTTGTTCGAAAGTAATTTAATTACCATGAAACGAATAAATTCAAGTTCTGTGTTACTCATAGAGCAAGAAAAGGTTTTGGAAATTCCTTTTTATTTCTTATATTTATTTGCTAATTTAAAAAAAAAGCTCTTATATTTACTTTTGGATTTGAAAAATAACTATTAATAAAGGCACTTTCAGGATTCCAAGATAGGTACTTGATAAAATCTTTTTAAATATATTTATAAATAGTTTTTATTATCAAATATAGATAATTTTTTCAATAATACAGCAAATAATAATCAGAATATGATTTTTTAAATGACTTCTAATATTTTTTTTCATTCTTTTTTCGAATAGATACATAAACTTCTTATATAATTGTTCACGCGAATGTAGTTTAACGCTAAACTTGGCAATCTTAAAATGATGGCAACCCCTTTACCCGCCCTTCCGGTCGAGTCTTTCGAGGGTTCATTAGAACGTTGACCCACATCGGCTCCCCAGCCCCCGCAGAAGCTGTAAACAACTTCAGTTTGTAAGGCTTAACAAAGCCAACCGCAATGCAATACCGCAATCAGCCATGTATTATATGAATTACTCACCGCAAAGGGAGTGTATATAGTGCAAATAAAGAAGTTTAAGCAAAAGTACAGTCCACTGCTCACTTCGAATCACGAATAATAACAAACAGTACGAAATAATAAATAGAATGAATAGTTTTTATTTAAACTTAATGTTGAAATTTCCTTCTGGATATTGAACACAAGCAAACTCTCGATGTGTACAAATATCAGTACTTAAAAAAAGCCATTTGCACTTGGAAGTGCATTTTCTTCAGCATATACAAGTGGATATATAAAACAAAATTCTTATACAGATTTAGAAACGGTAACGTTTTCATTCCGTGAATTGAGAGACATAATATTTAGCTTTTCTACAAATGTTTCACAATTCTTTCTATGAAGAAATTATTTAAATCTGGACGAGAATTGGAACTTATTGCGTTTCCACTTTCCGAGACTGCAATTTACTTGTCTATTTCGAATTTTAAAATGTTGTTGTTGTTTCTTATGGCACTTGCCACGGACAAGCCCGCTGTTGCAAAGACAGCGATTTTAAGCCGGAGGGGGAGCGGCTCTTGTTTTTAGAGTGGCTCCAACTAGGGTCAAGAGTACGGCTTTGCTACTCACGCATCACTCATTCGCCTGCATAACCTCTTTTTACAGGAGGGCACATTCACACATCTCACAGATAGAACAACGGAAGAACAACCATGTCCAAACCGGGACTCGAACCCGGGACGCCCAGATCACAGGGAAGACGCGTTACCCTTATGTCAGAAAACCGGCGGAATTTTAAAATCGATATATTACTGCATTTTTTAATTTTATGTAAATCATAAGTTGTTTAAGTTTCATGTAATTCATAAACATTCTATCATTTTATGTAAATCATAAGTTGCATTTATTGCGATTTTTGTATATATTAGGACAAATTGATAGGATGTTTTTAAAATTCCAATTTTTATAGTTTTGGCAAGAAAGAGGATTTTTGATAGATAAGCTTTCATGGTTACCTAAGAGTTTAATGGTATAAGAAATTTGAGGAGAGTTGATTATGCTATTGAAGATAGATGGATAATGTCTTCCAAAGGACGCATAACATAAATTCATACCGGAACCAAAAATTATAAAAAGAATATTTCAACCGATGATAGTGCAAATCATATCAGGACATGGAAGATTTCCTGAATATTTTTACAGATTCTAAAGAATGCAAGATAGCAAATGTATATGTGGGAAAATAGGGTCGGTTCAGTACTACATTGCAAAATGTACCGAACTCAATGAATATAGAGGAAAACTCATTATAGATAGTGAGAGATTTCACAAATTTTTAAGGTATTCATAAATACCTTAAAAATTTAAAAACGTTAAAAAATGGTAAAAAAGATTTTTAGCCTTTAAGAAACAATTTGAAGATTATTTTGAAATTTTCTTGGGCGTTATTCTCTTGTACAAAAGCCGGATATTAAATGAGCATAACAGTCAGTCACAATAAGACCTGTTTAGTTCCGTGGTAATGGAATGGCTGGCTGTAATTTAAAAAAAAGTTTAATGGGTTCTTGATCGGAAAATCTCATCTTGCAAATTTTGTCTTTTTTCACATAAGTATTGAAGATGCATACTATTTTCGACAGTAATGACGTAGATTTCATAACATTAGTACTTTAACCCTCTAACTATTTCGAAGTAAGCACTAGACACCTCACTCGGATTACCACAAGTTTTTGAAATAATTGTCTTTTGTTTCGGCAAAGAAAAAAATATTGACAGATAAGCAGTTGTATTGTTCCATGGTTGTGAGATTTTCAAGTGGTGTACATGCTGGTAGAGCTGGAAGAAGAGTATTATCCGATGACGGGTCTAAATACGTGGCAGCGTTAAGAATAAATGTATTCTTATGTAATTCTACTCTTGTTTCTTTATACTCAATAGGGTTAGGTAAAAACATACTTTCTTATTTTACTGACAATAAGACTACTATACTCTATCACAATCATGATTCGATAAATTTTGAAAAAAAAATATCACATATTATTAAAATTCATTTTCCACTAAATATTTCCCATGATGTCTCCGAGCACAGTGACACGGATATCGTAACATCACTACCCTAACTCCTCCCAAATTTTCTAACGTATGTACCACATGTAATTCATCAGTTGGTTTTCAATTCATCAGTTGTTCTTATTTATTAGTATCTAGACGGTAGCTTAATACAATAGAAGAATGCATTAGTGTACAGAACGAAGTCATAACTTATAGTCTAGAAAGACTATAAATTATAATTTCAACAAAGTAATAATTTCAGTCACATAAAATACTGTCTTGGTGTTTCCGATTTATAACACCGACTGATATACTCAAGCCGTAAGCATTAAACTTGGGAATAATATGCCCCAATTGTCGTTTGCTCTAAGGACGAACATAAACTATTTCAAAAATATGCTTTGTCTGCCTTACATTGTATAAATAACCAAATTATATTTCTTCAATGTCGAAAGATTTCACATTTATGTAGGGGCTATGTATGTTTATTTAGAAGTTGCATTAACCTTATAAAGAAGAAAAGATTGATAAAATGTATTCAAGAATTACAAAAAGGGAAATGCATTGAAAAATATTTTAAATGAAGTAAAATTAATAAACGGAAGAGCTTTATTACCTGAAGTACAAAAACTTAAAGACATGGTTAAATCCTTTTATATTTTTTCTATTTTAAGAAAGTTACAAAAAATAATTGAATATGTATTTTTTTAATTTTGAAACCTGTTTTTATAAAAATAATATTGATAAAAAATGCACATTTTTTTAACATCTATAAATAATTTATTTAAATATTTAAAACATATAAACTACCATATCAACCTATGACCAGTTCAACTTCATTTCATTCACAATAAGCATCAAACTTTACATCTAGATGCTGTAAAAGAACATATAAAAACACTTTAAATACACAAACACACATACTTTTACAAAAATATACGCACTATGACTTACTTATTTATGGGAACATATAAAATACAGTTTTCGTACGGATTTAGAAGAATAACTTTTATATTCCTCACATACTTCCAGAGACAATAGAACGGTTTATCTCTCCTATTTCCCAAATGCTTCGCAATCTTTTCTTTTCGGTAAAAATTGAAATTGGAACGGATATAAACTTTCCGAGATTTCTGCTGTCAAAATAGGTGATCATAAAACCTTTTACTGTTATTATAAAAAGCTGACCTGAAGAAATTTCACAATGAATCCAATTGATTCTTCTACTTCAGAACGAAAGAAGAGTTCATGTAAGATAAATAAGCTTTAGAGTTATCTGTAGATGATATCTTTACGGTTTTTAATAGAGCAATGCATTCTTACTATCGAAGAGGATGGTAAAGTTTGAAATGATTTCGAAAATATTGACATTACATGTTACTCTGAAATTAAGAAAGTTTTTTTGTCTTTAAGTTGTAATAGAAAAAAAATGATTAAAGGCTAATGAACTTGAGATAAATAGTCTATATAATGCTTTTTTTGTGTGTGTTTTTGAATTACACTGACAGATTTACAATATGTGTGTTGTGACTTATGGCATTTTACAAGCCCGCTGACAGTTATCTGTCATCGATTTAATACAAGTGAGCGTTTCTTGTTTTTTTTCAGTAGCGCCAATTAGAGCCAAGAGTAAGAGTTACATTTGCTTGCACAACCTCTTTTTACAGGGGGGCACCTTCACACACCTCACAGGTAGAACACAGAAGATCAAACGTGCCCGAATCGGGACTCGAACCTGGAAGCCCAGATCACGGGGAAGACGCGCTACCCCTATGCCAGGACGCTGGCAGACTTACAATATAAATATTTTTTTAGTAGAAGATGTTGTTACAAATTGAATTTGGGAAATGTCTTAATTAAATAAAAAAAAAAGAATTATCGCTGATTTTGAAATACTGGTATGATTTTAGTTCATCCCCCAAAACAAATTTTTGACAAGTTTTTTTTTTTTTTTCTGATTATTTAAATATCTCTATTTCTACCTTAACTATAATAAAAGAGAATGTTTGTGCTGTTGATCTAGAGAACACATCGTTTACTCTAGAGGTATTAAATTTAGCTCAAACATAATTCGAATGAATATTAATATATATATCCAAACGTTTTTTAATGTACTTAAATAAGCTAGATTGTGGACTTTTTTACTCAGTAAACCAAGAAAATGTTATTTTATAATATTGATTTTAAAATTATTTTAAAATTTAAAAATTGCCCTTTTAATTATAAGGATTTTTTTCGTATCATAAAATTTCCCTAAATATTGACAGTTTCGATAAAAAAAAATATATTTGTATAATTTTTAATAATGAATTTCATACTCACATGAAAATTCAAATAGTTTTCATTATTTTATTAAATATCTAGTTCCTTGAGTTACCCCATCTTAAAACGTTGAAGAAATATAATGCTTCTTATTATCTCTGATATTTACATGAGGGAACAGAAAAATTAATAAATAATTGAATTAAAACTGTTAAAATTAAAATTAAATTTAAAACTGTTAAATTAAAATTAAACAAAACCAATATTCTCGGTAATTGAAGTCGCCAAAGGCTGTTAGTACATAATAAAGAAGTTTTAAAATATTTATTCTGATTATAAGTTATTTTTAATCTAAACGAAATCGTTTAATATTTTTATTCCTAACCCATTCATTCTCCAATATTTAAATAATGTTTTCTTTAACACATATACAACATTTTTTTGCATTGAAAGGTTTTACTATTCTATAAAATAACTGATCACTGCTTCAGTCTTTATATTTCTTGCGCTGTTTCTATTGTGGTTAAACCCCATTGTTAAACCTTAAAGGGGATATATTGAGCAGGTTTAATACTATTTTTTACAGTATTTAACATTCATAAAGCACATTAAATGTTTTATATATATTACTACGCCATCTGTCGACGGATTTTTGTACCAAAATATTTTATTTAATAAATGGCAAGTGATTCATTAGAATTATCTGTAGTTGAAATTTTATCTCATTTGGACTGTAAGATAACATTTTAGAGCTCTATGAAATAAGAAATTTGTTTCTTGCTAACCATATATTTAAAAAAAAGCATTTACCACATTTAAATTAATTGCCTTTATAAAAATCTATTAAATATCGCTTATACACAAAATTATTCTTCTGCGAGAATTAACCAATTAATTAAGGACTAACCATCTCCTAGGTTTCTTTCACATTTCTCATATATTAATAATAAAAACGTTATCTCTCCTTTAGGAGATTAGAAAATGTCTATCTTGCTTCAAAACCATGGGCCATATTTTGAATTTCACGAATATTCAAAATTTCAATAATTTCAAAAGGAGAGACAGGTACAAGGCGGAAGAGGTCCTTCTTATCTTTGCGTAGAGTAACAGTCCTGTTTTAGAATTTTATGTTTAATATTGTAAAACAAAGAAAACAGAGTGCCCGTTTTAGTAATGTTCTTTTTGACCAATTCAAACCAAAACATGACTCAATTTTGTCATTTTAAAAACAAGATAACTTCGAAAATTTAACTTTTCCTATTTTTTGAGTCATCTTGAGGCAATGGTTTTTCAGACTCTTGAATATTACTACACAATACTGTCAACTCTGTGAAAGATTTAATTCAGAATTGATTTGCATTTCAGATTCATTAATCTTCGTACCAAATTTTATTCATCTAGCTCGTATATCTTTTAATTATTCTGTACTCGGGAAGACAGAGATGTTTCTTGTGAATAGATTACCGCTAACATTTGAAAGAAATACACAAGTTTGTTGTGAAGATCACACGCCAGAGTTCAACATCCTTGAATCCTTGTATTAGTTGGTACAGACAGACAGACAGACATAATAGCAAAATTTTTGATTTAGGGAATATTTGGAATATCCGATTTGGTTATACTTATTGTTCAAATATTGGCATTTGCAGCCAGTAATTCACTGAAGCAGTTTGATCAAAGCTTTTAGCCGCAAAATGGAGGCGCCTTGTTATTTTCAACATTATGAGGAAAGACAGCACGCAAAACTCGGGATCCAAAAAACTTTAATACATGAGTGAATTAAATAGAAGAATGACATATCACATATGCCTATCGGTGGGCATTGCGTGGGTGGAAAGGAAACATATTTAAGATTCTTTGCAGATAATGATATATTTTAAGTCACATTAACAATAACGATTTTAGCAGCCACTGTCTAGCATTTGAAGTATTTTCTCGGAACCAACCAAATTACATCTACCGGCATTTTGAACACGACTAAAAGGATCAAAGAATTTTAATGGAAAGATGATAACAATATCTCTATAAATAGTATGAGTAAATTAGAACATAGAAAAATATAATTTCCGAGTACAGCTTATTTAAATATACTGTTAATTGAGTCAGATATGAAGGAAAAGTGCTCTAAAGACTTCAAAATACTTCTTTAGCATTCTAAATAAAGGTATCTCGTGAAATGATTTAAAGAAAATAGTTAGTAATAATAAATTTTATTTAGGTGGAACAATTAATCGAATCAATCTGGATTATTGCAAATATTCTAATCAAAAGTTTCTTTTAGAACCGACTGAATAGCACAGGCCAATACTTAGACATAAATAAATGCTGAAAAAATATTGAAGAAAATTATTTATATAAAACATATTTTAAAAAATTGTTCTCTAACATTGTTTGGAAATAGCAAAATCAAATGATATTATTAAAATATAATGTTTTTCAATTTTAAAGTTATGTAAAAATTAGTTTTTCGCAATAATGATTTCGAGAATAATTGTGAAAAAACACCCAATTTCAATTAATTTTTAATTTAATCAATGATTTAAAAAAAATTATAATACATATTTTGAATTATCAAATTATATTTCTAGCTAATTTGATAGATTTAGATTAAACAATCTCTCCTGTAGAACACCAACAGACACAAAGAAAGACATTATCTGTTATTATTAATAGAGATTATAAATTTTGTTTTCATTAACATTTAGTTCATCATTTTCATTTCATTTTATTTCTTTGAAGACAATTAGTGTAGTTTAAAAAATTTATTTTACCTTTTCTTTATAGTTAAATATGTTGTTGCAGTAATCGCAGACGATTTTGGTAAATTTCTGGAATTTCTGTGTTTATTATTACTTTTTCTCCATTAGCATTTTATTTTTCTAGAATAGCAATAAAAATATAACTATTACAAACTATTTTTTACAGAACTAAAATTTTTTTATATGGTTAATAGATAAATTTTTGTTCAGTTGTTTGGATTTACGTTCTCGATATTAAAGTACGAATTTATCCCAATTTAATGCAAAAATTAGGATTCAGATATACGATTTATATTAGGATGTTTTTATTACGTTTAATCGCTGACGATTTTAATAAAGTTGTAGAATATCTATATTTTTTATTATTTTTATTTCATTTTTCTTGAATGGCATTAAAAATATAGCAATAAAAAATATAGGATAATGAACTAAGCAAAATTGTTAGCATTTAGAACATTTAAATAATTTTTGTTCAGTTCTTGGCGTACTGAAATAACCCTTTACCCTGAATTAATATAAAAATTAAGATTCAGATATTGAAGAAGAAAAAAGAATATTTAAAACATGAGAAAATAAGTACGTTTAAAAAGAAATGAATGTTGATTTTTATCTTAAATTTATTTGCAAATGAATATATAAATTTCTCAACAAATGCTCTGCAGTATTTTTGAAAACCTTCGCATTTTCCCGCATTTCCCAAGAGACACAATAAAGATTTGGCTGTGCTATTTCCCAAATGTTTCATGATTCTTTCTCTAAAGTAAAAAAATAAAATCGAAATGAATATAAACATTGTGCCTTTAGAATTTCCTACTTTCCAAAACTTCAACTCTCCAAATAGGTAGCTACAAAAGCTTTTACTGTTATTAAAAAAGCTGAAATGGAGAACTTTTCAATGAAGCCTACAGATTCGAGTGGATCACAGCAGAGAAAATCCGTATAAGATAAATGAATTATATAGCTCGCTCTGAATGAATGCTTCATGGTGTTTAACTCTTGTATGCATTTTGACATACTTTTAAAGAAGTAGAACATTTTAAAGAATAGAATTTCAAAATAATTTCACAGAATTGTTATTTTAAAATGTTCGGTAAAGATTTAATCATGTGAAAACATGACGCTGTTTTGGTTTGAGGTTTTTGAAGCCGCAAAATGCATTGGCAGAAAATTGGCAATTTATCGCTTTTGAGGGATCAATTTTTTGTTTTTAGGATTATTAGAAAATGATATAGAAGATTGTCAAATCTGGCAAAAAGTTACAACTTGGCACGAATGTCCGCCAAGTACCCGATTCTCCTGTATGGCCAATAAAGGGCTGAATCGTAAGTAGTTATCGCCGGAAGAAGCACAGAGAAGAAAATGGCAATGAACATGAAACAATGAAGGAAAGTATCAAAAGTTAAATATATACATAATAATATATCTTTTTTTTTTTTAATTCTCAATTTTTCTAGCTGGCAAAAAGTTTTGGCGTTCGACAGATTTTGAGAGGAAAAGTAATCATCGTTTTTCTAAATATCGACGCATGCGTAATCTGACAGTCACGCGATTATTTCAAACCGGTTTAAACTGGTTACTGCCTAAAATTAATTAACACAAGCAATGACTTGAAAATAATACTGTTCGCGCATGATAACATGAAATTTGTGATAAGATTTTTTTTTGTCCCCAGTAATCTGACATAGTTAATGCGTTTTTGCGTAACATAATATATTGCAAATCAATGCAATTAGACATCTACAAGAAAAATTTATTGGTTTGTACTTCTTGGTTTTAAGTAGTTGATGGAAAAATCGTTTTTTACAGGAAAGGAAAGGATTTTGCTGTTTTATATTTTCATTAAGTTGAAAAAAAATTCCGTTCAAATTAATTTTGTAGTAAAATTTTTAAAGATTTTTATTTTTTTGTTTCTTATATTAACATTAATTTATCATTGAAATCATTATAATACTGCTACGGAAATATTTTGCTAAGTCCGTGAAGTCAACGGGTTCACTGGTAGTAAGTGTATGGTGACACAGCCAACAGACCTCAATAACAAACAACGCAATTATTAACCCGAAAACCCACAAATAGTACTCAGTAGTAAATAGCAACCACAACAACAAAGCGGCCAGGGAGAACTCAGCAGAAGGAGGGAACGTGCGTAGCTATTTTTTAAACTCTCTCCAAACGTCTGCTATTTTCCATTGTCTCCTCGCATTAGCTGTACCCAGCTTCCAACTCGCTACCATTTGACTGGCTACTCCTCACACGACTCTAAGCCGCTTCTTGTCTCCAAGAGTAGTCGCACGACCCAATCCACTAATCGCTTGAGTTCCATTCAACGCTTGCGGTTCGCTGATCCAACAACTTCGGCTTCGATAGCTGGCCTTCTATAGCTTCCAGAGCAGGGCACAGAAGGTTCTCGAACAATCAAATATAACTCGCCTCCTAATAGTTCTACCTCCAAAATCTCCGAAGATTTCAGTATCATCCATTTAGTCGCCAAATTCGTAAAGTCGCCAAATGGTCGCCAAGCCCACGGTCACGTATCCGATATCTAATCAGCATCCAATAGAGCTGACCTTAAAACTGCCTTTCCTAAGATGGAAATAACTGTGCTAGGAAGCAACATTGCATATTTGTAAAAATACATATGACTTTTAAAAATTACTTCTATTCTAAAAATAAATATTTCTCAAAATATTGTCATGTTATTTGGAATTGTTACAGACGATTACTTCCTCATTTCTTTTTCATATATGATGTGAATAAGGAGGTTTATCAGCAAGACACAATAGCAAAATGTACGTGATTTGCACAAATATTACAAAATATTCAAAAATACACAAAAAGTTTAACTGTTTAAATCACTTGTATGAAATAGCTTGTTTTCTTTTCAACGAACTCTACTCATCTTGCTGAAATATAAAAGCACTTGATGGATATAATGCTAGATTGCTGAAAATCTACTGTAATCCTTAAAAGTGGATGTATTCTAAATATAATAAGTAATTAATAGTTTCTATTGCTGCACGAGAAATAGAAGATTAGATTTGTTCAAAGAAATAAAGAAAAAAAATTATTCAAACCCATGTTGTATTTCCACTTCAATATTTCATGAAAAGTGTGAGTCAGGAACAGTATAAGGTCAATTCTAAAGCCAATTACCATGAAAACTGAAAGGAAAATGTTCGTAACTCGAGAATCATTGCGATAATATAAATTGTAAGTCTACAAGATCTAAATATTTATGAAATCTCTAATGTTGGTCTATGAGATTTTCTAGAATCGCATCTTTCTTCCAAAACAAGACTTATCTAATGGATAAAAACAATGATAAAGACATTAAACTATGTTCAGCTTCCAACAATAAGTGCTGTCTTAACTATTTAATAACCTTGTGTAAGGTTAAGACGAAAACTATTTTACTTTAATTCATTTTTACATTTTAGATATTATTTATATTAAATAAAGTTTATCTATTTTGGCCCATGCAAATTATATTGCATTATATATGCTTTTCTTGGAATCTGAAGCATGAGCATACATCTGATATAACTTTAAGCGAGCAATTCTCGTGTATATCCATATATATATATATATATATATATATATATATATATACAAAAGTATTAGAATCAAGTTAATAGGAAAAACAAAAAATCAAAAAAAAATTAAACCAAAAAAATTATGAAAAATATAAAAAAAGAATCCGGCCTGAAGACTTTTTCAAGGGTCACCCTCAGGCAGGGATTCAAAGAAAGGGATTTTTTCTGTGAGGAAAAACAGACATTGTCTAAAAATGATTCCTCGTGACCCGAAAATCCCCTGAAATTATGCTCAAGAGATATACCATTTTAACAGAAAGGAAATATAAAACAACAAATAAGAAGAAATTAACCACAACAAAGTAAAAATACAATAACAAAAATAACAATAAAAACAAACAATAGCACTAAAATTAAAAATTAAAAACGAAAAGGCCAGTACATACCATTAACAGTCAAGAAAACTTTAAACTATTGATTGTGATTCCCTGTTTTTAAAAAAACTAGCGGTAAATTATGTAAACAGATGTAGGCTCCCAGCGCCATCTATTGAGTAATCCAATATGCAAGGAAAGTTCTATTTTTATTTAAGCCAAAGGATTAATCCCAAACCATACCTTGTTTAATTAAAAAATTGACATTACAGTAATTTCTAGGAAATTCATTTTTAATTAAATTTTTAAGGAGGTTGTTATATAATTACTTCTTTCTCAGAAACAGCTCTAACGATTTGCAACACATTTTATATTTAGATAAGGTTTAGCTTTTTAAGTTTATGTAAGTGTATTTCCTGGAAAAAAAAAACGGGATTTTACAAACAAAATATACATTTTTGTATAACTAACTATTAGAGCATTATTCTATCTGCTCTCCTGCTGAAAATGTCATATAATCGAAAATGCCACCTGGTAAATTTTTGTGGTACTTGCATTGTTGCCATAGGATGATAGCATACTGATACTTCAAAATGTTATACGATGGCGTTATATGGCATTATATGATTACAAATTAGTTAGGCTCACATCCATTAGTAACAATGCACTTATTGTGTTAACCAATTTGAATAACATGTTAAACTAAGTGCACTCATGATTTTTTTTTTTATATTTAAACGTCCAGTTCATATGCAGCTAAGGTTGAAAAATATTCATATGTAATCAGTATGTGATTTGTATCTAAACATTTTCTCCAAATAAAAAAGCAATTTTACAAAAAAAAAAAAAAAAAAAAAAAAAACATTGATAAGTATGGCTCGTTGAACATGAAGTCTGGTTGAAATAGTATCATTTAAAATTATATTGGCTATTTTAAGAAAATAGGCTAAATACAATGGAATTTGGTTTGTAGTTCTTTTTTATATTAAATATTACTTCTTTTTTTATATTAGATATTAACAAGATTTAACATGCATCTATAAAGCGCTTTTTGTATTTAAAAAAAGTGTGAAAGAATATTCAGTATTTTCTTCTTCTGAATTTCGAAGTACAACGTCATGAGACTCAGAATGTCATTTCAAAAATTCTTCTGAAAATAAGTTCGTTATGAAACTAAGACCTAAAATGAAAATAGTGTTAGAATTGAAACGATATGGCTGACCTTTCATTAAAGATATATAATTTATTTAAGTAAATATATATTTATTGATATGTATAATCCTTATAAAACAGTAATAGAAAATGCCTTGAACTGTTAAATAATAAAAAAGTAATACTTCATAAATTCCCCATAATAAATTCAACGGTGGATTTTGAGTTAAAATATTACTTTGATGTCTAAAAATATTAGCATATTTCCAAAATTTTTGCTTTTTAAAAAAAATGAAAAAGAAGTTTCATTTCGCTGAAATATTTCTCAAGTCAGTGAAAAATTTGTTTATAACATCTTATCATAAATTTTTGAAGTCATAGGTACCAATTTCTATGGCATCTCCTATGACTAAAATTTACGATAATGCATAATCCGCTATGCACTAGAAAACTGAATTCCTTCGAATTCCATCCGAATTTATATTTCACATTATTGTACTTTGCATTTTGATATAAATAAAGTGTTGCGAAAATGTAAATAATCTTCTGGTAATTCACTTCCCCAAGGTGTTCTGTATAGAAAAGAACACCAAATTTCATGAAACTTTTCATTTTTTTTTCTTGTTTTTCCTATCAGTGCCCAAAAATAGTTTCTTTAAAATTCCATACAGACTAGGGAATCTTTTCAATAATCGTTTATTATTATTATTTCTTTTTTTTATTGTAAGAACAACCTTTCTCATCGTATTTTATTTTTTAACAAAAGAAAAATTGGAATAAATGAGAATTCGACTACCCATACATTGTTAATTTCCACTGTAATAGGAAAAATACATTCTCTGGAAATAAGGACACGCCACCGGAGCCATAGATAAGAGAAATTCATGAATAAAGAATGGGACTGGCGCTCAATAAATCTCGCTTCTTGTTGAATGCAAGGGTTAATGGAACAGGGAATGGAAAATGCATTAAGCCTCTTCCGAATCATAATGGAATAAAAAAAAGTTGCATGACTTTTTATTATATCTACTTCCCCCTTCGACAGTTTTTCGAAACTCATTTTGACCTAATTTTATCATTCCCACTTTATGATAGTTATTATAGAGTGATTTCTGGATACTTAAATTATTAATGATCGTAATATTTAATCTGAGTTAATCGGCTTAGATAAAGTCTTAAACCTTTCTATTCTCAAACTTATAGAACGAAATAAGAAAGGTAATTGTTAATATTTTGAGCAAGATGTTAAAGTTTCAACTAAAGAATGTAGTTTATACCTAAAAGTAGCAAAATAATAAGGAATTAAAGCATTAAATTGAAGAAGGTTGCACTCGAGAGGGGACTCATGGTCACCATTCAAAACGGGGCATCATTTTGACGTTTTATTTATTCATTTTTTAACTTTGATTGTTAAAAATACCTATAGAATGGTAAAAATATTTAAATTAACTTTTCGGGACAATTCAACTTGAAACATATATTTATATTTATTTTTTGGAACAATAAACAGATCTTTGTATTAAGTGAATAATTTTGCATCGAATTACTTTTTCTAGCGCAAAGGGTTAAAATATCGAATCAATGCACCAGTGCCAATATTTTTTCTTTCAACTTAAGTGTAAAACGGAACTTTGTAAAAACTAGAAATTTAATTAATGATTTTTTTTTTGACTCTGACTACTTATTAACCGCTTAGGGCAAAATTGAGAAATGAGCTGAAAAATAGTTAAATAATTTTGAGATTGAAATTAAAGACTGAAATAAACTATTTAGCTTATAATGTCTGATCTAAGGTCGGTTTAAGAAATGATACAAGAATTTAATAGTCATACTGACAGTTATGACAGTTTTCTTCATTTTAAATAAATAATATTTGAAGTTGATGATAAGATTGATTCGTAATTTGGTTGAAAAAAATCCCTAAACGTCATGTGGATGTTATCATCATTTTATCAGTTTTCAGATCATTATATGTAATTTCATTTTTCGAATGTATTGTACAATGAATAGTACTTTGCCTAATTTCAATTTCTTTTCTGTATGTTTTTGCTGCAAGGCTTAAAATCAGAACTGCGTATGTTAAATACTGTTCATTTCAAAATTGTCTATCACTTTTGGATCGTTTTATTTATTTCACCATGATTTGCTGAAAGCCTTTGCTAATTGTATTCTTCATTCAGCTGTTGTTCGCCAGTGTCGATGTTCGTTTTTCAGTTTCTTGTATATGAAGTAAACAAACAAAAAAATGTTTGTAATTGTAAAAAAAAAAAAAAATCAATTTTTGTCCATAATTTCTACATTTTAGACCTCTCAATGTCCAAAATATGCCTTTTCGGAATTACATCCGTATGTGTGACTATCTGTGAATTCATTTTTGAAGTACTCAATAAAGTTCGCGAACTCAGGGATCCGGTGTAAGGTTTGGTCTGCTTCCAATAATCGGCGAAAAAAAAAGAAACTGATGATAACGATTTACAATGAGTATAGATAAGGGGTCGATTGGTGATCTTATGTCTTTGAGCAATATGAGTCAAAAACGCCCTGATTACAACAATTTGAATCTTTGTCAAATTTTGAGAGAAATTCCCTCAGAGGCAATTTGTCTATCCAGTACAAATGAGCCTAATAGCTACAAAACGTAAAGAGATACATGATCAAAATTTTGTGTGCAATATTATCATCTAGAATATAGATCCGTGAAAAATGTAGAATCTGGAAAAGACATTGTTGCAATGACATCTGTTTGTCTGTGCACATAAGTCAAAAATCCCTTGGGAGACAAAATTCTTCTACTTAATTTGAACGAAATTCCTTCAGAGGCTATCAGTTTCTGAATACATACAGTGGGCCACAAAATTGAGTATACACCTTAGAAACTTAGAGACTTTTTGCAATTACAAATTAAATATTGCTTTAAGATGATTGAAATTTTTACCTTATATACTTTAGTCTATGCTTTACGGTACTATACTAATAAAATTGTTACGTTTAATTATTTTTTACGAAAAAAATTAAAGATCTGAGACGAGAGGAAAAACAACACCACAAAAATAAGTATACACCTTTATTAATTTCCTTTTAACGTACAAATTAATATTTTGTTGCATAACCTTTTGCTTGAATTACAGCTTGTAATCTTCTGGGCATAGATTTTACTGGTGTTTTAGTGATTTCAACATAAATTTTAGCCCATTCTTCTCTCAGAACCTTCTTGAGAACTTCCTTTCTTGTGGTTTCGTGCTCATGTACAGCTTTCTCTAATTGCGACCACAAATTTTCGATGACGTTTAGGTCTGGAGACTGGGCTGGAGTGTGTAATTGCTTCCTGCAATGGTACAGCAAGTATAACTACACAATCTTCGCTGTATGCTTGGGGTCGTTGACCTGCTGAAATATGAAGCTTGACCCAAGCCCCAACTTACTGGCACTTTTTTTCAAGTTATCATTTAAAATCCCCAAATATACATGTTTGTTCATAATACCATCAATAAAAGCAAGCTCTCTAACCCCTCTAGTCGACATACAACCCCAAACGAGGACAGATCCACCTCCGAACTTGACTGTCTTAATGGTGTTTTTAGGTGCCAGTGCTTTCCCAGCTTCTCTCCATATTTTAAATCGTCCATCGCTTCCGTAAAGATTAAACTTACTTTCATCAGAAAATATTACAGTGTTCCAGAAATAAATAGGCTTTAAACGATGTTCTTTGGCGAAAATCACTCTCTTTTGTCTATTCACATACTTGATGAGTGGCTTTCGTATTGGTGTACGGCCATGAAACCCATATTGGTGAAGGGTACGTCGAATTGTTTCATCTGAGATCTTTTTCCTGATTGTAGAGGACATCGATAAAGCTAGTTTAGAGGCACTTACCCTCGGATATTTCTTTACTGAGTGAATGATCTTCCTTTTCGCTGTAGTACTCAGTATTTCTTTACGTCCTCTTCCAGGAATATTGGCCACAGACCCAGCTTTTTTTTATACTTCTGTAGTATTTTTTGGACACAACCATGAATTACACCAATCAACGAAGCGATTTCTCGAAGAGATTTGCCCTCTTTCGACCCTTTTACAACCAATAAACGTTCAAATTCAGTAGTTTCTCTACGAGAGCTCATTTTACGATTTTTAATGAGAAAAAATACTATTTAAAACCTTGGAAGTGCAATAGCACGTGTTATAAGCAGCAGCTACTCCTGAAACTCTTTAAAGAAAATTTGAAACTAAAAAAAGTGGTGGCAAAATTTACAAATATAAGAAGTGTATACTCAATTTTGTGGCATGGTTTTCTATCTTTTCTTCAAATCGCTTAACTTTTTTCGTAATAAATAAGTTAACCATAGAATTGTGTTATTATAGGATGGTAAAGCAGAGGTTGAAGTATCTAGGATAAAAAAAATTATCTATTTTAAATCAATATTTAATTTGTAATTGGAAGAAGTCTAAAAGTTTTAGAGGTGTATACTCAATTTTGTGGCTCACTGTATGAGCAAAATAGTAACAAAGCGTATAGAGCTACATGATTAAAATTTGGAAAGGATTATCATCTAAAATGTATACCCATATGGAATTTTTAAAAAAATCCTCAAGTGATTGACCATCCGTTTGCTTATCTATAAATGGATATAAATGTAATAATATATGAAAAATAGATAGTATTGTAAATATATTATAATAAGTACATATAATGACTTAAATATAAGTAATATTGTAATAAGTACGAGAAAGGAATAATTATGAAGAATTTTTTTAAAAATTTCAGAACCGAAATTTTGACAAATCTCCATATTTCAAATCACCTAAACTTAAAAAAAGAAATATATTTAAGGAATTATGTCTGTCTGTGTACACGGTAACTCAAAATCGCATTGAGTTAGAATAGATGAAATTTCGTATGTGATCACTACTCCGAATTTGTAAACTTTTATCAAATTTTGAACGAAATTCGTTCAGAGGAAATTTGTCTGACAATTCAAGTACAAGTGAACAAGAAAACAATAAAACGCAAACGACTAGATAGATAAATTTTAGTGTGCGCGTTTTGCAATTGAAATCGATTTGTATCACATTTTAAATCAGACTGATCAACTGATTTATTATTTCTAGATCTCACTTTCTCTTGCATGTGATCGCATTAACAAACATGCAATGACCTAAATAAATGAAATTTGGTGAATGATCATGCTGACATGAATGAAGGTCTGACTTCTAGCTCATATGAAGATGACACACATATTCGCTTGCACAACCCCTTTTGACAGGGCGGCTCTTTCATACACCTCACAGATAGAACACAGAATAGAGAACAACCATGCCCGAACCAGTACGCCCAGATCACGGGGAAGATGCGCTACTCCTAAGCCAGGACGCCCAGATCACGGGGAAGATGCGCTACTCCTAAGCCAGGACGCCCAGATCACGGGGAAGATGCGCTACTCCTAGTCCAGGACGCCGGCAAATAACGTTATCCATTGACACATATCCCCATTGATTCTGATTTTTTTTTCTAATTGGATGTTGTCTTCCACGATACTACATTTTCTATTTATTTCTCACTTTCAACCGTTTTTGGTGATCAACTGGTTGAAAGAGGAAATTGATCATTTTTAGTGTAATCTTTTATGCATAGGACATTTCTTTGACATTTTTAATTGAGACTTTGACATAATAGTGAGGTATCGTTTTCAAATCTAGAGATTCAAGTTAGTTACCTCATGTCAGTAAATATCCGTTACATTTCCAGGTCTCATATCCAGTATATATTACTTCTTGGATCAAATATGCTATGAATGGTATGCAAACTTAGAAATTTGGTAACTAGGGAGGTGTCGTCCTTGTAATGCCCAAGTGATTTTATTTCGTCACTTTACATGATAATAATGATGACCATATTTCGGAATTATGAAAACTTTCTAAATACCTGTTGTCTTCAAATCTAGAAGTTAATATGATTAAATTAAACTCAAGCGTAACTTAATATTACTTATTTTTATAAGATAAAACTTTTAAACATCAAATTGTGACAAATATTAAATTATTAGTATGGTATTTTTTGTATTAGTATGGTATCTAAACTGTTCATTGTTCCATCTGATCACCTATTTCATTTTTTATTCTGTTCATCTATTTATTCATCTTCAAAAAGTCAAATTCCGTGATATTATAGAACTACTAAAGACAATATTTGTCATTAAATTGACATTTTCTAGCTTTAAAACAGGACATTGAAAAAAAAAAGAATAATTATTCGATTGGTGCATAATTATCAAGCATTTCTTTGACGTGCTGTATGGAGAGGCTCACCAAAGATGACGGACCTTTTTTAGAATTTTAAAAATGTTATTGTTTCTCCGCTTTCGGGAGTTCCTTTGAGCTTTGTCTTTCGGTGTTGCTGCTACATCGATGATGTTACAAGACTGATAATTTTTCACATATACCGCTTGAGGGCGTTACAAGTGAGGCGGGCAATATGCTTACGTAACACCGTATTTGAATAAAAAATTACAATATTTTATAAATTTATGAATGAAAACATTCTTTTAGGTTGTAAAAATGCATGACGATAACCATACTCGTATTCGTCATATTATGCTGTACCACTTTGAGAAAGGATGGAAAGAACGCAGTCATTTCGCGACTCAACGAGCTAACGGTGAGAGCACAAACAGCGAAAGTCGATGCAGGGAATGGTTAGTCCGTTTCAAATCTTGCGACACTAACTTGGAAGATAAGCAGAAAGAGGTCGACTATCAGATTTCGACGACCAGGCACTTTTTGCAACAGTGAAAGGAGACGAAAGCTTGACAACTCGAATGCTGGCCGACAACTTCAATGTCAACCATCGTTCGATTATTGAAGCAGTTATTGAAGTATATGGTGACTAAGTTCCGTATTTATTACTTAAAAATTTTACTGTTGAACTTTTATGTTTCCATAATAAATAGTGTTTAAGAACGACTGATAATTATTCACCAATCTAATACTTGTTAAAATGATAAAAAGGGAAAAATGAAAAAGGCAGGTACTTTTCCTATTAAACTTTGTCCACATTGGCTACTATAATAATCGGATACTAAAAAAAAATTAAAACTTTGTTCAATGGAAACTTTTGTTTTTAATTTTATAGGATTTATCATTAATAAATATTTCTCAGTTTTAAAAACAAAGAATTGCTTAAGAATAAGTATATATTTACTTTTAAAATAAATTAGCGAAGCTTTTAAATTCTCTTATCAAAAGTTAAAGTGGGAACTTAAAAACTGAAGTTTTGTTTGCACAGAAGTTTCAGTTATTTGTTCATACATTGTTTAGCAAACAACTGAAAATGTATGCATATTTTAATATGTTTATTTTGCAGTCAGTAATTGAAACTGATCGTATTTGTTGGCAATATTTCACATATCTAAAGCTTTGTAATCTGTAAAATATAAACAAACTCCGCAAAAAATCATTATCCTTAGAAAATTGAAAAAAAATAATAATAAAGTGTTTTTTTTTTCAAATTTTTTGTATTTGATTGTGTGCCATAGCTTAAGAAAATGGCAAAAAAAATAAATAATTCTGCACCAAAATCGAACTATTATTTTGATGTCATTAGTTGATATTGTTTCTTTACATTTAGGGAGAATTAAATGAATCAGGCGAATCATGTAGATTGCGTGCATGATGTGCATCATATAATCTGTGATCATATAATTCAAATAAACATTGTCAAATACTTATAACTTTAAATATAACAAATGAAAATTGTGCAGAAAAGATATAAAGTCATTAGTTGATATTGTTTCTTTACATTTAGGGAGAATTAAATGAATCAGGCGAATCATGTAGATTGCGTGCATGATGTGCATCATATAATCTGTGATCATATAATTCAAATAAACATTGTCAAATACTTATAACTTTAAATATAGCAAATGAAAATTGTGCAGAAAAGATATGAAGTCATTAGTTGATATTGTTTCTTTACATTTAGGGAGAATTAAATGAATCAGGCGAATCATGTAGATTGCGTGCATGATGTGCATCATATAATATGTGATCATATAATTCAAATAAACATTGTCAAATACTTATAACTTTAAATATAGCAAATGAAAATTGTGCAGAAAAGATATAAAGTCATTAGTTGATATTGTTTCTTTACATTTAGGGAGAATTAAATGAATCAGGCGAATCATGTAGATTGCGTGCATGATGTGCATCATATAATATGTGATCATATAATTCAAATAAACATTGTCAAATACTTATAACTTTAAATATAGCAAATGAAAATTGTGCAGAAAAGATATAAAGTCATTAGTTGATATTGTTTCTTTACATTTAGGGAGAATTAAATGAATCAGGCGAATCATGTAGATTGCGTGCATGATGTGCATCATATAATCTGTGATCATATAATTCAAATAAACATTGTCAAATACTTATAACTTTAAATATAACAAATGAAAATTGTGCAGAAAAGATATAAAGTCATTAGTTGATATTGTTTCTTTACATTTAGGGAGAATTAAATGAATCAGGCGAATCATGTAGATTGCGTGCATGATGTGCATCATATAATATGTGATCATATAATTCAAATAAACATTGTCAAATACTTATAACTTTAAATATAGCAAATGAAAATTGTGCAGAAAAGATATAAAGTCATTAGTTGATATTGTTTCTTTACATTTAGGGAGAATTAAATGAATCAGGCGAATCATGTAGATTGCGTGCATGATGTGCATCATATAATCTGTGATCATATAATTCAAATAAACATTGTCAAATACTTATAACTTTAAATATAGCAAATGAAAATTGTGCAGAAAAGATATAAAGTCATTAGTTGATATTGTTTCTTTACATTTAGGGAGAATTAAATGAATCAGGCGAATCATGTAGATTGCGTGCATGATGTGCCTCATATAATATGTGATCATATAATTCAAATAAACATTGTCAAATACTTATAACTTTAAATATAGCAAATGAAAATTGTGCAGAAAAGATATAAAGTCATTAGTTGATATTGTTTCTTTACATTTAGGGAGAATTAAATGAATCAGGCGAATCATGTAGATTGCGTGCATGATGTGCATCATATAATCTGTGATCATATAATTCAAATAAACATTGTCAAATACTTATAACTTTAAATATAACAAATGAAAATTGTGCAGAAAAGATATAAAGTCATTAGTTGATATTGTTTCTTTACATTTAGGGAGAATTAAATGAATCAGGCGAATCATGTAGATTGCGTGCATGATGTGCATCATATAATCTGTGATCATATAATTCAAATAAACATTGTCAAATACTTATAACTTTAAATATAACAAATGAAAATTGTGCAGAAAAGATATAAAGTCATTAGTTGATATTGTTTCTTTACATTTAGGGAGAATTAAATGAATCAGGCGAATCATGTAGATTGCGTGCATGATGTGCATCATATAATATGTGATCATATAATTCAAATAAACATTGTCAAATACTTATAACTTTATAAATATAGCAAATGAAAATTGTGCAGAAAAGATATAAAGATTAATACATGTAATAATTTTTAAAACAATTAAGTTTTTTTTAAAGAAATTTAAGAAAAACACATTTATTTTTGCACAATTTTCTTTAAATTAACTCGTTTCAATCGATTAAAAATTTCACTTTTATAAAACAGAAATTTGTAATTGATTTTTCATTATTTTTGGAAAAAAAAATTTAATGTTGCATGTTATGTTAATTTATGTTGGTGCTAAGTCACTTTTTTGATAATAAAATATTAATAAGAAATTAAATATCAATAAAGCGCTTAGTTTTATCTGTTTTTCATTTAAAACAAGAAACCCAACTTTTTTTTTAATATGATAAAAATTTATTACAAGATTCCATTAATTATTAAAATTTTTATTAAATTTATAATAAAAATGAATGTGTACTTGAGCGTATGAGTGTCTGTGCATGTGTCTTTTGATGTTCAACAGTCTAGACAGTTTTAAAAGAGCTACTAAACTTGTCACATATGTACTTGGAGGGGGTGGGAATGTGTTCCTCGTAGCGAGAGTTCTAAAATTTTTATAAGAATTTTCGTTAACTAAAAAATTTAACCAAACATTATCATTTATTCACAACAACAACTGAAAATATTATATTACAAAATTTTTTACTCAGTCTTAACATTTAAAAAATTATCTTGTCAATAATAAAAAGAAATTTTATCTATAAATTAAGTTTCTATTTAAAATATTTTAAGCATATTTTCCAACAATTTATTTCACGCAAAATAAAAATATTTAAGATACACGTTATGCGTTTATAGAAAAATTAACTTTTTTTAATGTGTTGCTAAAATAAATGCTATGAATGGATGCTAATGTGTTGCTTTAACAAAAGCTTAAATTAATAGATTCTTGCCTCTTACTGCAAAATAAACTTAGAAGAGTGTAATTTTAAGCATATGTCTGAAATGAAATAAATATAAGACACAGTATTTATTAGAAAGATGAGTGCAAGAATAAAGTATCTTTAAAATATTTATATTATTAATTGCATTTTTTTAGAATTTATTTTTAGTATTAATTAATTATTTAATTTTTTATATTAATTATTTATTTCAATAAACCAATCAATTAATAAATATTTAAAAGCTTTCTATAAATCTTTAAAACATTTGCATATATAATTCAAAAAGAGAAGTTGGAAAATGTCATAAGAGAATATTTTAAAAAAATATTGTTACTTAAGTAGCTTTAAGTAAAAGCCAACTAATTTCTTAAACAAGAGACTTAACAATTTTTCTTGGCATCTCGAATTTTAAAATCTTTAAAAATTGACTCTTGGCATTTTGTTATCTGAGTGCAGATTCATTTTAAGATTATAAAATTCTACTGATAATTACATAGATAGAAATTTTTATTTCATTGCCATGACCATAAAATTTACTAAAATATTACATTACTTAACGTGTTAATTGTATTACCAGCTAAAATTCAGAAAGTATGAATTTTTTAAATCTTAAGAAATAATTACGTTTCAGTAAAATAAAAAGAATCATACAATGTTTGCATTACTGAATTTATAGGAAATTCTTCTATCGATGTATTTAAACTGCTCCTTAATATATTAATCAATTTTCAAACTTACAACGAAAAAATGGCGCTAATGGAGTAGTATTTAATATCTTCATATTCCCAGAAAAATTCTATTTACTCCATCAAATGATAAAATTTATTCTATTTTAAATATTAAAAACACATTCTCATACTTGTAAGTACTCCATCGATAAAACTCCATCGATTTGAATAAGGTGCATGATGCAGGAAATTCTTCTTACATTAAATAATAGAATTATGTAAGATTGAAAATAATAAATTTTAATGTTTCCGCTGATTAGGAACAAATGGCAATATACAACAAAAGAATGCTGAAATCTTCATGAAGAATCTATTCTATTTGGATTCTGCCTAGTCAGATTATATTTGATAAAAATTAGATGGATTTATCGTTATTCGTACATTTATTTAATAAAAGCATATTTAGAGATTAAAATTCTTAATAGTCATTGCCTTATGAGCATATTTCCCATTCAAATTTAAAGTTGCCTTAAAAGTCTCATAGTTCTATGTAATTTAATGTAATGAGGGCAGTATTTTTTTTCCCTGCTTCATATTCAATTGATTCCAAAATTGAATCTGTACCATGTCCGTATCATGCATATTTTAAGAATCTAAACTGGGTAAAGAAATTGAATTAGGTAAAGAAAATAACTTTTCTTGAGAACCTCAATAATAATATTTATAATGTAATTTTGCTTTAATGGCTTATAAAAACTGAGATATTAGTCGTATCATTAAGAATTTCCAATAGTTTCATGTTAAGAAAGAATGTTTTACAGATGGTTCTAATGGATGCTGAATGGATTCCGGATCAATGAACTCTAGAATTGGCAAGTCGGCATAAAAGAACGTTCCAGAAACTACAGAAATTTTGATGATATCACATTTAGGAACAAAGATACAATATCTTTCTGTAATCTCTTTTGTATTGTTACGAAAACTAATATATATATGAAAGACAGAAATGAAGTCAGTAGAATTGATCTCAAGTGAATAGTCTAATGTATTCTCTCATTGGAATGTTACCGTCGGCAAGTTCTCTTTGAGATCTTTGTGGAGTTTCGGTTGTTTATTAACACTTTTCAGTTTTTATGAAATTGATTTCTGAAATTTCAGTTTTGTGTACGTTTTATCCGTGTTTTGTTGCCTGTCAGGTTTTCATTCACAATAAAGACAATTAGATTTTTCACTGTTCAGTCATCGGATGGATATTTCCCTGATTGTATTTTATCACTATTCCCTTTTTAATTCTTTTAATTTCTTTAAAATGTATTGATGTATTTTCCTCTTAAATTTCGTATATACAAGTATGAGTTTGAGTTTAAATTTACAGAAAAATGAAAATAATCAATTTATTTATTTATTGTGTATTACTATGTTCACATAACCCTAATATACAAATTGGTAGTCTCTTGAATATGTGATGGGTTGTGATTCAAAATCTGATGCATATTTACAATTATAAAAAGGAAATTGTTTACCAAATTTCCGAAACTTTAGTTGAAGATAGATTTACAGTGTTCACATGTAGTGGATGCCGAGAAAGGGAAACTTCTAATTGGCGAATTTCATCGGAAAACTTAAGAAAATTCAGATTTTTAGTTCAAATACTAAGTACCAAATTTCTCTCGTCAGTTAATTGTAGTTTTCAGCTATCATGTATGTATACGGAAAAGCAGACAAGTATACATCATTCAAAAAATTCAATTCTAGGAATTCAGTTCCATTAAGGAATTAGAAAAAAGGAAACTATTACTAGAAGAACATTTTTACTGTATAATGAAATGCAATCAATGCCTAAGCTATTTTTGTACATAGTTGTCATAATTGTTGAATCATTTATCTTAGCAGAACATGAGCTTTAGTAGGCCTTTGTTGTATAAATATGCCATCTGCCTTGATGAAGAAGTGAACGGGAAATGCAGTGTCGTAACAGTGAATCGTTGTTTCTACTTGATGTTTTGGTCAACTTCTGTAAACAAAGCCTCGCTAATCAGAGACCTCCTCCTACTTTTTTCTTCATCGCAAACATTTTCACACCTTTCATAGAAACTTCGACCCCCCTCCTTATCATCGAATCACTCATCTCTTTCTTTCCATTAATTTCGCAAATTTGCTATGAATTTCAATTGGTTTTGAGCACCTAGTATTAAAAAAACGAATGGCAGAACGTAGCTCGTATACGGCGGCATACTCAACTTTTTAAAACATTTTGAATGCTCAACATGTAGCCGATGAAATACTTTAGATTCTAAAAAAAGGTACAACTGTTTTCAAATGAATCAGCAAAGTGCATGTGCATGTGTAAAATCATAAATAAAACGCCCATGCGATGAAATTTTTAAAATAGGAACTCAGTTTTTTTAACTACAGACTGTCACTCTGTCACCACAGAATTAAACCATATAAAAAAGGAATATTATGCCTGGCTGCTATTCTCATTAATTATCCAAACTTTTGCATAATAAAACAAGGGCCAACAAAAGTTCAAAGAATCTTCAAACTGTTGCTGAAAGGCTAGGAATCTTTTCCATCATTTCTTTCCATATTTTTAAATGTCCAGGGTATTGTAATATTGGGTTAAAATTACTATTCATAATGAGTCTTCCTCTAATTTCTTTGAGTTCGAAACATTCTGTTATGTAGTGCTGAACCGAGCCTATTTCCCCACTTATGCATGTGTTGTGTTGCATTCTTCCGAATCTGATATAATTTGCACTATCATTGTGTAAGCTATTCTTTATATAATTTTTGGTCCCGGTATGAATCCATATGTTATGCCACCTTTGTACTACATTATCCATCTATCCTGTCGCTACATAGTCATCTCTCTTCTAATTTCTTTAACATTTGGAATGATTTTGGGACGACTAGTTTGGGATTTTCGTTTCTAGATAAATTCTTAATAATAAATTATAAAAAAAAATTAAAGAATATAAAATAATCAAAAATGGTATTTTTCACATTACAGTACATTAATAAAATATATATTTTCAAAAGTTTTACTTTTATTTTCCTAAGATTCATACATATCATCCACAGAATTTACATTTTATGCACATTTTAGACAGCAATAACTCTTTTAAATCTAATTTATTTGAGTTTCTGAGTGAAATCGCAACATAAAAAGACTCGCCACATCTTAATGCACATACTTGCAACTGAACTTGAATTGATGAACATCAATGTAAAAGTGTGTATTCACATTCCAGCAATCAACAGAGGAAAAAAAAATACACTAAGATATTCCTACCATTTACCACAAGGTACTTACTCCAAAAGCGGTACAAACACAATTTTTCGAATCCGATCAGTAGAGAGCTCCCTAATCTCCTCCAAAGCACGGGAGATCTCATCATTTCCTCATCTGGATTCCATTTCGGCTTCATTTGCTGCGGCATTTGAATATTTAGCGCGTTAATGGCGGCTTCGGCCGACAGATAGCTGCAGTTATTCAAAGTTAACGCGACTTGACATTCGGCTGCATTGTGGAGGAATATTCAAATGACACATGACACGGCAGTCTGGTTCGGATGGGTATGGCAGGTGGAAAGGTAACTGCGGCGGGCCAGGTGGTTTATGCGAGCCCTGCTATTTTAATTAGGCATACGAGCTCACTCTAACCTTCCGAGCAATCCGTCATTGGCAGGAATCGGGGATTTTAAGTTGACATTTCGGGTAAACACGGATAGGGATGTAACGACGGATTGGAAAATGTTTCGCAGTTGACAGAATGAAGCATTCGAGTTGCATGCACATTTTAGGCTTAACGAGCGTGTTGTTTAGCATTTTCCTTATGGGTTGAATTCTGATTAGGATTATTTTCAGAGAGTCTAGAGTTTAACTATGTGTAAAAATGTATGGTTGGACTCGACATTAAATGTCTATTAAGGAAAAGAGTTTATGTCTATTAGAGTGTCTATTAAACCATAATAAAATAAGTTCTTAATCCACTCAACGTTTTGCATTAAGTTTTAAAATTATATTGAGATTTGATAATGGTAATTAGTTCAAAATCTATATAAATAAAATACTAAGGAAGAGAGTCTAATTACGATCTTTCTTTCACTGGGAGGGGGGAGAGGCATCTCAAAAATGAGGATGACCAGCTTCGGTTTGACGGTTGGTTCTCGCCACCTTGGTTGGTACAGAAATGGCGTGAACTCATAATAATTTATTTCAATTATATTTCACTGCACAATCTGAATGGAAGAGAATGGCAATTACCTTAATATTATTAACGGCTAATAATGTGATTGGCAAGCAGCTGGTCGGAGCTGGGAATCGGCTGCTTAATTATTAACAAATTTAATTTTGACTTATTATATAATCATGCAATTGCTTAAAGTATTTAACTTTCTGACAGTTCATTCTTTTTTTAATTTAATTTCAACCTGAATATCACATTTCGTTTTAGTTTATTTCAATTATGATTCCATCCAAATATAAAATCTTCCAGAATAGGAAACATTTGCTTTTGAATAATATCTAGATCTGCTTAATATCGAAAATATGAAACGGAAATTATTAACTATCTCAAGTTAAGGTTATTTTGAAAGGTATTTTCTAGATGATCACAATTTATTTCCAGTATTATTAATAAACCATACCTACACCTAATTGAAAATGACACAGTAATAATTATATAAACTTATTAACTTAAACTAAATCAACAATGAAATCCTGCCAAAATCTTTAAATTTTAGGGGTGGCGGTTTTTTTTTCTGCAAAACTGGAGGGTTCTTTTTCTTTTAAATATTTTAGTATTTTCAATCAAGCCTGCATCGGTTACTCTCAGAATTTATGAATTTAATAGAAGTTCCAGTCAGTTAAATAAACCTTCGAATTTTTTATTCCAGTTTTGCAAAATTAAAAATATTATAAATCAATTCACGCAGTAGTAGAATAAATCTATCTGATGGTCAAATTTTTTAACAAATTCACTTAGAATACAAAAAAAAAATGGGTTGCAAACACTTTAAATCAAATATATCCATCTAATTTTAAAACTCTTTATGTAAAATCCCTTGAAGGTGTCAGTTTAATAAACGGTCTTATTCGAAATATCCCTAATCTGCAAGCAAAAACACATGAATCCGATATTAAGCTGAAATTTAAGCATAATAATTCAATAATTTCATTTTTTGCAAATGAAGTAATCTCATTCATAATGATATGTATTTTATAATCATAAATGATTTTTTAATGCAAAGGCAAATATTTGTATTCAAATATCTATTAATAAACGGGAAAGGTAAAAGAGTAGGATCATTAAAATGTGTAAGTATTTTCCTTTTAGCATTCTTAATTTAATCTACTACTATGGATTAATAGATTTCTACAAAGATATATAGTATTTTCAATATAATAGCTGTCGCTTGCAGTTATCTAAATTGAAAAGATCAATCAATCGATAGTATTAAACAAAATAACGTGAGACGGGTCCTTCATATTTAAGTACCAATTCCACCGGTTCTGGTGCTCACCAATTCGTTTACAATAATCAATGTCGATGATCAGTGGAGAAAATCTAAGGGCTGGCAGTTGTACTAAATCTATCCCTCTACGCTTTGTGGTGTTCTGTCTACTTCCATTCAGAAAGCTGTTGATTGTGATTAAAGAACATTGCCAGATTCCCTATGACCAAACGTCACATGTTAATTATGAAAACAAAATGCTATCTTCTAAAAGAATATGATCGATTTTGCAGACTAAATCAGCAGAAAACTGCCGGTGTAATGAAGTTTTTCGAACTGTTTCTTATTTAATTGCTGAAAAGTAGGAATGGCAACACTCTGTTTGTCCAAGAAAATGATGAAAAATGATGAATGAAAGTGATGAAGGAATGATAGTAACATGGGATACACGATGAAGGAGTGATTTATCAAACTGAGAGAAAAGGACTGACGGACGTGTAAGTGGAGCATTGCTTCTTCGGAAGGTCGAAGTATATACCATTTTTTTCCAATAGCATGATGACTCTTTTGATAACTATCATTCATGTGAATATTTTTACCTTTTATTTATTTATTTTTTACATCATGTGTAAATTATATTTTGGTAAAATAAAATTTTAGAACCCTATAACTTTTTAAAAAATAGTTTAAAAATAAATGTATATTATTTATTTTAATTAAATACATTGTGTTCAGTTTTTTAAAAAAATGAAACAAATAAAAAATACGAATGGCTTCGCGTGGTCTGTTTTTTTTCTGGTATCCTTGTATTCCTACAAAATTGGAGTATTTTTAAGGCATTACTCCAATTTTGTACGGATCATTCTGGTAAAGATAATTTTCGCTTGGTCCCAAAGTGATCACTATAAACGGCATCTACTTTATATCTAATTACCGAAAAGGAAAACAAGATAAACGATATTTAAGTGATGCAATTATAACCCTGTAAGAAACTTCTTCGCAATTTTTGAACAAAAAAAGATACCAAGGAAGAAATTCTGCAGTGTTCCCTATGGTTTAAACTCATCAATTCTTAAAAAGTGACAATCAAAAAATGACAAACTGACATTTACTGCACAGAAAAAACTCAGATAATGCTGTTTGACTGATATTATAAGTAACTAGTAAGAAAGTTTTGCAATTTCAGAGCAAAAATAATATCTTTATGGGTTAAAAATTTTGTTTGTTCAATATTGTTACCATTTGGAGTGGTCTCCAACAACCCGTCTCGTATACTCTTGTAGCGGTATGTGATGCGCGAGGATAGAACCTGGGACCTTGTGGTTCGCAGCCCAGTAATATGACCACAATACAAAAGCAATTGCCCGTGTAACGTAGCTGTTAACTGGCTTATAAGCTTTCACCACACTCTCCAATAAAGGTGTTATACCAAGGAAATTCTCACATGGTATTGGCATACAATAGTTACGAAATTTTAACCTTTCGCATTAATTTAGTATTTTTACTGAATCTATCTTGTCGTCTTTGGCGATTTATTTGGCGATTAAATCTGGCATGCTGTTAATAACATCCGAAAATCAAATTTACATTTCAAATGCGTTTTCCTAATAAATTGAAACAATCATTTCTTAAAAGCTACATTTGTAGTCACAAAATCCCATACTTAATTTAATATATTTAAGTTATTTCGTTTTTGAGTTATCGCTTTTATATGTTTCGGAAAGTACAAATCAACAGATAATCAACGCATTATTGGATTTGGACAAAATTCGATAAGTGTCTATACTATAGATGTTAAATGTGTGCGACTAATTTTATCCATCTAGCTCTCTTCGTTTTGTAATTATCATGTTAACTTATATTCGGACAACAGGACTGATGGAATCCCTTCGGAATGGATTTTACTTAAAATTTGATAGAAATTTGCAAATTTAGTATAAAGGCGGTACACTGAATTTCATCAGTTTACCTGAAAGCGCTTTTGAGTTATCTTTTTCACAGACAGACGAACAAATTCCAGAAATGTGTTTTTCGAACTCAGGGTGGTCTAAAACGTGGAGATTCGTCAAAATGTCGAGTTCGAATTTTTTTTGACGATTACTATATTTTTCTATACAAAGTATACATAATATACCACAGTAAAAGTATCATTGAAACGTAATTTAAATAATAAAATTTATCAAAAATAGTCATTTTAATTTTGAAGAAGTCATTTTGAAAACAGAAAAATAAAAGTAAAATAAAAAAAAATTAAAGCAACGAGAATAATATAAATAAATAAATGAGAAAAATAAGTAAATAAATGGAAAAATAAAAGAAATAAAAGGGAAAAATAAAAAAAATATATACATTGGCTCAGTCTAAGGTAGAGTCCATGATTAGGAACAAAAAGCTAGATAAAGAGTTCTTTTTTGCATTTTCTTTCGTCCTTATATTCACAAGTTACTGTCCATTGTTAACAGTGCTTGATTTTCTCTGTGCATACGTTGAAGGGTTCAGGCAATGGTAAAGTCCCATTTAAATTTTGCAACTGTTAAAAAAGCATTAACACTAGAATTACTAAGAGGAATGCAGAATTACTTTACCACTAGGTATAATCGACAAAAAGCATTTTTCTTGGTAGCAAAATAACATATGGCTCTAAAAGTCATTTTTCCTTTGTAGTAAAATAACATACGAAGTCCAAAATAAGAAATATTATTCCAGATAGAAGACAAACTAGGATAAATTATTATTCCATTTGGAAAAGCTTTCTTTGTGATACAGGAAATCCAAAATAGTTTGAGGTTCTAAAGTCAATTTATTATTTCATAGAATCTGGGAAATATTTTGTTGAGGTTTAATAAATATTCTCAAGTGATGAAGAATAGGGCAATGGAAAATGTAGTGTGGAATGTCATCATAATCATTACCACATTTACAACTACAGTTTCTCAAGCTGAATCTTTCAAATGATGAAGAATAGGGTAAATGGAAAATGTAGTGTGGAATGTCATCGTAATCATTACCACATCTACAACTACAGTTTCTGAAGCTGAATCTTTCAAATGATGAAGAATAGGGCAATGGAAAATGTAGTGTGGAATGTCATCATAATCATTACCACATTTACAACTACAGTTTCTCAAGCTGAATCTTTCAAATGAAGAAGAATAGGGTAATGGAAAATGTAGTGTGGAATGTCATCATAATCATTACCACATCTACAACTACAGTTTCTCAAGCTGAATCTTTCAAATGATGAAGAATAGGGTAATGGAAAATGTAGTGTGGAATGTCATCATAATCATTACCATATCTACAACTACAGTTTCTCAAGCTGAATCTTTCAAATGATGAAGAATAGGGTAATGGAAAATGCAGTGTGGAATGTCATCATAATCATTACCACATTTACAACTACAGTTTCTCAAGCTGAATCTTTCAAATGATGAAGAATAGGGTAATGGAAAATGTAGTGTGGAATGTCATCATAATCATTACCATATCTACAACTACAGTTTCTCAAGCTGAATCTTTCAAATGATGAAGAATAGGGTAATGGAAAATGCAGTGTGGAATGTCATCATAATCATTACCACATCTACAACTACAGTTTCTCAAGCTGAATCTTTCAAGGTAAAGCGGGCAAAATCCATGGTTTATAGTTAATTGGGTTAAATATTTATTGTCAATACGTCTATTTTTTTGGCTCTGCCTTTAGCTTTTTTTTGGATCTAGTACACATGCATATGAAAGTTTTTCTTTTGAATACTCAGTCCTTTGATAGCTATTTAAATTCAATTTTTGTATTTTAATTATGAGCTTTTCACCAGTTCACTTTTGGCACATACCTAATCATCATCAGAATACATCAGAAATATAAGAATTTTTTATTCATTGATTTTAAAAAGTGAACCAATAGTTTATAATGTTTTCTTGTGCCATAAAAAAATCGGAATAGATTTTACTTGCCTATTAAACTTGATATTGAAGAATTCTTTTTCCCTTATAAACTAAACATTTCTAAGATTCATATTACGATGTTAAAAAGTTTTCTTTTTCGACTGACACCTTCTTTCTTCGTTCAGCTGAAACAAGCAAATCGGCCGAAGCTAATGACAAATACTTGACAGTTTATCGGAAATTGAAGATTTTATGGACAGCAGAATCATTTTACAACGCATTACTTTTCCATTAAGTGACAAAATTCTCCAAAGCGAATTTTGATTAAAAAGCAATTTTGTTTTGGGGCCAAATGGAGTTTTAAATGCATTTCTGAGCATCTCAAAAGAAAGGCGATTGACAATATGTTTGCATTTTTGACATTTCGGCGTTGTTTTAGGAATATTAAACTTTAATAGGAAGGGGGAGGTTAAGAAAATTTTGTCATTCCTTTATGCTATCCATTTATAATTCATTATTCGGTCAGAAAGATCGGAAAAGTTAATGCATTTCAAATTGAGAGTTTGTGAAAACTTATAATTGAAAGTATTTTTTCACTAAGATTTGGATTAGAGGAATTGTACTTATTTCTTATGAAGTGTGTTCCTTAGTTTTAATCTTTTAATTTTCGAAATGATTTGACTGAATAAAATGAATACAAAAATCTTGTCTGGTTCAAAACTTTGAGAATTATGAGAAAAATGAAAGAAATTGAAATAAAACCGAAGAGTCATGAAATTTAGTAATGCTGTTCACATTCATTATCAGTATTGTTTGTTCGTATAATAACAAACTAAGTTATCGAATTTCTAAGCTCTTTTATTTGAAATCGTATGTTTCATTTTTGTAAGGATGTAATTTGGTATTCGATTATTTATTCACTTCCTGATGTACTAGAGTTTTGAAATTTTATATATTTATTAGATTTTGATGACAATATAATAATTTAATAGTTTTGCCCTATTAAATGACACTTAATATATTAATTTATCAAAAATTAATTTCCCTGATGTCATTAATTGAAATGTATAATTTTTTTTAAGTTGCCAATATTTAGAAAATAATTACATAATTAATGTCATATCATTAAAAAATAACTTACACATTTTTTAAATTTTATAAAAATCAAATAATGACAAGGATATTAGCTGTAGTTATTAGAGAAAACAGCAAAATCTCACATAAATTTTAATTCATTATTTAAAAAAAAAATATATATCCCTGCGCGGGACTCGTTCCCCCCTTCAAAGCTTATTTATATCAAATCCGGTAGCTGAAGGTCAAATGTTCTGTCCTAAAAAAAAAAATCAACATACATCCAAAAATATGCACTTATTATTCTTTATTATGAGAAGGAATTATATGTTTTTGATTGAAATTATTTAATAATATTTTATTCATGTCGAAATATTTGTCTGAAGGTTAGCTATAAAATTAGAGATCATTTATTTTTCCCGCATTCGCAAACTTTAAACTTAAATTGGTATACGGATGTACATAATTACTCATAATCTGTTATTGAGAGGGAAATACTTTTCTGATTACAGGTGAAACGCAGAAAAATTATTGAAAATTATTGTTATCTGTGATAAAGCAATAATAGTGAAGTCAGTTACATGACAAACGTGAATGTTGTCTAACGTAACAAAGACAAATGTTGTCTAACGTAACAAAGATAAATGCTGTCTAACGTAACAAAGATAAATGCTGTCTAACGTAACAAAGATAAATGTTGTCTAACGCAACAAAGAGAAATGTTGTCTAACGCAACAAAGAGAAATGTTGTCTAACGCAACAAAGAGAAATGTTGTCTAACGCAACAAAGACAAATGTTGTCTAACGCAACAAAGACAAATGTTGTCTAACGCAACAAAGACAAATGTTGTCTAACGCAACAAAGACAAATGTTGTCTAACGCAACAAAGACAAATGTTGTCTAACGTAACAAAGGTAAATGTTGTCTAACGTAACAAAGGTAAATGTTGTCTAACGTAACAAAGGTAAATGTTGTCTAACGTAACAAAGATAAACGTTGTCTAACGTAACAAAGATAAACGTTGTCTAACGTAACAAAGGTGAATGTTTTCTCACGTAACAAAGATAAACGTTGTCTCACGTAACAAAGATAAATGTTGTATAACGTAACAAAGATAAATGTTGTATAACGTAACAAAGATAAATGTTGTATAACGTAACATAGATAAATGTTATCTAATGTAAACCAGCTGAGAGTAGTCTCCCCAAATCTTTCTCGCATACTCTCTAATAAACTTGTTATGACAGAGAACGTCTTGCATGGTATTGATGAACAACAAATATAAAATAATAAATTTTGGAGGGAATTAGAAATTTTTAGTGACTTTATCGCGTCATCATTGATGAGTGTTTTAGCTATTAATACCTGACATGCCGTTATTAGTATCCGAAAAGGTCATTTGCACATCAGGCAAGTTTTTCCCAACTGATTGGAACAATGATTTGACACATAACTGCACTTGTAGTCCGAAAATCACATACTAAATTTGATATATTCAAGTCATTGGGTTTTTATGCTTTTGAAAGTACAAAGCAACTGATAATCAACCCGTTGTTGGTTTTGCTTCAAAATTTGACAAGTATCGGCACTATCGTTGTTAAATCGGTGTACCGAATCTTATCTATTTAGCTTTCTTCCTTTCGTAATTATCGAGTTAATCCGGATAAACGAACTTTCTCTAAACATATTTTACTCAAAATTTGATAGAAATCTTTATATTTTGGGGTAAAGATACCAAATTTCAATCCTCTAGTTCAAAACGTTTCTGAGTTAAATTTGTCAAAGACAGATGAACAGACTTTTTCCAAAAATGTCTTTTTCGAACTGAGGAAGATCTAAAACATAAAACTTCGACAAAATCTCGAATTCAAATTTTCTCTATGCTACGTAAACGAAAAAGTAAAAATGATATTATTTGGCAGTCTACTTCGATGCTATAGAGATTTTTTCCTCTACAAAATGGGCAACGGATTTCGAAATTAAATTAGAGATCTTGACTTATGAACTGAAAAACAGAAAAGTAACAATCAATATGAAAGACCAATGAAATTGCTTTAAAATATTCTTATTATAAAATTGTTTACTTTCCATCGCTTTAAAATCTGCGTTTCTGTATTCTATTTTCAAAAGTCAAACATTTCTTTGCCAAACATTTAAAAAAATAGTTTCAACCATTCCGTATGAAAGTGCAATTTCCTTTTCACATTTTCAAAGCAAAAAAAAAAAAAAAGCATTTGTCATGTTAAAGTAATATCTTTTCTATAATATTCTATGCCTCATTCTTCTGGTTCTTCTTTCTATGGCTTAATATGTTGTGATTTTTTTAGCCACACGCACCTTAAATGGTCATTATTGCTCAGAAAAGATCTGATGTCTTTCGCTGACAGTACAAAAACACGTGATCTGAAAAGAATGGCAGAACTTCAAACAAACTTTTCCCATTACTTTTCCCTTTCATGACTATGAATTTCTATTGTATTTCATTATCAAAAAAGATGTATTAGCTTCATAAAGGATTCAGCATTTTACTAACAACGAATGGATTGTTATTTTGAAAAGATCTAGATATTTTACTTTAATAAGAAATTCGTATATTATAAAAGTCGAGTATTTGTGAAAGCTTTCATAATTTTAACAATTGTATATTTGCTAGCCATTAATAAAATGAGTTTATATCTATTAATATGCCCAATGATTAGTAAATTATATGACTTAAATCAGTATAATTTATATATATCTTTCCTTATATAGTCATAGCTATTCTTAATGTTTTGTCAAATACTTTTTATTTATTGCAAAATTAAAATTAATTAAATATATATTATATTTTCTTAAAAATATCATGAAAATTGAATTTTTAGCTTATTATTGCAACATTCGTAAAAATGAATTTTAATAACTAGTTCCCAGAGATTTTTGCTTATTGCATTTATGAAAACGATAACATTGCTTTGATATGCATAATTTAAATAAATAGAATATTATATTATTATTAAAATGATTTGTGTCTAAGCCATAAAAATAGACTGAAAGGATTTAATTCGTTAAAAATTAAAACAATTCTAAAATCTTTTTAAAAATATTTTCGCACATTTAATGGATAATATTATCACTTCCTTTTTGAATAATAGCATGAAAATAATTTAATTAATTAAATAGAATGAATGGAAATACAAAATAAGAAATTTAATAAATTAATTTATTTTGCAGCGAATTATTTATAATAAATTTAAAAAAAAACATCCCAGATGAAAAAAAAAAAATAGTATATTCTATTGTATCAAATTATTACTTACATTTATAACTTTTTGATGCTAATCATATAGGCAAAAATACTTTGTAAGGTATGAAACACGTTCTGACTTTAATTCTAAATTTGTTAAAGGGAGAAATTCGAGTCATTTTTTCTTGTGAAATATTTTGTTACTATTTCCAGAAAAACATTCTTTAGCTCACCACGTTAATATAAAACAAGGACAAATTCTTGCTGTTCTTTGACTTGTTGACAAGAAAATAAATTATTCTAAAGCTGAAATTTATGTATATTTGCCAAAAATAATTGTACTCTAAAACTAATGAAACCCCTTAACGCCATACCCAAATTTCTAAAAGCAGCAAAACCTTTCTCACACACTTTCTTATAAAAATGCTCCCCCATCCCTCAGAATAATAAACTATGGACTTACGCAAATGCAATGCATGGCATTGGCGAACAATTGTTATTATTTTTGGCTTATATTTCTAATTTTTGCCTTTGGTTATCGCCTTTGGCTATGTTTCTGGCGATTAATTTCTGGCATACGCATTATCTGACAATACTCGAAAGCCGAATCTATATTTTAAAAGGGTCCTTTTTAACCAATTGAAACCACAATTTTATACAGAACTATACTTTATATATATACACTCACACCAAACTTGATACATTTGGTATATTTCAATATATATATATATATATATATATATATATATATATATATATATATATATATATATATAAACACAAAATTTGATATATTTCAATCATTTTTGAATCACCCACTTCAGAAGGCTCTAAAATGCGTTCAGTTTATCCAAATGAGATAAAATTTCAACTACAGATTATTGAGATGATGCACTTTACATTTATTAAATAAAAAGTAGTACAAAATTAACCGCTAGGTGGCGTTGTATTACACCTAAAACCGTTTAATATGGTTTTTACTCGTTAAATAAAGTAAAATTAAAATTGCTCAATATGTCCTCCTACATTTTCAACAGCATGCTCTAATTGGAGAACCACATTTTTTTTTCTATAGATGACCTGAGTGAGTCAGCCAGAATATTAAGAATATGGCGTCGAATGTTGTCTTTCAGATCTGGTAGAGATGATGGCCTTTGACGGTAGATATTGTCCTTCAAATAACCCCACAACCAAAAGTCGCAAGAAGTTATGTCCGACGAGCGAGGAGGCCATGCTATTGCGAAATGACGGCTGATAACTCGTGCTTCTGTGAAATGTTGTATTAACAATCACTTTACACGACGATCAATATGAGGTGGTGCACCATCCCGCATGAAATTGATGTCTTGAAGGCATCCACGCTGTAGAAGAGTTGGGATTACAAAATCCCTCAGCATATCATGGTACTTTTGTCCTGTGACGGAACAGGTGTGGATTCCATTTGATGTTATCTCTTCAAAGAAAGACGGTCCAATGATAAAGGTAGCTGTAAAACCACACCATCACTTTATCAGGATGCAAGGATTGCTATTGGATAACGTGAGGGTTTTCTTCTGGCCAAATTTGACAGTTGTGGGTATTAAATTGACATTGAAGCAAATTCGGATATCTTAACTCCACAGAATATTCCATAACCAAGTTGTGTCAACCACCATTCGAGCAAGGAACTGAAGTGCTAAAGTTTTCCGGACCTCTAAGTCCCCGTCTTGCAACAGGTGCACATGCTTTATTTTGTATGGATAAAAATGCAAAATATGCAGGTACGATTTTTTGTACAGTTTAATACGGCATAACCAGAGCACGGGGAACAACTGGCAAACTCACACTATTATGCGGCGACTGACTGCTAGCTTCAACAAGCGCGGTCGCAACATTTTCGACGCTGGAAGACGGATTTTTTTTTCGTCCTCTACCTACCAAGTTGCCCAGTTTTCTTCAAATTTCTGCTTCATCTTGCGTATGGCACCTGGAGACATTAGACCTCTTCGTATCTGCTTCATACGACCAAATTCCTTAAGAGCTTCAATTGAGTTTTGTTGGTTCTGGTATACCAATTTCACCAGTAACACTTTTTTTGTAACGTAGGTATGACGAACAGAGAAGAAAATAATGTTCGTGCAGAATCCGCCTTCTTTTTACCCGAAGGAAAAGGGTAATAGACATGCGCTGTAAAGCAAATTATGTTTCACATAATTCAGTATATGCAAATAAATTCCATTTGTGTTATTATTTTTGTATTAATTTTTTTAATTAATAAAGATTATCATCTGAATAATCTGTAGTTCACATTTTATCTTATTTGGACCAATAGAACGCATTTTGAGCCCTCTGAAGAGGGTAACTCATTTCTTGCTAACTCTGTACATACCGAAAGTGAATTAGTTCATTTTTGATTTGGTTTTACACTTTAAATGACATAACTGCGTACCAAATTTTATTTATCTTGCTCTCTGCGGTGTGCTGTTATTGTTTTAACTTACATTAGGGCAGCTGGACAGACAGACCTTTCTGAAAAGAGGTATGGTTCTAGAGATCACAATAAGGAGAATTGTGTAAAAAATTTTATGAATTCGCTTTAAGAGAAACAATGAAAAAGGTATTATTTCCATCAGGCATCTGAAGAAAAATGTACAAAGCATGATATATCATGAAAGCAAAGACAATATCAATACATGAAACATGCATGACATGACAGACAATATCAATACATGAAAAATGCATGACATAACAGACAATATCAATACATGAAAGACAATATCAATGCATGATACATGAAAGCAAAGACAATATCAATAATTCTATTCCTCGAAATTATATTTCTATACAATGATCTAATCGGACGCTGTTTAATTGAAGTTACAATGGGGTAATCAATTATTATGCTGTGAGGGAATTTTATTATTGCCCAATAGTTTGACCTTCGTTATCCTTTGAAACAGAATAATTCTCAACAGCAATAACATTTTTAATTGTCATCAATACAAATGCTGTTTCTTTAGATATAGAAACAGCATTTGTATTATTCTATAGATTATTCTATAGATATGAGCTGAAATAAAATAAACAAAAGATAGATTTAAATTCTGCTCTTATTGCAAACTAATGTATAAATATCTCTTATTAAGATTCTAAATAATTTTACTTTCTTATCTTATTGCATCGCATGAAATATACTCGATAAATATCTTAACGCACGAAAGATAGAATAGAGAAGATTCCTATGGACGATTGAATCATTGCCTTCCAAAAACAAATTCAATACACTTTAATTAATTTATTATAAATTAGTGTTTTTGTTATTGTAATTGATTTCTATTTTTCAATAATTTAACCTTCAACTCATTATTGTAAATATTATAAAATTTTTCTATAGATTTTTTCTTTAATTTTTTCATCAGATATTGCCAAGAGCAGAATATAAAATTTCATTAATCAATTAACTTGATAAATTGGTAACAATTAAGTTCTGAAAATATCAAAAAAACATCATCATGCACTAAACATACAAAAAAAAAAATTTAACAAAAACTTTCAAAACAAACAAACAAACGTATAAAATTTCAAAATGCTTCTATAGATTTTAGAAGCATTTTCTATAGATTTCACTGAAAACGAGTGAAAAATTAATTTATAATAAAATTCTTTTTTTTAACAACTTTACAAATGTGAAACAAGTCATGTTGAAAAGAAATTTTCGTTTGAAAAAAGTCTCGAATGAAAAGACAATCTTTTAAAATATATAGATCCAGGGAAACATATGGAGTTTTAAAGAACAAAAAATTAGAATACAATAACTAAATGTATCATACGTTAATTTTCAGTTTCATGCATGAAAAGCTTTTGACAAATTTTATATTTTCTTTATATTTATTTAAATATTTTTTTAGCAATATAATATTTTTATTACAGTACTTTGATGGTAAAATCATTAATCTTCTCATTCTGATAAAGAAAAGAGTTAGAAAATTTAATTTTCTAACCCGAATACAGAAAAAAGAAATAAAAAAATAATATGGCTAATGATCCATTTGAGATTCCATTTTGTTTACATGAATAATTTATATCTCATGTTGTTGTTCATAATCACATATGATGAAAATAAATATATCCATGTCTGAACATTATTTTTTATCTTAAAATCTGTCATGTAATTTAAAGATATTACATTAGAATATGAGTGTATTACATGATGGATGGTGTCAAAAGCTGACAAACGATATTAAACGACAGGGAAATGTGACATATCGTAGCTATTAGATTTCTAATCATTGGTGGGTCTATAATTCATGAGTGTATTCCTCAATCCATCAAGTAACTATCATTTGTACTTAAGTAGATGTCATTAGAGTTTCATTTGATCCGAGTTGGTATCGAAAATAGAGTGTCATTTATTATTTTTCAGTCATTTTCTACTCTGATAAACTTTTTCCTTATTGAATTTGAATTCCTAGATATTTATCATTCTTTAAATGTAAAGCATAAAGCATTTTTTAAAATTGTATTATCAAGATGAATAAAGTAGTTAATGCATTAAAATTTCGACATCGAGTTATTATGAAAAAAAAATGCATCAACGATATAGTCAGCCATGATGAAATTGTTTTCGAAAAGTCAATTAAATTTCTTGTAGGGATAATTGTCTGCGATTATCTATACTTATATAAAGCTCAATGTGTGTGTGTGTGTGTGTGTGTGTGTGTGTGTGTGTGTGTGTGTGAGCGCGTGTGCGTGTGTTGGCGCTTTACAGGCGAGACCGTGCGACCTACAGCTACCAAATTTGGCACATGCATACATTGGGGGTCGGGAATGTGCACCTGGGGTCTAATTTTTTTGAATTTTTAATTATTAATTAAAAACTAACTTTTCTGCTAAAAAAATCTTCATTTCCCCACCTCCAAAGGAGTAAGACTTCAATTTTTTTCCCCCTCGCTAAAGAGGATAGGCTAAACAAATTTTCGGCAGCTTATTTCAAACGATTCTGTTTATTTTCTTAATTTTTGAAGCATTTAAAATTAAACATAGTTAATTAAGCGATCTTTCAGATTCATTCTGAAGTACTTTTGAATAAAAATAAAACAGAATAAAGGAAATTAAAAATTTCTAATCTGCATAGCGTTACCCCAACTGGAGTAGAAAATTCACGCATTTGCGTTACCATAGTTGGCGTTGAAAATTCACGCAAGTGCATTGTGCTCTGATTGTTGACAACTATTTTCAACGGATACGGACTTGGTTTTGAAAGCTTTATATGTTTTCGACAGATTATTTCAAACGATTCTGTTTATTTTTTTAGTGTTTGATGCATTTAAAACTAAACATTGTTAATTAATCGATCTGTTCATGATGAATCTGAGAAAATTTTGTTAAAAACTTCTTGAGATATAATATAAATTAAGAAAAATATTCTTTAGTGCCCATAAGGTTTAAATTCTCAGCGACTCTGTTTTCTGTACTCATATTTAAAAAATGCTTCATTTCTGTAAAAAATATATTATTATATTAATTGCAGTTTAATCATTTCGACTTTAATTTAAAGCATAAATTCTGCGGGAGCTAACAGAACATTAGAGAGATACATATTACATTATGGCTGAAGGCCTTTATAATATTATGAGTGAATTATATGACTATTAAAATTTGAAGTTTTAAAATATTTTAATGAAGAAGCAATAAAAATGGGAGTTCCATAAAATATTTAATTATTAAAATTTTATCGTGCATTAAGATTGGCGAACGGCTGGTCGCCAAAGGCGGCTAGTATATAATGAAAATATAATATAATGTATCTACTATTATGCTTATTAATATATCCATTTTACACTTTTCAAAAGATACATAATATATTTAAATTATTATAATTATAGTATATAAATCATCCAAAGGCGGCTAGTGAGGAATAAAAACATTCAAATGTTACAGAAAAACGATTATTTATCTGTTTTAAAGAAAAAGCGTACATCTTTCTCCAAAATCCTTTCTCTATAAAACTGAAATATGATGGTATTTTGATATTAAATCGACCATTACTTCGGCGTTTTAACCCAGATTCTTATTCGTTCTTATTAATTTGAATGTTCAAATCTTTATTTAATTTATTGTTAATTTTTGTCGAGGATTCGATAAAGATAAGAGGGAAATATTTAAAATTTATGTTAGTGATTTAATTATAATTCAATATTTAATGCCACAGCAATGGAGCTAGTATTTTTTCGGAAGGAAATTGTTTTTGTATTTTTCATTCTCTTTTTTTACAAAAAATTTCTTGATTTGTTTCCCAAAAATATAAATAAAAATTAAGACTTCACAAACTAACATTTTAATTTCCAGATTTTAAGATTATGATTACGGAGCAAGATGTTCTAAATTATTGCTACATATTCAATAATGAAATAATAATATTCAATAATATATTCAATAATAAAAGTACCTAAATAACTGAAACTTGGGATTATATGTCTAGTAAGTGCTCAGTGAAAAAGGAATTTAAGAAAATTACCATTACAAACTTTTAATTAAAATTCTAAATTTTAATTTTTCCCACATCGAAATCTGTCACATTAAATTCCTCCATCATCTTCCTAAAATTAAAAACATATATCTTTTACAGCATCAATTTTATTTCAAAACCAAAAAAAATTGTTTGTTTTATTTTAATTGAATATTTAAAAAAATTCAACGCATTTTGTTTAATATATTTTATTGTTATGATAAAATTCTAATAAATTTTATTTTTCCTTTAAAATTTTTATTCATACCTTGTTTTCTCGTAAATTAATAATAAAAAATTACTTTTATTGAAGGTTTCCTTTGCAATGTTTGATATAAGATTACAGTTAAAACTTAATGGATGACAACCATCTTAATAGTTGACGAAAAAGTTCTGATTTTGTTGACAAAAAAGTGTTTTAAGCCTATCCAAATTTATTGCACAAAACTGAACTTGAAGTCACGAAATCCTATTCCAAATTTGATATTTTTAAGTCATTTCGTTTTTGTGTTATCGCTTTTACCTGTTTCTGAAAGTTCGGATCGACAGACAATAAACACATTGTAAGATTTCGCTCAAAATTCTACTGATTCGAATTTTGAGCCGGCAAAATTCGACATATTTAACATCTATATTATAGATGTTAAATGTGTGTACCTAATCTTATCTATCCAGCTTTCTTAGTTTTGCGGTATAGTGTTAAATTATATTTGAACATCCGGACAGACGAACTTCCTGAGAACATATTTTACTGAAAATATGATAGAAATCTACAAATCTGGTGTAAAGACCGTAACCAAATTTCACCCTCAATCTCAAAGCGGTTTTGAGTTATCTTTGATACAATCAGACAGACATTTTCTAAAAATGTGTTTTTGAAATTCAGGTAAGTATAAAAAATACAGATTCATCCAAATTACGGGTTCGAATTTTTTGACGATAACTACATCTTCTCTATACTACTTATACCATAGAGAAAGTCAAGCACTGTTAACGTGGGCAGTATCTTGTGAATATTAAAAAAAGATGCAAAATGAACTCTTTTTCTAGCCTTTTGTTCCATCATGGACTCTCTTTTAGACTGAGCCAATATATATATATATATATATATATATATATATATATATATATATATATATATATATATATATATATATATATATATATTTCTTTAAAATTCTTTTATTCTTTTTTTTTATTTCAAAGTCTAAACTGCCTATTTTTGGTAAATTTTATTATTATGGTACTGTTACTGTGAAATATTATGTAGGGTCTTCTTCTTGAGCCATTTAAACTTTCTCCGATTTTTCTTTTCATACCTTCTTCTGTATTTTTTGTTCCGGCTTCTTCATTTGTTTTTGTTTGTCTTTAGCTTCTTTTGCGTCAAATGCGCATAGATATGAAAGATCTTTTTTGAATAGCTTGTATAGTTTTGAATAGTCCTTTGATAAATATTAACATTTAATTTCAATTATGGACATTTTATTGGTGTAGAGACACTTTCAGCACACACTTAATCATTATCAGAATACTATGTATATGAGAAAATAAAAAGTTGTTCGCCTAATGAATGTTTCGAATTACGAATACAATTCGGGGAAGAATTATGAGAATTAAACGAAGTTCCAATATATTTTGCAGACATATATACTGGTAAAATATTCTACAGCAAATAATAATAATTTGGGGCCATGGTGGCCTGGTGGTAAGGTCTCGGCTTGTGAGCTTTAGGGTTTCAAGTTCGAGACCCCATTCCACCGAAGAACCGCCGTGTAAGGGGATCTGTTGCACGATAAATCCGTCAAGGCCAAACGTCCTCCCGTTGGTGTGGTGTGGTGAGGGGGTGCCAGCTCAGGTGTCATCCTCGTCATCTGACCGCGGTTCAAAATTACGAGGTCCGTCCCAAAATAGCCCTAGTGTTGCTTTAAACGGTGCGTTAATATAACTAAACGAAATAAACTAAACTAAACCAAATAATAATAAAATGTCACTTCATCTACCATTTATAATACAAGAATTTCGTTCTCACAAGATACTTTATTCAATATCAATAATCCAGATTTAACACTTAATCAAAAGACTGGGTAACACTCCAGTTCTTTTCAAAATTATACTTTGCAGCGTTTCTCTCATCCTTATAAATAAAATTTGCCTACACCCCTATAAATAAGTAAATGTTTCACCCCCGCCCTCCTCAAAATGCGTCGTGTATTCAATACATCTTCAGTGACACCTCATGATCTCCCTGTTTTGATTTAAACCAAGGTGAATCTTTCGGTTTAGTGAATTTCTACGGGAAGGGCGAAGATTTCAGAGCCGGATATATGAATAAATAAACAAGCATTTCCCTACTTTCTGAAAAGTGGATATGCACAAACCGCGACTTGGCGCGCGCCAGGAAGATCATTTTTAGGCCATTAAATATTCGCGAAGCACACTTGCGAGCACCAGACCATATCTTTTAAATTATGCACTCTGTTTAGAGAATTTCAATGTCTCCTCCATGTTTTTAGCTCTTGTTTCATAAACCAGATGTGAAGGGAATGGTTTAGAGGAAGCGCAATTTGGACGAGGAGGAAATTTTAGCAGTTGGAGCCATAAAACGGCCTTCCGGTTGAGATTCTTGTTATTGCTACAGACTTGTATATTCCTCCACAAACGTTTTTTTGTTTGTTTATAAATAGGGTATATATATATAAATAAATATAAATAGGGTAGTCGTCTGTTGGATTCTTTCATAGAATGAAGATGAAAAGATGGCTCAGAAATATGAGAAGATTTTTATATTAAAGAAATATAAGAATAGGTACAAAAATTTACTATGAAGCAATAAGAGAAAAGTATGTTCAAATCATTTTATAAATAAAAAAATAATTCAAGAAGAAAATTCAACTCTTTCCTTAGTTTATTAATTCTGTGTTTTATTAATTTCTCGTATACATAAAAAAGAGTCAAATTATTAAGAGTAAAATTATATTGTAGACACCGGTTAAAGTTTCAAACCAAACCAACTACGTATTGACTGTCTCTCTGTCTTTTACTTTCAGAAACATGTAAACGTGATAATTTAAAGACGCAAATACGATTTATTTTAAAATTTTTGAGCAGTAGCTTCTGAGGGTAAAGACCCCTGAGCACCCGAGAGCAGAAGTCTGACTTCTAGCTCAAATGAAGACAGAACACACACACTCGCTTGCACAACCCCTTTTTACAGGGGGGGGGCTCATTCACACACCTCACAGAGAGAACACAAGGAAGAGAACAACCATGCCCTAACCAGGACTCGAAGCCGGAACGCCTAGATCACGGGGAAGACACGCTATCCCTAGGTCAGGATGCATTAAATTAGGTATGGGAATCATCAAAAAGCATAGTAATCGTCAAAATTTTCGAACTCCAGATTTTGAAGAATTTCCATATTTTAGACTTAGATTTAGATTTAGATTTCCATATTTCCACATTTAGAAGTTCGAAAAACAAAGCTTTGTAAAAGTTCCGTCCGTCTGTTTATCTGTAACAAACATGTTTAAATCGTCAATCAAAAACGTCTTGAACTAGACCCTTGAAATTTGGTATACGGCCTTTACATCAAATTAGCAGATTTCTATTAAACTTTGTGTAAATCTGTTTATGGGAAGACCACCTGTCTGGCTATTCGAATGTAAGTTGACACGATAACCACAGAATGAAGAGAGTTAGATAGATAAAATTTGGTACAAATATATAGCATTATAATGTAGACACCTGTCAAAGTTTCAGCCAAAACCAACAACGTGTTGACTGTCTGTCGGTCTGTACTTTCAGAAATATGTAAACGCGATCATTCAAAAACGCAGTGACTTAAATATATCAAATTTGGTACGGAATTTTGAAGCTACAATTGAAGTTTTGTGTCAAATCTTTCATCCAATCGGTTGGTCAAATGTTATTAAAATACAAATTTGATTTTTTGTTACTATTAAGGCGTACGTACACACTTGACATTTTTTTTAAAATTTTAACTTTAAAAATCCAGTTTTTTCACAGTAGGTCATTAATATATGTTTAAACTCATTTCAGTGAGAAAAAAACCATATTACATTAATTATTAATTAATTAAATAATATTTAATGAGCTAATGAACCTATTTTTTGAAACATGATATCTTAAATTCTAATTTGTACATACACATAATTCTAGTTGGAAATGATGCCTAATATTAGTCTTCATGTTGTCTGCCTCAATCAAGGTATAAAATGGTATAGTTTTTTTTAAACAATTTTATAATCAACAATGAATAGAAAAGGCGAGATTTCTTCTGTCATTTTAACATTTAAATAGCTATAAAAAATTTATTTCTATACATATAACTTTGATTGAAGCACAAATCATCCGCTATATCATACAGATTATTTTGATATATAAATAGCTCCATTTCGTTCATTTCTTGTTGAGTTATGATTGTTTGAATGAAGCAACATAGTGGGAAAATATCATTCTTCATAAAATGAGTTTTAAAAACACCGTAACTAGAGTTTTTAATGAAAGCACCTCAAGAAAAATAATTATAACTCGAGAAATATTTCGAATATTGACAACATCTTGGTATCGTTTGAAAGCTAAAGGATCAGACAACATTATTAAGTAATAAAAAATATTCGATATTTAGAACGATTTTCGAAGTTTCAAATGTGTATATACACCTTAACCATATCCCAGGGATTAATCATCAAAAAAAATCACCAAGGATGTCACGTTTGATTCAGTAAAAATGCATAATTCATGTCAACAGTTAATATTTCGTATTTATTGTGCACCAATACCACGTAAGGCGTTCTCTGGCATGACAGAGTATGCCAGAGAACTCTAACCTTCTATTGACTATTAGCCACGACTATTAGTCGTTTTTAATTTCCATTTAATTTCGTAATAACTTACATGTTCATGATTTATACCCATTGTTTTAGTCATTGAAGAAATGTTGCCTTTATTGTATTAGATTTGTTCTATATATTGTGTAAATGGACCTTTCTAATGTACTTAAGTTCCTTAATATCATAGAATGATTAAAATATAATTCTCCGGTTAATATATTTTCTACTTGTATTTTGTCTTTCGTAAAACTGTAACTTCACTTTCTTATTTCTCATGCGAACTGCACAGATAATATGCCGGCGTCCTGGCATAGGGGTAGCGCGTCTTCCCCGTGATATGGGCGTCCCGGGTTCGAGTCCCAGTTTGGGCATGGTTGTTCTTCTGTTGTTCTATCTGTGAGATGTGTGAATGTGCCCTCCTATAAAAAGGGGTTGTGCAAGCGAATGAATGATGCGTGAGTGGCAAAGTCGTACTCTTGGCCCTAGTTGGCGCTGCTATAAAAAATAAGAGACGTCCCCCTCAGGCTTAAGTCGCTGTCTTCCTAACAGCGGGCTTGTCAGTGGCAAGTGCCATAAGAAACAAACAAACAAACAACAACAACAGATAATATATAGAATCTTCACTCTTTGACTTTTTACAACGAATTAAAACAACGCCTTTGAATACTGGATGAAAAAATGAAAATGGTTTCAATTTCATTACACATTACAATAAAATCTAATGTTGAAAATTATGCAAAAAAAAAATAATAATAAATAAATAAGAAAACGAAACGAAAAGAAAAAAAAATGAGCGGAGATTAAATTGATACCATTTATAAAAATCTTCTCAATTTTAAAACTACGTCTTTTTTTTCTTTACTACAACACTTTTAAAAGTTATTGAAGAAAAGCGTAAAACTTTTACTAAATTTTTAATTAACTAAAATTCTAATTAAAATTTTTAAAAATACTTCGGGGTTTTTACCTTTTTATCAAATACGTGTGTTGAATATAGCAGTCTTTAAATTTAATGTTCTGTCATATAGAAAGCCAATATAACACGTACTTACATGTACATGAGTACTTTCTTTTGTACGGAATGTTATAAATTCGATTCCGCTCATTTTTAATAAAAGATATAATATTATTGTTTCCATGCAAATTAATCGGTACAGCTGTATTTGAAAATTTTGGTTAAAAATTAGTGTGCGACATCTAGTTAAGAAATACATAATTCCTTACCTCATATACAGTAGAAAATATGTATTTTAAAACATATTATGCCGAGTTTTGAGCCAGCATTCCCATGATTTATGGGTAAAGCATATTACATTAACTCATTGGAAAGAAAATTATATTTAAAATGCATCGATTTCTGTTGGGCATTAATAATAAACATGAGCCCTCGAATATGACTTTCATAGAATCGTTTCGATAATTTGAAATTGATGTTTTCAATACACATGACAAAGAGAAGTTCATTTTTCAGCTGTTACAACTCCATCAAGCTATTAAAGGTGAACGATACAAGTAACAGTTGAGCAATCTGAGCAAAGTATTGAAATTGGCAAAAGACATGGTAAAGTTGATATAACAAGACAATACTGGCCCACATGTTAACACATCAGTTGAAGGAAATTTAGAATCATTATGCTGGGATGTATTGCCCCATCGCCATTTTCACTGGAAGTTGCTCTTTCAGACTTCAATTCCTTTCAGTTCCGACGGAGAAACCGTTTTGAAGAAAAGTTTGATTTCCACGCATATATCGAAAATTGGCTTGATAATTGATTACGCCTGAATGATCAAGCTTTGTTTTTTACACGGAAGTTTCTGAGAAGAAATATTTTGAATAAATCGACCTTTATTTCATAAAAAAAATCAAGTATTTATTAAACCTTTATTTTAAAAAAAAATGGTGGTGTCACATTTGAACACCCACTAAATATAGGAATGTGTAAGTGGTTGAACACTGATACATATTAAGGCTTCCAATAATTAAAAAAAAATTGATTTTTTAAAATTATTAACGCTTATATTATGATCTTATTCAAAGTCCGCTCTAGAATATTTGGAGCTGAATGCGAAATTGCTGCCGCATTCCATTGTATGTATCCTATGATGATTGATGTGCTTAATTTTTGTCATCATCGAGCGTCCTCCTGCTGTTGTGGAGTGGAAGCTTAGATAAGGACTGCCAGCTCAGATGTCGTCCTCGTCATCTGACCACGGTTCAAAATTACAAGACCCGTCCCGAAATAGCCCTAGCGTTGTTTTATAAACGAGATGTCACCATCGAATTAGATATTTATATTAAATAGCCATTTATTTTGCAATGTATGGTTATATTTGAGTGTTGAGCATTTAAAACTTACACCCACCCACCAATTATCAATACAAGAAATCATTGTTAAATTGAAGATCATAAATGAGGACATAAATACATAAAAAGGAGTGTATAAGTTAACCCTAATCCCTTAAAAAATATGCCACTATTCTATACTTTTTTCCTTTATATTTCTGAGTTAGTTAGTAATCTTGTGCTTTGATCTAACCTTTTCTAAGTTAATAAACTTACACCCTCTTGCTTAAATAGTTTCAGACATAAAATAAACTACTTAACCTTAAAAAGCGTTAAAATGCATTTTACTTCAGCAATACTGAGCAGCTGTCAAATTAAGTTATTCTTGCAGAGAATGCACGATAATTTGCATAATAAGGCAATGATATGGAATCTTTCGACTCTGTTTAGGGTTAATGAGGAAGAAAGAAAAAGTTGTGCCTCGAGAATGCCGATGAGGAAAGTGAAAAGGAAGAGTGAAAAATTTAGGAAATTATAGTTCTCACTCTTTGGCTTGCAATTATGTAAATATTGTAGGGGGTTAGCTAGTTGTTAACTATTTTTAGGAAGATTCAAGACGCTCCTCTTTTATTTAAAATGCACAAAGAAATGTTTTAGAAATAAGGCTTCTTTCTATGTTATGTAACGTGTCTTGTGAGTAATTGTATAAATTAGCTTAATTATATAGGTTGATGCTAAGCTTTTAGTTTGTATTTATTCGCATGTTATATAGAAAGTAAAATTCATGTTATTTTGAAAATCTGATATTTAAGGCGATTTTGGAAACAACTAAAAAATGTTCATCTAGGATTTTCGACGTTATGTCACAAAAAACATAAAATTGTTAACAATTTATTGGGAAGAATATTTATATTGTAAGATGACATGCCATTTTATAAAGTTCTAAGTGCTCCAAATTTTGATTTCAAACATCATTTATTTTCTACAGAATTTCAATAATCAACTATGCATCGAGTGATAGAATTATAGTATTCATATACAGGATGTCTCAAAAACCTTGACCAGGGCTTTTATTTCTTAAATATTGATTATAGACATATACTGCAAATTACAAAGTTGCGTAAAAAAAGGTGTAAAATGTTATGAAATCGATTCAAATTTTCAGGGGATTAAATTTCAAAAAATACAAAATTTAAATTTTTATACGGACACCATACAAAACAATTCCCAGTGAGTAAAATGTGCCCCATCCTCTAATAAGGTCATGTAAAATATTTCAGTAATTTATCACAAGAAATCTCAAAGATATGAAACTTCATAAATGCTGACTTAAACCACTTTTGGATATGTGTCCGCAAAAAGGAAAAATCATGTCGGATATTCGTGTTTTAGGGGTCGCACAGAAATTAACAAAGAAAGTAATGATTGAATAAATAAATAATAAATTTGCTATTTATTGGTTCAAAATATTAGAAGTTTGTAGAAATACTAATTTAAAGGAAATATTACATAATTTAAAGGAAAGATTATATAAAGGAAAGATTACTTAAAGGAAATATTACATAAATTTTTTTACAAGCACATTAACTGTGCTAGTTTTAAGTTATATTCTGTAATTCATGATATAAAATTTTAAAGTATTTTTCAGAAAGCATAGATTTTAAAATTTGTATTTGAAACTAAAGATATAAAGTATATTTTATTTCTTTTTGATGCATTCCTGTGTCGCGTCATCTGCACTGAAGCTGTAAACATTTGCATTTTAATTTGTGATTGATCCTTCACCAAATTTGTTTTAACATATCTCTGAGAGTTTTCATGATAAAAATTTAAAATTTGTACATGACCTTATTAGAGGACGGGGCACATTTTACTAATTGTGATTTTTTTTTTTTTTTGTGCGGCGTCTGTATATTTTTTTTTAAAAGTTTAATCCTCTGAAAATTTTAATCAATTTCATAACATTTTGCACCTTTTTTTTCGCAACTTTGTAATTTACAGTATATGTCTGTGATTTATATTTAAAAAATAAAATCCGCGGTCAACGTTTTTGAGACACCCTGTATAAGGGTAAAGAAGAAATATAAGAAAAAATATCAAAATACAGAGTGGTTATAATTAAACTTTTACTTTGAAATTTTCATAAAAAGAAAACTACTGGACCAAATGTTATCAAATTTGGTAATAATTTAAAGGAGGTCATGGGAATTTCTTTCCCTCCAAAAACAGTTCAAAAACTCACCACCGGGGTAAAATGGCGCTGTATGCAATATTGTTAAGCAAAATAGGACATGGTGACACCTGTTTAAAATGTGTTTAATCGTTTCTGAAACGTATTACAAATCATGCTCAATGTGTGTTATCTCAAAAGCACTGTTTATGATGATAATCTAAACAATTTGGTGGAACTGAAAGAGGCGATACAGCTACATATGCGTAACATTCCTCCTGATATGCTAAGATCTTCTGTTGAGAATTCGGTAACACGATTTAACTTGCTTTCTGTAAATGGTGGACGCCACATTGAACATGCTTTATAATACGTTTTAAAAACGATTAAACATACTGTCATGTCCTATTTTTCTTAACGATATTGCATACAACACCATTTTCCCCTGGTGGGGAGTTTTTGATTTTTTTTTAGGCGGGGGCGAAAACAAATTCCCATGATCTTCTTTAAATTATTACCAAGTTTGATAACATTTGGTCCAGTAGTTTTCCTTTTATGACCATTACAAAGTGGAACTTTAATTATAACCACCCTCTATGTCAAAATTCAGATGATCTCACAAATGACAGATAAGGAAAGATGATGGATGCTAGTGTTTATGAAATAGAAAAATAGTAAAAATATAAGTGAGTCCTTATTGTACAATTAATTCTAACGTAGCTGTGAGGTCTATTCATTACGAGTAGAGGTGTCGTATTTAACTATACACTTAAGATTGTAATTAAGAGCAAAATACTAATTCCATACATAAAGAATTTAGATAAAATTTAAAGTTCTAAGATATAAAATGATAATTAAGGTGTATGTACACACTTAAAACTTCGAAAATCGTTCAAACTATCGAATATTTATTTTATTGCTTAATAATGTTCTCTGATCCTTTAGCTTTCAAACGATACCAATATGTTGTCAATATTCGAAATATTTCTCGAGTTATAATTATTTTTCTTGAGGTACTTTCATTAAAAACTCTAGGTACGGTTTTTTTAAAACTCATTTTATGAAAAATGATATTTTCCCACTATGTTGCTTCATTTAAACAATCATAACTCAACAAGAAATTAACCAAATACAATTATTTATATATCAAAATAATCTGTATAAAATAGCGGATGTTTTGTGCTTTAATCAAAGTTATATTTATAGAAATAAATTTTTAATAGCTATTTAAAAGGTGACATTACAGAAAAAATCCCGCTTTTTCTATTCATTGTTGATGAAAAATTGTTAAAAAAAAACTATATATTTTTATAACTTGATTGAGGCAGACAACATGAAGACTAATATTAGGCATCATTTCCAACTAGAATTGTTTTTCTGTACAAATTAGAATTTAAGATATCATGTTTGAAACAACAAACTAATTAGCTCAATAAATATTAATTAGTTAATTAATAATTAGTGTAATATGGTTTTTTCTCACTGAAATGAGTTTAAACATATATTAATGACCTACTGTAAAAAAACTGGATTTATAAAGTTAAAATTTTAAAAAAATCTTCTAATGTGTACGTACACTTTAATCAGACGTGTTTTTTTCATTCTCAGATCTTATCCTCGTTTTCTTAAATGAATTGTTTCTCCAAACATTTCGACCTTCAAACGAAGAGTTGGGGGAGAGAGGTCACGGAATGTCAGAACTCTGCGGTTCGTAGTACCTTTCCTTCGTACTTTCCTCATGCTTTACACTATATTGTGCAATATAAACGCGATATTGTTCAATAATCTGATTACAATAGAATATCATTAAGAATTATATACTATAAGAATCATATGCAACTAGGTTTTGTTCCACTTTGCTGTTATCTGATGTTTGCTAATTTGCTAACTCTTGCTTTATATGCAATTAGATTTTGCTCCACTTTGCTGTCATCTGTTGTTTGCTAATTTGCTAACTATTGCTTTATAGGCAATTAGATTTTGATCCACTTTGCTGTTATCTGCTCTTTGCTAATTTGCTAACTATTGCTTTATATGCAATTAGATTTTGCTCCACTTTGCTGTCATCTGTTGTTTGCTAATTTGCTAACTCTTGCTTTATATGCAATTAGATTTTGCTCCACTTTGCTGTCATCTGTTGTTTGCTAATTTGCTAACTATTGCTTTATATGCAATTAGATTTTGCTCCACTTTGCTGTCATTTGTTGTTTGTTAATTTGCTAACTATTGCTTTATATGCAATTAGACTTGCTCCACTTTGCTGTTATCTGTTGTTTGCTAATTTGCTAACTATTGCTTTTGCTATGAAACCGATGACACCAGAAAACTAAAAAAAATAGTAAAAATGATTTGTAAATTGTATTTATTATTGTATATATTGCTGAAATAGCCTCAATAAATATGTGTTCGCTATGTCTAATATTTCGGAAATATAGAAGCAACCAATTCTATTTCAAATTGTATGAGGGTAATTCGATACCCAGTAAATGAGAGTAACTTCATAGCATAAAAATCATTGAAATGTATTTTCAATTTGTTTTGTGACAAGGTTTTAATATTTTTCACACTTTCAAATGCATTTGACCGACGATTTAATAATCTGTTTAAATATATTTCTGGCGGAAAATTCAAGTTTGATAATTGAATCTTTATCATGGGGGATACTAATTTTGCTTTTTTGCATAATTTCAATCATAATTTGACAATATATATGGCATTATCTAAGTGCACAACATTCATGTGCTAAGGAATAGGTGTTTAATGCGACTCATGGAGAAAATAATTATCATTTTTCTAATATCCTAATTGAAGTGCAAAATCTTTATGTCTAAGCTTATCAGTTATAATAGTTAACTGATAAGTATTGACTGACTTTTTAGTTTTCCTGTTATTACTACTAATATTAAAAATATACAACTTATATTTGGTTATATCTATTTTTGGATCAGATAAAGTCAGTAGAGATTATATTTCAAGTTGTTGTTTCTTATGGCCCTTTACTAGCCCGCTGTCAGTTATCTGTCAGCTATTTAAACTGAATGAGATTCTCTTGTTTTTTTAGTAGCTCCAACTAGGGCCAAGAATACGAATTGGCTACTTCATGCGTCACATTCGCCTGCACAACCCATTTTTACAGAGGGGGAGGCACATCACACACCTCACAGATAGAACACAGGAGAAAAACAACCATTCCCGAACCGGGACTCGAACCCGGAATGCCCAGATCACAGGGAAGACGCGCTACCTCTACACCAGGACACCGGCTTTATTGGGTATCATAAAATGCCACATACAATATTAACAAGAAAATGGATATTCCATTAAGGACCTTTCATGAATCGAATAGTAAAATATTACTTGTAATCAAATTACTTATTTAATCCCTAACAAACTAAATTTGTTGTTTTTTGTGCTAAAATGATGAGTAGACAAAATTTAGATTCTTCTCGGCATCATTGTATCAAGCATTAACAAACAAAATTCAGACATTGTTGATCCCTGAATCTTCAAGATAGAGATATAATTATTCGCTGTGAAACATCATTCAAAATTTACGTGAGAAAACTCCACCTAATGGAGATCTCTGAGATTACTTTTTTCTGCCGGACCATTTCATACCGGAAGATGCTCTAATTTCTGCCGGATCCTGCAGGTTGTTCCCATCCAAAAATATGACGTCTGGGACCGGGGTTGACGAGATCCCATAACTCTCATCAGAAAAGGCTTAATTAAGAGCAATTACGAGGCAAGACACATTCTGCCATCCATGTTAATTACTTTCCGCTTCTCGTTATTCAAAGTAACGCTTTCACGCATCAACGGCTGCAGCCCCGCAATTACGCATTCGTGGAAATTGTGTTTGAAATGGACAAGGAAAACTTCTAGCAGGTTTTTGTTTTCACTGTGCCGAAAGTTTTGTGGAATGAAAACTATTATGAAATGTGCAAGGCTCTTAGTTTATCAGGGACACTACGTTAAGCTTGAATCTGAAATTTGTAAGATTAGATGTAAAAAGATTTTTCCATTTTTGCATGATCTATGGAAAGTTGAGAAGTGTATGTAATTCTTGGAGGGACTTGACTTGCGGATTTACTTCATCCTTCTTATTAGATGGTGCACCCTTTATGAGATATTTGCTATTATTTCAATCTAGTGGTAATTTTAGGCATGTTGTGAGCCTAGAAGAGCACTTTATTGAACCCCTATTTAATAAACTTGTAAATTTATTAACACTTTACAATTTATTTTTAACTTAACAACACTTTAAAAATTGATTTTAGATAGATTTTTATTTTAGTAGTTTCATGAAAAATATTTTTAATAGTTTATTTATTAGTTTATTATGATTCTCGAATGCAATGCATCAAGGCCTGTGCATAATTATATTTAACACTTGTTGGCCCTGGTGCTTCATAGTTAAGAAATATTAACTTTTGGCATGAAATTAGCATTTTTATGGAATCTATCGTGTGATCCTTAGTAAGTTTTCGTGCATTCTTATTGAAGTATCGTGTGCTCCAAGTGAGTAAAGAATACTTGGAATTCCTACCCTTAAAACAGAACATTTGTTTGCTATTTTTATCAGAGAGATGGATACTGCAATAGGTATTACTTTATATGGATACTACCATGATAGTATTGTCATATCAGCGATTGTCGTCGAATGTTGGGATTAAACGTTTACACTCACACAGAACAGAGATTTCTAGTTAGAACTCATAAACATTACTTAGGAGTAAGGGGATAATAATTAAAAACCAACTGCATGCTCAGATGGATGTTCGAACTTTAGTCAATGTATAATTTCTGTACATAATTAATATTTTAACTCTATTAATTTGAGCTCAGTTCAGTTAATTTTATTAACGTCACGTTTTAAAGCAGCACTAGAGCTATTTTGGGACTGACCTCGTAAATTTGAACCGTGGTCAGATGACGAGCGTAACACCTGAGATGGCACCCTTCCCCCTCTCCTAGCTTTTGCACCACACCAGTGGCAGGACGTTTAGCCTTCATGGATTTTTGTGTACCAGACCAACTTACATGAAGGATTTTCGATGGAATTGGGTCTCAAACCTATAACACTACGGTTCGAAGCTGAGACCTTACCACCAGGCCCCCTGTACTAGTTTGAAACAATATTTTGTACATTTTTCATTGTAAATATCTGTTTCAGCTGAATGGCAACAGGTTGTATATTTTGATTCGGAAAAAGTGCAAATAAACAGAGGGAATTGTAATGGATTAATTGAAGATTAGTGTGCACCCGAGTTTCTCGCCAATATTGCAACCCATCGGAATGCTTTTCTAGCAACCCTAATGTTGTTTTGTTTACTACTTTTCGCAATGGTTGAGTTGTATATAAACTACAACTATATTATGAAAAATGTTAAATAAAAAATATTAAAAAAATATCGATTAAAGATTTTAATTTTTTTCTTTATTATAATTAAAATTTATTAAATAAAGAAAGTTAAGCTTATAATTAAAAGTTATTTTCTTCTTTCTTTTTTTTAATGTGAATACGAACAGAAAATATTTATTATTTTGCAATTTTTAACTGTCAGTATTTGCTTAAAAAAATCGTTTGCATTCTCACTTTAAAAGACAGCTGCAATGGAATTCTTCGCAGTTCTCGTAATTCTTTTGGTGTTTTAACGGTTGGTTCCCTTCATAATTTGTTATGTCGGGAGTTTTTCGAACCTGTAGAATGGATGAAGGGTGAGTTAAATATATATTACGAGTTGATGAAGTTAGGAAAGGATGCTTGTTTGAAATTTTGTATTGAGAATGGTTTGATATCGAACCGGCAGAATGGATGAAGGGTGAGTGAAATATAGTATTTTACGAGTTGATGAAGTTGGAAAAAGGATGTTTGTTTGAAATTTTGTATGGAGAATGTTCCGATTGCTCCTTTCTCTGTTCTTTCTTTTCTTTTGGTTATGTACTGTTTCTGTTATCCACACAGTCTTTATGTTCAATGTGCTAGCGAAGCTACTAAGTTCCCGCTCCCGCTGCTAGCGAAGCCGTAGTTAAAAAATTCTGCCCGGTGCCTTCTACAGATGCCTTTGGCATCTGTAGAAGGCACCGGCCAGTATGAAAAAAAAATACTTATCAGTAAAAAGTCCTAATTAAATGGCGGGAAATGGTAACTGTAACTGTTCCGCGGAAGTATTTGTTTATTTTGTCCGCCATCTTTATTGGTGACTTGGCATAGTTGACGCAGCTGGGTGCACACTGAAATTCACTTTTACCATTGCAATGTCGTAAAAAAAAATATGTGTGTTATAGTCGCCTTTTCTTCTTTTAAATGTAGTTTCTTTCGTTAATTCTCACTTAAGCTATTTGATATCCAGCTCTCATCAATGGTCTCGGCCTGAGAAAATTCAGGTAGGTGCAAGCATTTTGATTGTTTTGACTTAGTGCCAAAAGTGTAGCGATATAATTCACACATGCTCAATAATCACTTTTTTATAATATATTAAATCCATACTGCTCTCCATGCCAAGCTTTCTGTAGTGAATATCTCTATCGATACAGACAATAGAGACTCGATAGATTAGCTTCAAATTATTGATTACATAATTTCCGGGCGAATTCTTATGGTTTTCTGTGAACAGAAAAAACAGATCCACGAAAAAAGAATCCGAAGGTGCATAAGAAAATATTTCTCTCTGAGAGCTGCGCGGCAAACATATGCTTCTATGAATAAGAAACATTGGGTCATTACTCTTATCCACAACGTCAGCAGAGACGTGCTGTAGAAGATTTGGTAAAACTTTTGCTACAGGCTTGATGTATATCATGTAATAAAGGAATTGGATGATGACCATAAAACATGCTTGCATTCAAAGCTTGAATATGTTATTTTTCGAAGTGTTCATCTTTTAAATAGGTACAACAAAAAACCTATTGAGCAATAAAGATTTGAAATCATAATATCCCCTTTGACTCGCCCTTTATAATACATCTTTGGTAAATATCTGGATAGTTTAAAGCACAGAAAAGAGAAAAATACTGATGTAGTTATTATCAATAGCAATTTTTTTCTATATAAAGGAGATTAAGATAAGAAAAGATTCAAATTAAATATCAGGTTGTTACAATATAAACTAAAAGCCCAAATTCGAGGTTCATCTCCAAAGCAAATCTCTAATTTAGAGTACAGTTTTCTATTTAATCAATTCATTGAATCTAATATTGCTAATTAATTAATTAACACTTGAATTAAATGATAAAAAAATCGTTGTTTATATCTTTAATGAATATGAGCTGACATTTCCATCAAAATTTTATTTAAGTATTGAATTTTCAATTATATTGGTAGAGTTTTGATTTTAAGAAAAAAAAAAAGCACGTTTTCCTGTTCGTTACCTCATTTGCTTAAGAGGTCTGGTATATTGACCGTTTAATTCATTAAAGACAATAGACTTTTCCTTAGTACGATATGAATTTTGTTGTTCAATATGAGTAACATGGCGTTTTCCTCGTCACCGGACTTAAAGCTCAAAATAAATCACACACTGCAGTGCAGGTAGTCTTAGAATAGCTTAAAATAAAGCATGAATTTAATAGATCAGTCAACTGCTTTTCAATTAGAAAATTTACACAGAACTCTTCAAAGAAATGCGCTATAGAACTTCAACGATTTGAAACAAATACAGGTAAATCCCTTGGATATTATTTATGAAACAATGTGAATAAATTCTCAAAAGTATGAGCCAATTATAACTGATTAATGTGGAACACAAGCAATTCAAAAGCAAATAATAATGGGAGGAAAATCTATTCAAATCCATCAGTGCCTACTTCATATTCTACAGAGAAAATTAAACTAATACAAATGTTTTATCTAAGAATTCATTTCACGTTTAAATCAGTTTAAAATCTAAAATTTTAATCAGAATGATTCAATATTTTCCGTACAGAAACTGTAAGTAGAGGTAGAAGCCAAAATAGACAGGTAAATATTAGCGGAAACGCCAATTGGATGCACTAGAGGGTGTTATCGGCGATCGCTGTATTCGATTTTTAAGTGAGTTTTTGAAATTTCTCCACTGTGTTCAGAAGAGATTTAGTAGTTTATAAATATTGTGATGACAAAAATGTCTTATTGATCGTACCACTTTCAGTTGCTTCTGCAAATATCAGCGAAATATTGGATACATTCGCAAATGTTCTCCCAATCTCAATGCCAGCATTGGAAGTGTTCTTCAAGGAATGGTGCAAACTTTTGGTTCATATATGCAGTATATACACCTAACACTTTGGCCGAGAAATAATCGCCAAATAATGTTCTTGTTAATTACATAATAGTTAGCTTGTTAATAGTACATAATATTTAAAGTACCATTACTTAATTTACGAATATCCTATAGCTAACCAGGATGGTGTTTCCATTCATATATTTATTGATTCTGTCTTTTCATTTCCACTAAAACTGTTTTTAGAATCCGTTTCGAATTCCTCTGTGTATCAAGACATTTTAAAGAAAAGTTGTTCTCACAAATTCAGAGAAATTACTTATTGCAAGTCACCAGAACCAGATTAACAGCTTGTGAGATCCCTACAAATTTCCAAAATCGAATATTTTTTAATTAGTTATATAAGTAGTGAATTTTCGCAAAATCAAATAGCAAAATACTTTTGTTGTATATCATTTTCTTAAAAGTTGGCTTCATTATATTTCGTTTATAACTTGCAATTTAAAAACAGTTGTAAATAAAAATGAAAAATTGTCATTTTCTTTTACTAAACTCAATCGAAATAATGTTTAACAATAGAATCGAACATCTTTTCAGCATTTTTATCAGAATTATAAAATACCAAACGTATTAATTTAAAATAACATAAAACAATAGCAAATGATAATGAAAATTAGGAATGTTACTGTTATTATTAGGAATATTACCCTTGTTAACTGGTTGTGCCGAAATATTTCAATGCAAAACGAATTTAATATAAGTTAATTACCCGGTTATTAGGTTAAATGGAAACACAAAATTTAGTAACTTTCAAAATATGGCAAAAATTATCTCGAGTCTTTGAGGCCCCCAAAGTCGTTTGGTTTCTAAACAATTACGATATAGATAATTTAATAACCCTACTTTGTAATTTGGAAATGAAATAATTATCATAAAAAAAGATAATTTTTAAAACAACTCAGTCAAATTTGAAAAAAAACTTCAAAAATTTATATTTTAAAAAATCTTTTCTTTAGTTTTAATTAAAAATGATTTTAAATAATTTTTTTAAATTAGAATTTATCTCATCAGGTATCGAGAAATATTTTAATTAAATTATTATGAATTTCAATGTATTTTCGTTTTAAATCGGATTTTTAACCACAAAAAGTAAGTCCATATAAATATTCTGTTGGTATTCGAATATTTCCAGATTAGTTTGTTATTCGTTATCCAGAAAACCTTTCATACATCCACCTTTACAAAAACAGCGCGTGCAGCGCATAATATTGTGAATTCTATGATATTCACAATATTTGTTCAATCTTGTGTCAGCATACGAGATATTTTTCTATACTCGATTATACTATCTATTCCGGGTAGGATGTCTTCAAATCTTATACCTTGCCAATAAGGAACATCGTATCCCTTTCTTACCAATGCAAACATCAGCCGACATCTAATTTATTTCTACCTTGAATTTCGAGAAGCCGCCACTTTCAAACAGAAACGGCGCGCTTCGAACGCCTCGTCCAATCACCTCGAAGGAACTGCGCTCTTTCGAAGCGCTCTAGATAGATTGGAGCTCTTTACTCCGTCGGACGGCGACTATTTACTATTTGGGAAAGCACCGAGTCGAGAACCTCTCACTCTCTCATCACCACGTGCAGTGGAAGAGTTGTGTCTGCTTACTCGTGTTATTGGTTCGTCTGCTCGAAACAGTTCCGCTGCTTATAGAGCGCCGAATATTTGGAATTATTGATTTTAATTTATCGTTTGGCTTGGAATACGAGTAAAACTGAAGGAGAATTCTATAAATTTGGAACAAGTTTGCCTTCTGCGATAAGCCTCTAAAAAATACATTTGATTTTAATATACTTTCATGTAAATTAAGTGAAGGTTTGAAGTAACTGAATTATTCTGGTTTGAAGTAACTGGATTATATATTTTATGAAAAGTGTGCTATGACTCAATGATTATGATGGGAATCTTACGAGATGGTTGGTGTTTTGTGTCATTTGTGGCTTTGGTAGTTTCGGCAAGTATGTATTTTTTTGTGTTAATTTTTATGATTTTATTGTGACATTTTTTAAAATGATTGGAAAATGGATGCTTATGTTTTACAGGAGATAGTCTGCGTGATTATTCTATTTCCAATTCTTTGTTTTTTCATAGAAGAGAGACTTTAAAAATAAGCACAAAATATAAAATTATTTACGTTTGAATGTGAAATAATTTTTTAAAAATGTGTGTGAAAATGTACTTAATTTATATATTTAAAAATATTAAATTAAGATTAATTATCAATAATCAATTTTAAGATTAAGATCAATCACCATAATTAAAATAAATTTAAGATTAAGAGTTTTTAAAAATGTCTTTAAGATACATATGCTTTTTTCATAAAGGCAAAATAAATTGCGAAATTTCAAAAATTAACTCTAACCTTACTTTATTCTATCGTGTTTTTAATGGGACCAAGTGAAATAAAATATAATTATTCTATACGCTTAATATATGTTGTATAATAGGTTTAATATACGTTCCATAACAACATTTCTTTTTTTACAACTAATGTTCGAATCCAAATATTCATTCGTAATCCTTATTATTTTAATGCTGAAATTTTTATGATGAAATCTAATTTACCTATTAAAAATTTCGTTTTCCTTATGAGTATCGGAATTATTTTAAGAAATTAATAATTTTCTTACAGAAGATGCATCTGGTTTCATTAAAATTCTTATTCTCAGCTTTAAAATTAAAATTCTTGAGAGTAGCATGATTTAAATGTGATTTTTAATAAAATAAAATTCACATTTGAATTATTAGAACTAATGATTTAAATCTGGTGATTTCAAATGATTTAATCGACAAATTAAATTATTTTAAATTCTTTAATTCTAATATAACTTTTATTTTAAAAATATGTGGATATTACTTTAAATACGCTTAAAGAATAAATTATCAAAATTTAGGAGAAGAACTGTGTTGAGTTTATAATTATTTTTAATCATTAGAAAGTTCCATAGATTAAATCTTAAATTTCATTACCTGGATATGCATTTATAATAGACTGAAAAATTAGCCTTATAGGTATTGATTTCTTTCTAAATTTAAATGCCAATTTGATATATAAAATTTTGTTAATGACGTTTAATATTAAGACATAGATATATCGATGTTTGATATATGAATTATTCATTGAGTAAATGATTGTTTTTATTTATAAGCAATGCATAATTTTGTTCACTACTGTTTTATCAGTTGTGTAAAATTTTTATATATTTTAATTCTGTTTCAATTGTATTTTAAATATTTAATTCTTTACTGCATACGCTTCAGTATTTTTGAAATGAGTTATTTTTTCTTTAGTATCGAAAAATTAAAATTCCATTATATTGTAGGATGAAAATTTTGTGGACAAAGATATATCTGAATTGTATATAAATTTTTTATTTTTATCATTTCTTTAGTTGTTTTTAACAGTAATTCAAATATTATGGAACAATACAAATGTCGAAAGTCTTGAGTCAAGCATTTAAGTATTATGTGTTAATCATTTCCCTTTTAGTTGCTTGACCGAATTATAGTTGCATTTTGTTTCGTCAGTTTTATTGTATGAGACTGAGGGGATCAGAATTTCTGAATCGAAAGATCTCAAGTTCGATTCCCGATTCCGCCTAGTATATAAATATAGAAAAAGCTTACTCTGAGCTTAATTTTCCATCGCGATTTAATGAAGTTTTGAAATTGGAAAGTGTTTTTGGTATCTTTGTCTTTGGAAAATATTTCAATGCTGTAAAACCTTTCCCCAAAAGAACTTGCATATTTTTAGAAAATGGCTCTTCAATTTGGTTTAACTTAAGAAAATATTTTTTGTTTTGTTTTTGTTGTGAAAGAAGGTCTTCTTGTATTACTTCAAAATAATAAATTTTCATGTCGTGAGTATTTTAAAAATATTCGATGGCTGACTGTATTGGGTAGCGTTTGTATTCTTGATAGTAGAGCAATGTCCATGTTAAGCGAAATTATACATGTTTTTCTTTGTTGCTTGCTAAAAACAAGTAGATACGTTAAATGCTATTAAACACGCCATTGCATGTTCTCGGTAGTTTAAAGAGGCCTTCACGTTTGAGATTTTTCTCTTGCAGTAAGGTTGAATGTTAAAATAGCATGTTTTTACTAAATTCCTGAAGTACCGTGAAAGAAAAATTTCTTGTCTATTTATTTGTATACACTTTCGAAAGTTTTGTAACTATTTTATATCTGAGTTTATATTTCTTTAGTTTTAACATTTAATGTACTTATAACATTATATATATAATATAGCGATACATTTTATAAATCATTAATATAGCATCTTTTTTGAATTAATAATCATTTCTATATTAAATAGAAAATTATTACTTTTACAATGCCAGTCGGTTTTGGTATTCATTTCCATTCTGGTATAAAATATCATGTAAAAGGTAATGAACTAACTATTGGCCATCAGATAAATTGTATAAATAGTCAGATTTATAAAAATTCACTTCTAAATGAAAATTATCTAAATTCAGCTTATTTTATAAAATTCCTTCAAATAATTATAAATGCCCTCTCTTCGAAAAATAATTTCCATAAATGTTGCTCTGAAGCCTAAAGAAATAGCGATTTTTTTTAGAGTTGGTTAATTTTTTAACCTTCCATTGGGCGCAACTAAGCTGTGAGATGAAGTCACGAGTCATGAGCATTTGAACTTGTTTTATGAAGTTAATGTGAATTTTAAGTTACGTTATTGAGAAAAAAAAGTGTTTTGGAACAATTTCATGATTTGTTCAAATTTATCAATAAAAACAGCAAAGAAAAATTAAAATGTTATCTAAAAGCCTAAATATACTCAAATGTAAGTGAAAAGTTCTGTTTAATATGTTTTTTTAACATACATTCAAAAATTGCATTAATTGAGTACATTAATCTCTTAGATGAATTGCGCCCGATCGTGTTAGGATTTGCATTGCGCCCGACGGAAGGTTAAATCATAAAATCTAACGAATATATTTATCTGTCCCATTATTTTCCATGAGTAGATGAAATGCATTATCGTAAGGCCTGAAGCTGCTAGCTATAAGATAATTTTGAGTACAATATTTGCTTTTACTTTGAAAGTAAATATTTTAGAAAGGCTTTAGACATTTTTTCTCTAGAATATTATTAAATATATATTTGCATTTGAGGCTACGTAATCATGATAAACTACTGTATGTAATATCGATACTGTTTGTCTATTATATTAAAAGTATTTCAAAATCTGTTTATAAATATGGATGCATGAAGCTGAACATTGACGAATACATCTCACCAATGGAATCATGGGTCTCCAAAATTTGTCAACTCGAAAAAATGGGGCATATAGGGTGAACTGGAAGATTGAATATTCTCCCAATCTTTGAACTGAAAGCTAGTTGGGAAATCTATGCAATCTATCAACTGCACGGCGTGAAGTTGCTAGCGTTCCCGAAGGGAACTGGGGGGAAGTTGGCTTGAAATGATCAGAAATAACCTGCCGATGAGATGGCCGAAATGGTGGAATGGCGCAGACTATTTTTACATTGATGTGATGCATAGTGATCAGGAATGATAAGTTTCAATGAACATTTAATGAAAATCACATGAAGATTAATTATTTTTAAATAATAAAATACTTAGAAATATTTTCAACCTCAATAGCACTTCTCACATCGACGCTACCTAAATACAAGCTTTAAAACCAAATAAAACTCATTGTAACTCAAGTGATAAAATTATTTGTGATTAAATTAAATTAAATTTGAGTTTCTGCATATTTATGCTATATTTAGGAAGTTTTTGATGAGGGAATGGAGATTAGTTTTATTATATTACAAATCTATTTAAGAGAATGAGGGTGATTTTTATAATTGCCACTCGTTTCAAATGCAGTCGGGATGTTTCTTCTATCTTCCCTAGTCTTAAAAATTTGAAATCTGCCTTCCTTTTGAATAAAATAACCTTGATTAATTTATTACTATGTCGTATATAAAATTTATATAGAGGGTGTATTATGATCTATAAAAAGGATAATTTTGTTGACTCTCCTAGTTTTAGATTTCCAAGTCCATACTCACCTTCTTTTTCAGAAAAAAAAATCTTTTTGAAATTGTTTGGTTTAGAATATGATAACTGAAACTAAAAAAAAAAAAAAAAAAAAAAAAAAAAAAAAAAGACGAATGAAAGTTAGTGTGTAGTGTTTACTCCATATTTGAAGTTCAGTAATAAACTTTTAGTATAAAATTGTATGTATTAAATCTTATTAATCACTTTTAAATAGACAAAATAATTCAAGATTATTTTTATTAATTCTAATTGAAGATTGTTTTGGCCATCGTATTTTGCATAGTAGTCAGTTTTATCTTTCAAAAGAAAATCATTTTAAAGATTAAATTCAAATGAGGACATCTTTGAACGTGGCTATAAGACATAATTCAGGAATGTTGGAATTGACAAAATAACTCCGATTCAAGATTTTGATGCATATGTTTGTTTTCGACAAATTTCTTTTCCGTGCCTCTTCACGCCTTAAAAAGATAAGGAATCACTCATGGAATCACGATAACTCTAAAAAGTATAAAGATAAATCGTTGGGTGCAATTTAGTATGGTTTCTTTTATTAAACTCGTGCATTTGTATTATATCCTAGCACAATTCCATTGTTAGAAAGATAGTTTATTTAAGATGAAGAAAGTCATTTTTGTTTATCAAAATTTCTAAAAACTGAGCTGAATTTCCAAATTTTTTTTCAACATGTATTTTAGTAATGACATGTTGATGATGATTTATATTTTGTTATTGAATATTTGTGTATTACAACTCGAATCGAAACAAAAGTATTTGTTTTAAAATACGTTTGGGTACATACGCTTTACCACATCGTACTGGGATAACTTTAAAAACTATGAACTGAGAATTATATTATGGTTTAGATTCAAAATAATACATTTCTTAATTCCATCAATATGTAAAAAGGCCACATGGCGTTCAACAAAACTACGGCTGGCGCTCGAGAGGTCTGAATATCTTTGTGAGATTCTCCTCTCGCTTTCATTAAATGTGATTGAATACCCGAGGTGTGTGCTTTGTCAAAGACGTTCGCCCAGATGTGTTTGGGGACAAGGAGTTTTTTTAATGACATCAAGAATCAATATATAATGTTTCCGTTCGTTTATATATCATGTTTGTATACGATTTCGAACTACGATTTTTAGAAGGTGTAGGGAATTTTCATTATCTTTGAAACTGGAATATTCTTAAGTACCTGAACTCGAATGATCTTTGGTATGCGTTTGCATCTGGGGTATGCTTTTCTTTTTTCTAAGCAATTTTCTGCGATAAATTATATTTGTAATGTAATTTTATTAATTACTAATTAAAAGATTAATGTTTTGTCTGGAATTTATTTTAAAATAAATCTCTTATTCATAACTACATTTTCATGATTATTCCAAGAAAATAATTTTAATCATATGATTGTGACAGAATCACAGCGAATTAATTTAATAGCCCTACCCCTGTTCATTATGTTTATGAACAACTCAAAGTTCAAGTCCCCTGATATCACGATATTAAAAATCATTGTTGTTGGTTAAGATATGTTCTTCAGTAATGCCCTGAGATATTATTCCCTAAGTTGTTTAAAGTATTTTAACAAATGGAAGTTTATATCTGTTTCTAATAGTTTAGAAATTATTTATTTAGTTAGAATTTGAATTATCATTCTCCATTTCCCTTACTGGCTATTTCGTGCGTAGTTGCTTAAACTTATTAATAAATCAAGAGTTCATTTTATTAGACTTTTATAGAGTTACACAGAAGTTAACAGCAGTTGTAGTTTAAAATCAATTTATGCAATCGACAGAGGAATTTAATTTTATGAATTGAATATATTTAAAAAGTTCTGCTGATTTCAAGATTTTTTTAATTCTTTCGTTTCAACAGCCAAACGATTTACTCAGAGGTGAAAACTCTGAAAAAAAAATGATGAAAGTATAAATATGCATATATACCAAAATTTGGAGAATATATTACATTTTTAAAAATTATGTTGGATGAATTGTGTATAACATAAACAAAATTAATCTGCATATTTAAATAATCTGTGAAATTACTATAATTTTTCGATGCATTTTTTAGCAATTATTCTATTTTTTAACTATTCGCTATTATTTATTGAATTTATTTTTTGAAGTTCTCCATGTCTCGTTTTTTAAAGTCAAGCTAATACATATATACACGTTACATGCAATGTCAATGGGTGTATTATAAATTTTGCAAAAATTCTTAATGCATCGAATAAGGTTTCATTTTTATTAGATAAAAAATTACATTATGCCCGTAAGAAAGATTTGGATTGACGTGTATACATGTCGAGAGCACATATGTGGTTAATACTTCAACCTTTTCTTTCCAACTATGAAATCGCAGCAATTTTTTTTTCTCTTTAAAATGAGATCTTAATTTGTTTCTACTTGAAAATGGCACGCGAACGTAAAAAGTTGAAAAAGCTTTGGCTTAAACGAAATTTATCCTTGAAATAAAACCATTTTTACAAACCATAACCGATTCGTGATGCAATTTGTTGGGAACGATGTTTTACTATTGCCTGTTTAGACACATATTTTATTGCAGCACGTGCTTCTCTAAACGATTGTAAATGGAATTATTGTTCCTCAAACAGCATTTTTGTTATTGAATTACGAAACTAAATCTTTGAATGATCGTGTTGACATTTATAGATTTGTGCTATCAACTTTTTTCTCAGAAGTTTCATCGTTAAAAATAATGAATAAAAGTAAGAAATAGGCGTAAGTTAACGAAAACTTCAGGAGAATTATAGAACTTGAAATAAAATGCTAAGAATTCAATATTTGTATTTATTTTTCTTTGCTTCTTTGCATTCTCATGAATTAGCCCTTCTCCATCTATTCACGAGTTAGTTGTGCCCCCGCCCTTCCATTTCACGAGTCAGCCGTTCTCATGAAATATTAAAAAGCATAGATTAAAAATATATTAAAAGCATAGATTAAAAATATATTAAAAGCATAGATTAAAAATATATTAAAAGCATAGATTAAAAATATATTAAAAGCATAGATTAAAAATATATTAAAAGCATAGATTAAAAATATATTAAAAGCATAGATTAAAAATATATTAAAAGCATAGATTAAAAATATATTAAAAGCATAGATTAAAAATATATTAAAAGCATAGATTAAAAGGTATATATTAAAAGCATAAATTAAAAATATATTAAAAGCATAGATTAAAAATATATTAAAAGCATAGATTAAAAATATATTAAAAGCATAGATTAAAAATATATTAAAAGCATAGATTAAAAATATATTAAAAGCATAGATTAAAAATATATTAAAAGCATAGATTAAAAATATATTAAAAGCATAGATTAAAAATATATTAAAAGCATAGATTAAAAATATATTAAAAGCATAGATTAAAAATATATTAAAAGCATAGATTAAAAATATATTAAAAGCATAGATTAAAAATATATTAAAAGCATAGATTAAAAATATATTAAAAGCATAGATTAAAAATATATTAAAAGCATAGATTAAAAATATATTAAAAGCATAGATTAAAAATATATTAAAAGCATAGATTAAAAGGCATATATTAAAAGCATAAATTAAAAATATATTAAAAGCATAGATTAAAAATATATTAAAAGCATAGATTAAAAATATATTAAAAGCATAGATTAAAAATATATTAAAAGCATAGATTAAAAGGCATATATTAAAAGCATAGATTAAAAATATATTAAAAGCATAGATTAAAAGGCATATATTAAAAGCATAAATTAAAAGGCATATATTAAAAGCATAAATTAAAAGGCATATATTAAAAGCATAAATTAAAAGGCATATATTAAAAGCATAAATTAAAAGGCATATATTAAAAGCATAAATTAAAAGGCATATATTAAAAGCATAAATTAAAAGGCATATATTAAAAGCATAAATTAAAAGGCGTATATTGAGTGTAATTAAAAGGCGTATATTGAGTGTAATTAAAAGGCGTATATTGAGTGTAATTAAAAGGCGTATATTGAGTGTAATTAAAAGGCGTATATTGAGTGTAATTAAAAGGCGTATATTGAGTGCAATTAAAAGGCGTATATTGAGTGCAATTAAAAGGCGTATATTGAGTGCAATTAAAAGGCGTATATTAAAGATGTATTGAATGTATTAAGAGGCTCACATTAAAAACATACCAGAAAATATCAAAAATCAGCATATTAAAAATTGTGAACAGAAAGGCCATCTTTTACTCCTAGCTTATTCGACAAAATTAAGAATTTTAAGTATGGTAATGCTTAATATGGAACGAATTAAAAATATTTTTTGATAGGATTGAAATATACGAATTCAATCTACTACAAATTACTGCGCGATTCAATTCCCCTACAAATTACTGCGCGTTATGTATATATTACGAAATAAAAGCAGAAGTAAAAATACTTCACTGACTAAAAACGCGAGACTGAAATGTTTTGGTAGAAGAGTGTGAATTTCACCATATTTTTTAAAAAAGTGCTATAGGTTGTGTATCAAATGGAAATTTCGATTATGAAATTCAAAAAAGGTGTATGAAATGAGATTGATACTATTAAAAGAGTAATTTTATGAATTTTAAAATAATGCTTGAACCATTTTGGAGTCAAAGACCATCATCCAAGCCATGTCTGAAGGGAAACATTTGGCGTCATGTTTTTGATATTTCTGTCAGTTGTGGAAAATATAGTTCTGTGATTAGAGAATATTGTTGAGCATAAAGGGACACGTCTTCAGATACTTGTTTTTATAAGATTCAAAATTTATAAAGAGTGTATTAAGCATTAGCACTAATTTTTTATTTAATAAATATTAAGCGCATCGTTTGAAATTTCCATAATTAAAATTTCACCTTATTTGGACTAATAGGATGCATTTTAGATCCCACTTAAGCAGGAACTTTCTTCTTTCTAATCCTGTATTCAAGTACAGGGTTAACTATATAAATCCTGTACTTGAGGAATTGAATATTTGTTTTAAAAAGTTTAGAACAAATTTTAATGTCCAGAAAAATTTTGAATTCATTTTTCCTGTTTTTGGAAAAAACCATTTATATAAGACCTCTTTTCAAATTTTGATAAATTATTCTATCTGCAAGAATTGTCCAGAACATCGGAAAAATATCAGTAATATTTGTTTAGTAATTAAAAAAAATTTCATGAACCATGAAAGTTCTAAAAAAAAAATCATGAAATAGAACTTTATTTACAATGTTTTTTCCCCTTCTACTGTCCCTATTTGGTCAGCTAAGAAGAAATATTCAGGTTCTGCATGAATCGTCAGATCATGTAACGCTATCTGATGGTATATTTATGATGACAAATACGTACTTATACCATGCAATGCTTGGTTTAGTATTTCGTAGCGAAAATGTATGGCATAATTTTGTTTTATCTGGGATGAAACATCACTCTTTTTTCCTTTGATGTGAAAGGATATTTCGCCAAATGTTGTCCTCGCTTATACCTTTATTACTGACCTTATACCTTTATTACTGAATTATAATAAATATTTTAATATAATTTTGAATAACCAAACTTGGATTTAATTCGTTAAATCATGAAGAATCCGTTGACTGTAAATATTGGTAATAATGTAAGAAATCGTGATCGTGTGATGAGAAAAAGTGTTAGTTATTAAAAGGGCAGCAGTAAAATGGATGAGTTTCAAAAAGCCTGGAAAACGAATTTATTTGCTGAATCAAATTACATCATTTGCATTTGTGATATTTCTTAAAAGTTGTATAACTATACATATGATTCGAACTGTAAGAATTCTTAAAAGTGAAGTTTTAGATCGTCTTATTTTATTCCTTGGTATTTAAAATTTCTTCGTTTTCTAATTCCGCAATTATTACTTTGAAATTGTTTACCTATATTTTGATAGAGTATCAGTAACTCGATAGATTCTCATAATAGATTTAATTTTTTACGTGATTATTTTATCTAATTATATGAATTCTTAAATTTTGGAAATGGTTCGTATTTTTGATTCAAATAATTTATAGAATATTTTAAATTTTGATGTTTGCAACTATTGTATTAAATTGCCATATGTATGAATGGTTTAACTTTTAAAAAAATGAAAATTGTGATAAATTTATGCAATGTATGGACAATCCTATTAACAGGTGTCATCTCAAGGTGTCGTCCTCGGCATCTGAACGCGGTTCAAAATTACGAGGTCCGTCCCAAAATAGCCCTAGTGTTGCTTCAAAACGGGACGTTTAGTTATATTAACTAATGACCATCATTGCTGAAAATGAACATGGCTGATAAGGATGAAATTTTCTTTTCCTTATATATCTAGACAAAGGAAATTACCTCCTTCATGCTGACAGGAATATATTGTATTGCATTTTGATTTCAATTCAAGCAAATATGTTGCTCGGAAGCAACAGTTTACTTTTACTAGAAATATATTGCAAAAATTTCTACGCCTTAACAATTAAAATAAAAACACTATTAACAAAATAAAATTCTAATAATAAACATTGTTTTAAAACAAGTAAAGTGCAATTTAGGATAGAATGAAATTCAGAGGCGCTGCTATGCAAATACGAAATGCATAAAGCGCATTTAAAATTTATAAAGCTCACTTTAATATTTATTCTAGAAAATAAGTGGAGAATAATGGGTAATGTATTTTTCTTGACATCGATTAATTTTTTTAGTTTTTGCATGACTAGGATAAAGACCAAAATGAATGAATCAATTCGTGTCTAAGGACTTCTGACCTTTATAGTTAAGGTCATAATTTCTTTATGTAAAATTAGAGCAAAAATGTGTGGCATTTTTTGAGGATGATCAAATTTGAAAATAATCGCAATAAACTTCAAATCGCCGTTTTAGAATCCCTTAAGAATATCGTTATGAGCAAAATATATTGCTGTTCTGAAATGCAAATCTCATCACCAGAAGAGATTTGCAAATAGTCTTAATTGATGTTGAATGGGATGCCAGGTCAAACACTTCTAAACTCTGCGGCCGTTTGGCGACTTTCCGACGTATTTGGCGAATAAATTTCTCGAAAATGAAGCGTTTTACCTCTATATTAATTAGGATGCGAAACGTTAGGAATCTTATAGGAAAATTCCATATCCTATTTGGATACAAAAAAAGGCAAAATTTATAATTGAGTTCTGACTTTTCGGCTTTAATATATTAAACTAAGAGCTTGATTGCAGATAACTATTATGCTGTTGCTACTATTTCCGAGTATGTTATTGATTTCAGCAAGTATTGCCTTTTTATAGGTTTTGTTATGCGAGAACATTTGTTTTGGTTTGAAGGTTTTGGAACCACAAAATGCACGGCCAAAATATTGGCGATTTATAGTTTTTTTCGCAAGAATTTTTCGCTTTTAGGGTTATTAGAAAATGATAAAGAACCCAAAAGGACGATTTATCAGCAACAGAAAATTACAACTTGGCTCGAATGTCCGCATGTACCCGCTTCTCCTAAAGGACTGGGTCATAAGAAGTTATCGTCGGAAGAAGCACATGGGAGAAAATGGGAATGAACGCGAAACAGCGAGGTGAGGTATCCAGTTATATATGTTATAATAACAATTTAATTTTTAAAAACTTCCATTTTTCCATTACTTTTTTTTTTTTTTTTTTACCTGGCAAACGTTTTGGAGCTCGAATGATTTTGAGATGAAAAGGAACCGTCATTTTCTAAATATCGACGCATGCGTAATCTAATAGTCACGTAATTGTTTAAAACTGTTTTTTTTTTAGATTTTTTTTTTTTTAATTCGATTGATTTTGAGATGTCAAATACTGTCGCTTTTCTCTAAATGTTAGTGCCTACGAAATATGAGTCGTGTGATAATGTTTTTTTGATGGATTGATGCCACGTGACTTAAAAAAATGCCCTCATATGATGACTGAAATTTGATAGATTGAAAAGATTTCAATTTTAATTATTAATTTTTTTAACTTTTTCTTTGCATCGTGTTTCCTTGTAGAATAAAGTGTCGTTAATTCTTTATCGAGTTTCCTAGAAATTTTGCATCATGTGCCCATCAGTCAAATTGCCGTAATATCATACTGATGTGCAACTGTTAATCCAAATACTTCAGTTGGAGGCGGCCGTCATTTTTTTTTCAACTGAATGAACATTTTTAAATTGAAATTTATTTTTGTAACCTCTTGAAAGCTACTGAAGACTTTATATTGGTTGTCAAAACACTTCCGGAAAACAAAGCATTTTAAAAACGAAGTTGGAGGAAAATTTAATATATTTTTGGCGAAATATGTCAAAAAGAATAAAAAAAAATAACCACAGAATACATTTTTATCTATTGAAAGGAGATTTTTTTCCCTCATCCCCAGTATTCAACGTTTTTTCTCATCCGTTATTTTCCAGGAAATGGAAAGGTTTGAGTAACAAACAAATGGAAAAATGTTGAATACTTTTTATGAAGATTTCAAAATATGAAGACAATGCAGATTTTATTTATTTATTTTGTAAAAAAAAAAAAATGTGCATCTCCGTTCCTTGCCATCTATTATTCTTAAGATTATTTAAGTTGTCTGTCCGAAAAATTCTGCTTAAAAATGTCACTAACATTGTTATTGCATGTTATGTATCAGATGAATTTGTAGGTATTCGGTTACTTCAACTATTTTATCGCAAAAAAAACTATGTATCCATATTAAACTTTGTTTATATGATCCTGTTTGAAATCAATAAAAATTTGATTTTACATCTGAATTTAATTCTAAATAGATAAGCGATTCTCCAAGAATAAAAGTTTCTGATTAATTTTTTTAACATTACAATTCTTATTATAAGACATTAATTTCTTATTTTTGTATTTTCTGATAAAATATTATAATTTCCTTGGGAATGAAAATAATGTATTCCACTATTTTAAATAACATTTTTAGTTAAATGCTAATAACATTTTTTATACAGAGTTTTCATATATTCATTATAGTGTAGAGTGACAACTCTTTACAACTTCATTATAAAGTAGATGAAAATACAGTGTCACACAAGGTGTGCAGCGTCTAATATTAATAGATTTGGATAGAACACGTCAAGACGAGAATTTTGATGTATAACGTGTGGGGGTCCCCGAATATAGCGTCATATTCTAATTAATGCTTGAAGCTTATGTTATAAGAACTTCAAAAAATAAAAGAAAAAAATAAATGAAACGAAAAATTATTTTTATTGAGAACTTTCAATACAACAGATTTTCAAAATGTTGCGACATGCCCTTCGAGCAAATGACTTAGCGAAGTCTGGAATCCGAATTGGCAGTTGTCTGCAAAACATGTGTTCCAATTTCCTTGACCTCGGTTTCAATTACTGCTCTCAAGTCGTCCAATGTTGAGGTTGCAAAATGTTATGTGTGATACGCTGTGTTTTTCAAACGTCAGCATAAAAAAAGTCGCATGGATTAAGATCCGGGGAGTAAGGCGGCCACTCTATAACGTCTGTTTTCGTAATGGAATCCAGCCTGATCAATCTATGGTAAAAATGTTCCGCTAAGAGATCGATTTTTCTCTGAGTGCTGAGAGGTGTCTAGTACCATCTTGCATAAATCAATAAGTGCTTATCTTTCGTACGTACTTTTGATCGTCGTGCCGGCGTTTATGTTGTGGTGACATTAATAAACTAGGGAAGCTTCCATGTTCTGCAATCATCGCATGCACATAATTTGGAATACAAACTGTTGGATTCATAATTTACGTTCCTCGTGTAATCAGACTACTAGTGTATTTCGTGTAATTAGACTTGGCTATATTCGGGGACCCCACATGTTATAATTAAAAATATTCGTCTTGATGTATTCTATCAAAATCGGTAGATATTAGACGCTGCATAACTTATGAAACACCCTGTAATAGACGAGTTTCAGGAACAGTTATTTAATTATTTTCTAAGTTCCACATTTCACAAGACAAAACAAACACGAACACGAAAAAACACGATACTCACTTAGAATACAATCTAATAATGGCCCACAAACGATCATGGGAAATATACCTTGATATTAAGTAGGTAACGCCATCTGTTGTAACAAAAGAGAAGGCAATAGAGTTATGTAACCGCTACAACAGCGTTTTTGCAATTTTGTTTTCCTAGAAAAATATTTTTGTTAATTTATTGCTAATTACTACATTATTCACTATATTTTCAACTTTATTTAGTTCTCTGTTCAAAATTCGATATAAAAGTAACGCACTTACGCAAATATTATAAATGAATACACAAAAAAAAATTCTAATACATTTTCAGCATTACCAAAAACATTTAATCCTATAAACGCTCAGCCACTTAAACGTTTTAGGATTAAATATTACGATGCCATAAATAATTTACAATAAATAATCATGGTGCTCTTATTTATAGCTTCTGTAGCATCTCGGCATATAAAAATATAAAAACTATCATAAATACTCCACTGTACGAAGCCACTCTTTCATAACTACTCGGAATACAGAAGAAAATTATCTTTTATTACCCCAAGTATTGCTTGCATTTGTTGGCAAACTTCCAAAGATGAAGCATAAAGTTTCTCCATAAATTTCTTTGTGTTCCGAGATTCTGTAGTGAATTATAAGCGTTTGACAAGAAGGATTTGGTGCTGCAAAACCCTAGGAAAATCTTTCGTTTTTACGAGAATATTATATAAGCATTTTTTTTTTCATTTTTTGCTGTTGTAATTTATACCTTTTAAGTGTTTGTTTTTTAAATCTATTCATCAATATAATAGACATAAAAATCGATGCATCAGTATATATATATATAAACATAAAATAATGTAAAATTTAAAATCTGTATTTATTCTATACTAGCCGCCTTTGGCGACCAGCCGGTTCGCCAATCTTAATGTTCGTTAAAATTTTAATAATTAAATATTTTACGCAATTCCTACTTTAATAGCTTCTTTATCGAAATGTTTTAAAACTTCAAATTTTGGTAGTCATATAATTCACTCATAATATTATAAAGGCCTTCAGTCATAACGTAATATGTCTCTCTCCAATTTTCTGTTAGCTCCCGTAGAATTTATGCTTTAAATTAAAGTGGAAAGGATTAATTTGCAATTAATATAATATCTTTTACTGAAACAAATCATTTTTTATAATATGAATACTGAAAACAGAGTCACTGAGCATTTAAACTGTATGGGCTCTAAAGAATATCCTTTTCAATTTACGTATTATCTCAAGAATTTGTCAACAACATTTTCTCAGATTCATCATGAACAGATTGATTCATTAACAATGTTTAATTTTAAATGCCTCAAACGCTAAGAAAATAAAACGAATCGTTTAAAATAATCGGTCGAAAACAGGTTTAAAAAAAACTACTTAAAAAACGATGTAATTAAAACTATAAGCATATACAAAAAATATATAACATAAATGCTATTTAATTACAAAAGCTTGCAACTAACCTAAAAATAATTTAAATCCAGTCCGCATCCGTTGTTAATAATTGTCAACAATCAGAACACAATGCGTATGCGTGAATTTTCAACGCCAGTTACGATAACGCAAATGCGTGAATTTTTCTACGCCAGTTGGGGTAACGCTATGCAGATTAGACATTTTTAATTTCCTTTATTCTGTGTTATTTTAATTCAAAAATACTTCAGGATGAATCTGAAACATGGATTAATTAACATTGTTTAATTTTAAATGCATAAAACATTAAGAAAATTATTATTTAACGCAACCAGGCCAAAATTCGCAAAATCGCCAAATTTGGCGACCCTAATTCTTACTCAACTTGTACAAATTTGGTGACTAATTCTTATTCAAACTTACAAATCGCGCCAACCTGGTTGCGATAATACGCAAGTACCGATCGATTAATTAACAATGTTTAATTTTAAATTCATCAAACATTAAGAAAATAAACAGAATCGTTTGAAATAATTCGCCGAAAAATCTCAAGCCTAGCCTCATTAGTGTTGGAAAAAAAACTGAAGCCTTACTCATTTAGCGGTGGGGAAAATGAAGAGATTTTTTTGGCGGGAAAGTTAGTTTTTATATTAATAGTTAAAATTGTAATTAAAAATTTAAAAAAAGGGACCCCAGGTGCACATTCCGACCTCTAATGTATACATGTACCAAATTTGGTTGCTGTAGGTCAAACGGTCTGGCCTGTAGAGCGCCAACACACACATTGAGCTTTTTATAAGTATAGATTTATTATCATTAAAGCAATGTTTTAAAAGGGCCCTAGAATGTTTATCGATATTTATTAAAATCATTTTTAAAGAGTTTTCAAGGTTCTGTCGTCATTTCTATGACTGATAGATTAAGGCATAAGATGATTCTTGGCACGCCACACTAAGATGCCTCCTTTTTTAAACTGATCAATGTATTCCATATTTTTAACATCAATTCGATGATTTACTACAATATTATACATAGTTAATATAATCTAAGCAGCCAAACGAAAGATGGTGATAGAAGAGTCCAGGCAGATCATAAAACAGTATAAAAACACTATTAACTTTTGAAAGTAATGGCGGATAAAGTGATTATGCTATCAAGAGGAAAAAATTCTAATTTAACCCTACAACCAGCTGTAACGTAGAAAATTGGTATTTGTATATTCAAACATTGTCATTTCAAGTACAGGGTGGTCAAAAAAAAACTTCCCCTATATATGAATCCCTACCGGCCTATCCGCTCAACCAATCGAACCAAAATTTCAGAAATGGTTGTTTGAAGGTATGCGCTGGAGATTGTGATGATTCTAAACAACGCAGAGCTCACGGTTACGGTTGCAGTGAGAGAATTTTGAAATTTTCGAATGGCAACACCCACTTTTTCCTTGCGCAAATTCATCAGCGTATTGAAAAACCATAAATGGCGTTGAAACGATTAACGTGTGACGAAAATTGCTGCCTTAAAGCATTTGCAAAGAAGAGCATTATAAAGGACTAATGACAACACAGAGAGGAAAGAGAAAAAAAGCTTTTATTGAAATGAAAAGTTATAATTACTGGTTTTCAACGTGTTTACCTTCGTAGGCGATAACGCATTGCATTCGGGAGATTGTGGACAACAATGCCGAACGTAACATGAAAGGAGGAATCTGCATAACTTTACGTGTTATGGCATCTTGCAATTCTGACGCATCTCGTGAGCCAGGCGTGTGCACCATAGATTTTAGATATCGTCAGAACCAGAAATCCATAGGTGTGAGTCGGGGGATGGATGTGGCAAGGAAACTGCAGAGATGACTCTATCACCAAAGTGTTGTTGCAGCACTGGTCGAACACATTGGGCGACGTGTGGAGGAGCCCAAACTTACATCCATACAATGTCCCTAATGACATTTCTTTGCTTCAATTCAGGAATAACGGAATTCTGCAACTGTGTCAGAATTGCAAGATGCCATAACACATGAAGTTATGCAGATTCCTCCTTTCATGTTACGTTCGGCATTGTTGTCCACAATCTCCAGAATGCAATGCGTTATCGCCTACGTAGGTGAACACGTTAAAAACCAGTAATTATAACTTTCCATTCCAATAAAAGCTTTTTTTCTCTTTCCTCTCTGTGTTGTCATTAGTCCTTTATAATGCTCTTCTTTGCAAATGCTTTACGGCAGCAATTTTCGTCACACGTTAATCGTTCCAACGCCATTTATGGTTTTTCAATACGCTGATGAATTTGAGCAAGGAAAAAGTGGGTGTTGCCATTCGAAAATTTCAAAATTCTCTCACCGTAACCATGAGCTATGTGTTGTTTAGAATCATCACAATCTCCAGCGCATACCTTCAAATAACCATGTCTGAAATTTTCGTTCAATTGGTTGAGCGGATAGGCCGCTGGGGTTTCATATATAGAGGAAGTTTTTTTCTTGACCACCCTGTAGATTCAGGTGTTGGTTAGCTGCTGCTTAATGAGTTAACATCTTTCTGAGAGACCTACACGTAAAATAAGCACATCTAAAAAAATCGGGAGAAATCTTATAAAATAAAACCCTTTTCATCAAGATACCTGGATTTCAATCAGAATATCATTTCAGGATACATTTTCATCAGGATACCTGTATTTAAATAAGAATGTCATTTCAGGATACATTTTCATCAGGATATCTGGCCAAATTTCTTTGAAATTTCAGATAGTTTACCATCTGAAAATTTTATTAAAAATCACTCAAATGAAAAGACTATAACAAAATCAGCTTAATTGTTACGAGGTTTTCGTCGCAAAAACAGCCCTAGTATGACCTAATTAAATTAAAGGATTTCTCTTGTCAACACAGAAGTGTTATTTATGTAATAAATATTTCTCTGCCTGATACTTATAATTAATGTCTCTTAGATCACAATATCGCGGAATGTATACATGATTCTACCAAACAAACCCCTAATATGAAAATTTCATGAAAATTAAATTTATTATTGGGGATCAGATATCTTCAAACTGGTTTGATGTAGCAAGTGGGTTGATGTCTCAAATGTTATAGTCGCAACTAGATTGTAATCGACAAATATTTTCAACAAATACCCGCGAATGGGTCCAGAAAGAAGGGTTAATCGAAAACACAATGATGCATTCTATAAAATTTATATACACGTAATATGTATACATAAAATACATGCATGTAAATATATATAATAAATTCCTGTAGGAACCACATGATTGCGATTTGTCACCTCCTTCTCCCAAAAATGGCTAAAGATCGTATGCTGCATTTAAGCAGGGTTCACACGAGGCCAATTATTGTACGCAATAGGTCATGCCTACCTCAGGAAACTCGCATGACCACAATGAGACAATGGTAAACGATAGCCCCGATGTGACAACCATTTACCATTGCCCCGTTGGTTCACGTGATGTAAGTAGGCGTGGCCTATCATTGCGTTGCAATAGTTGGTCTCGTGTAAACGCTTCTTGAGGCCAAAAATCTAATTTTTGCTACTAATGCTCGCTATTGCCATGTAGTTCTACTTTAATTAGCAATATTTAATTATAAAACGAAGCACAGATCTCTAGTGCTCGGAATTCTGAAAACAAATAGAGCACTCGTGGCATTCACAATCTTTTCCTAGATCCACAACTTTATCGGGATATGTTAATAACACCACAGATTATACAAAAAAATATTCTTGGGAATAATTCTGGTTTATATAAATTACATAAAAAGTGAATGTTTGATTTTCTTATTCTTGCTTGCAGATAGTAGATTCTACCATTTCAAATACCTTTGAAGATTTTATACTATATTCAATTTAAAATAATATAGGTTCTAAAATTGAGAGATCATTATTAAAATTCATTTTTTAAAGCTCATTTTATGCAATTTTAAATATTTTTCATTATTTTATAAGAAGCCACTCATTAATAATTTATCTGCATCTATAGCCGCAGAATTTTTATATTAGCATATCAATGACCATGTATAACTATTAATCATCTCTCTTAATAACTCACATGAAATATTTATAAAATGAATCTTGTGAAAGACTTTTGAATTTATAATTAATTAAAAATATAATCTTGTCTCTTTTAATTTTCATATCGTGATAATTAATATTTTCTGCGTTCTTCAAAATTATTTTTCGTTTGCATTCTCATAGAAGATATATAAAAATTGCTTTTAAAGTCGTCCATCTAATTTATTTCATTGTTCCCAATTCTGTCTTTTCAAGGAAAAAGAATCGATACATTATAGTTAAAAGAAAATTCCGCTATTCACTTCAAATCAGAATGTTTAAAATTTTGTGAACTAATCCCTCAAAAGTTAATTATAATGCTCTTTGAAGAAATATAATGTACCGCTGGATTATTAAACAGTGTTTAATCATTTGTGTCACAAACGATTATCAAGCTTTGCTTTACATGCCGCAGGTTAAATACGATATTTTTGCCTCGTAGTGATTTTTCAAAATATTTTCTTGGAAAAAAAAGCAGCTGTTACTAGCTTGTTATTGAATTAATCATTAGAAAAATGCGTGTCAAATGATGAATAGAACATCAGATATAATTAGTCTCTGTTATTCAAAAAGGAACCAAACAGCGTTTTTATATTTTTAAACTCAACAGTGGAAGCATGCGTAGTTGCATTTGAGTCCAGTAATAATTTTTTGCAAGCCTGGTAATATTTTATGCAATAATTAGAGTTGGAAAAATATAACATTAGAATTTAGCTAATGTTTCTTAATAACATACATCTATAACAGCTTTTCCCTTGATATCATAATATTTAAAATTACGCATTTGGGTAATAAAAATTCCCTTTTAGCTAATATAATTCCAATTCCTGAATTTCAATTCCTTATGAGAACTCCTTATATTAAGAATGAATAAAAAAAATTGAAATTTTAAATTTTATGAAACGTTGAAAGCGGTTTGGTATTCTTACAGCATTACTGTTGAAAATCAGACAAAATATATTTTTAAATTGTCAAAATTCAAGTGAGAAAATTGCACACCACTAGAATTGGTGGTATTGAAAAGAAATATTTTTAATTTTGGGAAAAGTGTAAAAATCAAATTTTAGCTATGTTTTCCGACGTTACGGCAGGAAAATTTTAATATTTCGCTTAATTTTTAATTAAAATCTAAAAAAAATATATGTACTGTTTCGAGGTGCAACTATCTCCTTTTTTAAGCACATCTATGTCGAATTTGGAAGCTCTTGATCTAATAATCTATCTTAATGAAAATATACACACACTTATTTAAATAAGTACAGATTCCAGAGAAAATTGCTTCCTTAAAATGGTATGCTTTTCGTGTTATCAAATTTTTATAAACCTCGACGTAATATTTATAGTTCATTTTCCAATAAAGACTTTTTGAAGATAAATAGATTAAAAGTTTTATTTTTTGGTTCAAATTTTAATTGTTATACTCTATAAAAGGGATAGTACTTCAATGTATACTGTCTCAGTATTCTTAATGAAAATCTGCAACAGAAATTGCAACATATGCCTTTCATCCAGAAGTGGCAGTGCTAATCAAACTTTCTTAAATAACACAGTTAATCTTTGTAAGAGATGGCTCTGGCACTCTGCGTTCAACAAAATTGAATTATATTATTAAATTTAACTAGAGCAGCTGGCATTCTCCGAGCTCATAACTTAAGTGAATTTAACGCATCGCGAAATATTTTTCATAAAATAAGTTAATTTCCTTCGTCCAATTTCAGGTTCTTTAATTTACTACCAGAAAAATGACTTTCATGACTATAATAAATCTTTAATACAGAACAAAAAAAAGTATTAAGACATCGAACTTTTATAGAAATATAAATATTTACTTGTTAGATTGTTAATTTGAAAGATATAGCCATTATTTGATGAAATCTTTCATTTTTTTCCCTCGTATTAAATTTGTCCTTATTATGGCCAGCAGCATCTTCATGAATTAGTAATTGAATATGAAACATTGTTGCATTGGATTCATTCAATTTTGCCATTAATATCGAAGTGTGATTACATTATGAATAATCCATTTTACTACTTACAAAGCTTTTCAAGCTCTTCAAGTATTTACGTAACAATCCTTTTATGGCTTTACAAGTCTTTTAACATACCTTTCCATAGCATGTTTAGTATTTCGAGGAATACAAAGAAAAATATAGTTTTTTTATAAAAAAAAATAATTCGATCTTAAGATTTTTTTTAGAAATTATTACGCGCCATGTTTTTCCAGATACATTAATGCCATTTCCGGAGATATGACCATCTTCCTACTAATTGTGAACATAATACCTGAAAAATCGAAAACGCTATATTAATGAAATTTGATACGGGATCTTTGCTCTAAGACATGCATCTTTATCAGATGATGCACAAAATAAAGCAATGGGTTGACTGTGTATTGGTTTATTTTTTTCATTCGAAAGCGAAAATTTCAATAAACCAGACAGGTGAATTTTAATATGTGATATTTGAATCTAATTTTGGCTGTATGATAAATTGTGAATGAAATTTTTTATAGTGAATAGCCTTAACATATATGTAATGATATTTTAATTCTAATTTCAATTTAATTTCCAAGATTTTATCTTAATTTAGCCCATAGTAACTTCATTCTAAAATATTCTCTTATTTCGTGATCCAATTCCACTTTCTTTTTAATTCCTCTGTAAAACTAATGTGCCATCAGTGTTACGTCTCAAATGAAAGTGATCCCTTCGGTGCCCTTGAAAAGATGTCAAAGGTCACTATGTGTATTGAATTGGCACGTGGCCAAAAATCCTATGTTATATAAGACTAGTGATCATTTGTTTCGCGCTTCTTTCTTACTTCTGCTTTTGTTCCACGCTGCGTCTGCTTGTCAATAAATTGCTTTCCAGAGATGTATATTAAAGAGAATTAAAAATACAACGTCTAGTCTATGTCTTAAAACTTGCACTCTCCCTCAACCAAAATAATGTTACATATTTAATATATTAGACTCACTTCACTAACAACGACCTGTCCTAACAAATTTTAAAGCATATTTCTCATGCTATTATTTAGAAGCCTTAAAGCATTCTGTTCTTTTGGCCATGCATTTACCAAATTTCCTATATATGTGTGTGTGTGTGACTAATTATATCACGGGAATGAACAGAAATGTTTGAAAATACTCACATTTTTAAAAATTTCGCCATTGCTATACTTTCTAGAGCTAAAATTTTGAATATAGATAAATCAAAATTACAGAAAAATTTATCAAAGCATGCCTCGTATTGAAACCAATTAAACATGAAATAAGAAGCCGAATTTTCAAATCTTGGTCATAAACAATGGTGGAAAGCCAGGATGATATATCAGTAGTAACAATGAAACCTTGTGTTCCACTTCAATAATGAAATACAGTGTTGTAAAATATACTTAAAATAATTTTTAAATAAAAACGAAAAAAAATTCTATCACAGAGAATCGGTAAATTTGAAAAAATACTATTCAAAATGATTTTTTTAAGAAGTGATCGAGTTGCATGTACTCACCTTCCAAATTATATTTATTCCAAGGTTCGTTAACTCTAGGCAAACGAAATAGGCCATCTTATAAAACGTTAATATATACGCATGCACTCACACGTTCTTTTTTATTGCAGTGGAATATAGAGATAAGGAGCCCATTTTTATTTTCAACTCATACTTAACGGAACATTGCTTTAAATTATCTTTTAAATATTCCACATAGATCTGAAAAATATGAGCAGTAAAATGAATAGCAGTTGAGTTAACACCTCCGGATCCCTTTATGGCGCAGTTTTGGCCATTTTTGGTTTTTGCGCCATTAAACCTAAATCAATGAACCGAACGACCTCTTTTGACTTTAATTTGTATTTTTGAACTGTAAAAATACAAAATCGGTATATTTTATTTTTGTTTCAAACCCTTTCTGAATTCATATCAATATAATAAAAGTAAAAGTCAACAATGGTTTGAACTCTTTAAGGAATATAAATTGCTGATAAGAATTTTCTTCAGATCTTGTTCCATATATTCTAAAGTATAAAGTCTTAGTAAAAGTTATACGACAATCGATAAGAAAGTTATGTTTTCATGAAAAAGCATTTCTTTTTACAGGAAGAGTTAATTTGTTTTATCATTGTTCTTTAATGTGATATAAATGTATTTGAAATCTTGCATTCAATTTTCTGCTACTCACAATTTTAATCCAATTTTATAATTTTTAAAAGTAATTGAATCTGGTATCTTTCTTTTTATTAAGAATAAATTTTTAGATCTTAAATTTAACCGCATTGATTTTTTTTTTACATAAATTCATTCTGTACATTGAAATCATTTATACATTTCAAAAAATGCATTCATGATTCTGCCCACTGATGTTTTTCCAAATGCTTAAATTAAGGGTATTCTTATTTCTTTGAGTATACAGTGGCTCCCAAAAGTGTTCGTACACTAAAGAAATTTGTAGAAATTGTGTTCTATACTTCTTAATAAAGCATTTTATTAGTTGCTTTTTTTAATTAGCATCTTTAAATAGTTCTTAATAAAACTGAGCAAATATTTTTATAAAAAATCAAGTAGTATTGTTCTAAAAAATAAATAAATAAAAAATGTCACAAAATTAGAACACAAAAGTCTTCGTACATCCAAACATTATTTACTTGAATTCATCATAAAAATATCTTTCGAGGCTAATTTTTCTTCTAATTGAAAAATACACTAAAATCGTTTGATTTCAGTATTTAATATCACAATTATTTATTCTATTTACATTATTCTTAGATATGACGCGCATTCGTAAAGAAACGAGTTTAGACGTACAGAAATTAATTATATTTCATTTTAAAGCTGGAAAATCAATTAGAGGCATTGCAACTATAACTAATCTACCTCATTCAACGGTACAAAGCATAATAAAACGTTACAGAGAGGGAAAAAGGATTGCAAACAAGCCTCGTAATGGTCGCCCTCAAATTCTGTCAGCTAGAAGTCAAAGAAATAGTGTGAGTAAATTTCTAAAAAATCCACGTCTGAGTGCAATAAAGTTTATTTCACAATATAATGAATTAAATGGAACTTCTATTTCCTGTGAAACTATTCGTAGAATTCTTCGGAATGCTGGTATACATGGCCGCTCTGCACGAAGAAAATTCTTTGTAAGTCAGAAGAACAGAATTGATAGGCTTAAATTTGGCAAATCTATGATAAACCAGCCAGAGAGCTATTGGAATCGTGTCTTATTTGCAGATGAAATTAAGTTTAACATCTTTGGGTCGAATGGGAGAATCATGGTATGGAGAAACAAAAACGAAGAACTTCATCCCAAGAATTTAATTGGAACAGTAAAACATGGCGGTGGAGGTGTCATGGTTTGGGGGTGTATGTCAGCGGCTGGAGTAGGCAATTTAGTATTCATTGATGGTATAATGGATCGTAGAGTTTATATAAATATTCTCAATAATAATTTAAAAGTGTCAGCACAAAAATTGGGCATTTAAACAACTTTGTGTATTACCAAGACAACGATCCTGAGCACACGGTCATGAATGGTTGTCTTTTTTGCCTCTATCATTGCCCTCAAACCCTTAAAGCACCAGCTCAATCACCGGATTTAAACCCTATAGAACATATTTGGGAAGAATTAGAGGTGCGAATAAGAAGTCACGACATTAAATCGAAAATTCAACTGAAAGCAATAATGATCGAAGAATGGAACAAGATCGGTGCAGAAGTAACCGACAGTTTAGTTAAATCTATGCCCAAACGTTTAAAAGCTGTTATAAAGAATAAAGGATATCCTACTAAATACTAAACATTTATAAAAATTTAGAAAATTTCTTATTTAGTCATGTTTTTTTAAAGTGTATGATCACTTTTGTGTCCTATTTTTGTGCAATTTTATTTGTCCTTTTTAAAAAAATAATTTGCATCGTAATTAAAATTTATTCTTCACTGCTTTATTAAGAACTGTAAAAATATGCTATGAAAAAATTTTCATATAAAAATAAGAATATATAATGGTAAATAATGAGGTTTTTAATTGATTCTTGTTGGTGTACGAACACTTTTGGGAGCCACTGTATGTATATCATAACTATAATATTTAAATTTAGTATTTGTGATATTATAGCTGCTTGAAATTCCCGCATAAATACTGAAAATTAAAGAAGGTTTCGTTACAATTCATTTAATTAATTACAATTGATTAATTTACAGTTAATTTAATTAAAAAGAGAAATGAAAATATTCCCACGCTGGACAAAGGAAAATCATATTGTTAAAAATAAAATCAGTACTATCCCTATTAGCATAAAATGACCAATAATATTGTTATATCTTAACGATATTGACCGTGATTCAGAATATTGAACATTAGCGGGGGGCACCTCGAAATGAGGATGAGATGCTTCCGGCATGGTGGTTATATTTCGCCACCCTGGAGGGTACACTAATAGGTGGGGTATCTGACTCCTCCCATCGATGACGGAACGTACTTCCTTCGGGGAGGGTTGTACCATGGCCGGTGACGGCCCTTAGGACCCAACCACAGAATCCCGCCAATGTTGCTGTTGCGGCTGTCCGGTCATTCAGTTCTATGGTTTAAATCCGTGTGCCTTCGTGGCGGGTCGGAGAGTTAGATGGTTGACTTATTGAACATTAGCGTGAATATATCTTAAAATATGTTGTGCTTTTCTTTTAACACCGGTGTGTGTATATATAAACTATTATTCAAGAAATTTGTTATGAGAAAAGATTATAGAATAATATTTATATTGTAGTCAATATGACTAAACGGCATTTGTTAATACTAATCAAACATTTAAGTTCTTTATTTTCAATTACAATCGCGATTAGTATTAATAAGAGATTGATCACAATAACCGTATTACGTGCGCGCACGTACGCACGCGTACAATCACACGCACACAAAACATGGAAGAACACATAACACGATAAAATAAAACATCGCCGGTAACAACTAGGGAGCTGAGCCTAACTACGCTTTCACTAAACAATCACATGGAGCCAACAATGAAAGAAAACACACACACACACACACACACACACACACACACACACACACACACACACACACACACACACACACACACACACACACACACAAAACACAACCTCTTGAAACACAACATCTAAATGTATAGTTTAGAATTCAAATGTAGCGCCTGTTATAGAAATCATTAATTGACATATACAGAGTCTGAATAACTATACAAAAGTAATAATTACAAATAAAATAATTACATGAGCATATACAGTTGCGGAAATTGTCAGGGAAGTACAAAAGATAAGAATTAAAAAGCAGTCAAACTCTTTAAATAATAATTGAAAAACACTGTATTTCATAAGAAAGCATATGTTGTACAAATACAGACGAAAGTGCATAAAGAATAACGGTTATAGAAACTACACTACAAGCAAAGTATCATTAGAAATAACTATATGACTCTAAATGTCCAGCGAGAGAGCTCTTCTCATGATCAACAATCAAGAAAAGAATTAGTTTAACTAAGTTGTTTTAACTTTCTCTGGTTTATACAGATATTTTGACAGAATACTGAATTTTCTGAATAATCCACGTATCTCGGATTTTAATAGAGTTATTGCCATAATTACTACATTTTCAAGAATCTTAATTTGCATCACCAAAATCGGGGATCATTGAATTGACATCCTTTTACAGTATTTGCAAGTCTCTTTTCTGCAATGAAGAAACCATATTGCATAGAATCAATATTAAAAATTCGTTACGATAACATACCACTAGAAATAACAGTTTTTTTTCCTTGATTCAGATATAACTTTTTCTTTTATTAATAGTTATATCCAGAAAGTATATTTTATTTGGTTTCAAATGAAATCATTATTATTGGCAGCAAACGTATCAGAAATACGCTAGATATTTGAAAACATTATTAACTGTTTTTGAAATAGTAAAAAAGGCACACACATATACATGAACGGAATGTATGGTCCAGAATATACGATTCGTAAGCACTATACAGTAATAAAACACATATTCGCTAGTCAGAATGAATTTATAAAAATGGAGCGAAAATTGCTTACCATAATCCTTTCCGTCATTTCCCTTGGATGATAATGCAATACCTTAGAAAGATCCCTATTTCTTTTCTTTCCCGCTGACTTAAATAGGAGAGAGAGGTTATAATAAAAGGCGTATTGCTATTCCAACACTTGCCTTTCAGCTAAATTCATATTCTCTATGATATAATAAAGAATATTCGAAAAAATATAAATTGTAAAAAGAAATCCTTTATTTAAAATTTATATGTGGATATTTCAATCAGAAATACAACCTATTTACATGATTTCCAGTGCTTTTAATTTTCTATCAAACGTCTCGATCCAAATATACGAGTATATATAATATAAAATATTGATTTTATGCATGATATAAAAAAAAAATCCCTTTCTTTAACAAAGTTAAATTTACGGGTAAAGGCTGACTGTTTCCCTACGCCTAAACATTTTTTTTTTTGCTTGAAGAATGGGCATGGTGTAAAATAATTTGTCTTTAAAATGATTTTTGAATTGACATTTGAAGGCAAAAAAAAAATTGGGATTGTTATCACTAATCTGAAAACTCTCCTCGCTTTTTATTGACTTCTAATGCATGCGTTCTCTCACGTATGCAGTAATTTTAAGGTTCATGATATAAAACAAATTTAATCGATCAATAATTTTAGTCAACTATATGCAAGATTAGTAAAAGCAATTATTTTTTACTAACTATCCACAACTGGGATTAATTGATTCACCGAGAATAATAATTGCTAAATTTTTCAATTAAATATTTCGAATAACATGGTTTTAGTGGCTTTTTCAGAAAAAAATATTTTTTCAATTTCAAATTTTTTTAGATATCCAAGAGATACCATTAGGAAAGTCAACCTTCTAACTCTCCGACCCGCCCTAAGGCACACGGATTTAAACCATAAAACTGAATGACCGGACCACCGCAACAGCAATTGGCGGGAACTGTGGTTGAGTCCTAAGGGCCGTCACCGGCCACGGTACAACCCTCCCCGAAGGAAGTACGTCCCGTCATCGATGGGGGGAGTCAGATCCCCCACCTATTAGTGTACCCTCCAGGGTGGCGAGATCCAACCACCATGCCGGAAGCATCTCATCCTCATTTCGAAGTGCCCCCCCCCGAGGGTCGATACCATTAGGAAAGTAACACTTTTTATAATGGTATGTGTTTCCCAAATTTTCTATTCCTTTCCCTATATCTTCTATTTTATAATGGGAAAGAAGAGCAGCATTTAAAAATGGTTTCGTTTTAAAACCATTTAATTATTGCTTTATTTTGAGATTATACCTTAAAGGCAATAAAATATCATTAAAAGCTTATCTTTTATTGAAACCTACTCAACATGGTTCAATAAACTGATTCTTCATATTTTGATGATCAACAGAAGGGTAAAAACTAAATTTAGTGCAATGAACAAATTGAGTTTCATTTCAACATATATTGTGATTAAATCGCAAAATATTTTTAAATCAAAAATAGAATATTGATTCATTGATGAGATGTGAAGATTGTTTTTTAATTTTAAGGTATTGTGAATTTTTTTATGCTCAAATATTTACGGAAATTATTGCTGAAAAACTCAAATTAGTTTAATTTGGAATTAGAATTTTAATCCAAAAAATGGAATTCCTCAATGTGTACATTCCCATTTTCCAAAATATATACATGCTCGAAGTTTGGGAGCTTTGAGTTAACGGATATGGTCTTCAGAGTTCCAACGCACATACACACAACTTTATTATTAGTAGAGATCTCCAACTATTTTAATTTTTTGTAAACGCATGAAATTATAAAAATAAACTATTCTTGATGGATTTTATGCAGAATAATTGAGTCGTAGTAAAGTCTCGACTCTGATTCAATCATTTTCCAATTTCAAAACAAGATTTCACCAAAATTTGGTTTCGTAATCATTCCTGATTCATCTTAAATCCGTCATCAAATGCTTTCCAGCTGATATAGTGCAGGTGCTTGGAGAGGGAGCGCCGCTCAAGCATTGCCCTCGTCATCTGATCACGATTAAAAATTCGAAGACCTATCCCAAAATAAGCTTCATGTTTCAAGCCGAGACTTAACTATAATTAAAACAAATCGGACGAGAGAAACTTTTACAGCAGAAAGAAACTTTGATTTCGAAGCATTTATTATAATGAAGCGAGTAACAACATGCAGCTTTCTCAGACGAAGAGAATCAATACATACATATTAAAGGTCTTTTTATTATGCCTTCATAATTCATTTTTAAAAATCGAAAGCATGAAATAATAATGGTTTAGCCGCATTCTTAAAAGCTGAATGGCAAGTAAAAATTAAGAAAATTTATTCCTTTATTGACTTTACCTTTTTTCGAATATTCCCTTGGGCATTTATTTTAATTACTGCATCAAAATATGTCAAATGCTAATATTAAATATGGCGTGCATCCCATTCATACTTCTAGTTTTGTTTACTTTTCTCTAAAGATTAACTATTACTTGTCTTAGCAAGCAAGTGAAATTAATAATTTCTCTTTGTTTCTGAAAGGAATGGAAGCATTAAAAAAGAACTGATAAATTATGTCTGTATTTTTCATATATTTTCATCTGGAAGTAAATTAGTGTTTGCTGAAAAATGAATATAGAACTTACTACTATGTTTATTAGCAGTTCTCTTTGAAAGTGATTAATGCAACACATTATGGATAAAAAAATCCTTTTAATAAATGATAGTTTTGTAAAATTACCTTGAGGCAATTTTTTACTTCTTATAGAATATTGCAATCAACAAAAATATTGTTCAATCTTGTGACTTTGACTTTCCATGATTGGGACATCCCCTTCGAAATGAACCTTCTTCTTTATGAACATCAAAAACTCAAAAGTCTAGACATTTAAAATTTGATACGTGGAAAATTATGATAAAAATTGCAATTTCCGTCCAAATTTTATCGTGATAAAATGGTTTGCTTTCCATATCTGTGCACGATAACTTTAAAACATTGTTGGATTATATTAAATATTTCCGTATTAGAATCGTAGGTCTATGTTAAATTAATCCATCAATAAGTAGCTTTTCAGTTGTAGATATTATTTCATTTTTATTGCCCAAGTGTTTATTAGCGATTTTCAAATTATGCCAAGAGCGCCAATCTCCTTAATTCCTGTTTATACAGTTTAGTTCTAAGGTGATTGACAGAAAATAGAAAAAAAAAAAAAAAGCGCCAAACTCCATAAAGCATAAAATGCCAAATGTTGCTTTCCTGAGTTTACTTGGAGGTTTTCAGATTACATGAAGCGTATAATGTGCCGATTTCCATGTCAAGTCAGAGAATATTCCATTTTTAAAACTGAATCATAGTATTAACTTCTTCATCGACGTGCCCGGGCCTCGTTATACAGGCATCTAATTATTGTTTCTCAAAATATATAAGCTGAATTCAAAAGAGGTTAGATACATAATGCGTGATTTACGAACAAAAAAAACCATGTATAATTTTCAAAATTTATTCTATGGATTTGTAGAGTAATACAATTCTATGAATACATAAAATTATGGTGCCAAATCTATGAATTAAAAAGTGGATTTGTAAGATTGCACAGTCTTATGGAACTTGCCATTTAAGAAAATAAATGATTTAAGGATATGATTCGTTCAAAAAGACAAGACGCCTCAACAAGCTAAATTATATCAAGTAAAAAAAAAAAAAACTGTTCTAAAGAACGTTTATTTTTTTTTTCTTTTCTTTTCTTTCTTTTTTTTTTTTCGTATTTAATATATAATTTATATTATAAATGTTTTGGAATCTTTAAAGCAATTTTTTTCTCATACCTTTTACTTGTAAAGAGTGAAAAAATTAATGAGTTAACTAATAATTAAAGTAAAAAAATAATTAATTTTTCATTAAAAAAGTGCAAGTATAGATGAATTCAAAAGTCTAGCACTTGAGAAGACGAGTGAAAATGTAATTTACATTGTTTTGTTTTTTATGACCATTAAAAAAAGTAAAGCGTAAAACCTCATGTATTTTTTTTTAAATTAAGTTATGCGGCTTCATCAAGGTAACAATGAATACTATGAAAAAAGAAAATTCTATCGGAAAGTTTGCAACGCCTATTTCATTTTCAGGTTCATGAACCGTGTTTCAAGAAGGAAACATTTAAATGAGATTTAAACCTTCAATTAAAATCATCCTAGCATAATACTTTTGGTATAATTTTTTTTATATTTATATATATATTTTTTTAATTTAAAATTAATATTTATTTGATCCTTTATGTACCCTTATTATACAAAATACAATTAGATGGTTATAATGCTTTGATAATATTTGCTGCCAAATTTCTGAAAAGATAATGCAATTACTTTGATTAGTTACCAAAGCTAGAAAATTCGTTCTCAAGAAAGGTCTATCCATGCTTTTTGAACAAATAAATAAATAAAATAAAAGAAAATTGTTTTAAGCCCAATGTATGCATGAAATGTAATATTCCCTTATTGGAGTCCCACGGTGAGCTATATAGTTATTGAAGATAAGAAGCTTCCGGCATGGTGATTGGTTCTCGCTACTGTAGTGGGTACATGAAGTGTGGGTCTGGCTCCTTCCGTGGGACATACTTCCTTAGGGAAGGGTTGTACCTTGGTCATTGATGGCCCTTAGGACTCAACCACAATTCCCACCAGTGTAGCTTTTGCTGTTGTCCGGTCATTCAAGTTTTTCCATTGTGCTTTCCGGCGAGTTAGAGTAATCAACTTGTGATTCGCTTATCGGAGCCAATGAAGTGCTAAGGATTAACTTTATGTATAATATTTATTAAATCTATTTTATTTTTTAAATTTACACTTACATTATTTTTTTAATTAAATTCTAAAATTTTCTTAACATTTTAAAATTTATTAAAATTATTGGAAAATTGCATTAGCATAACACTGATACTGCCATCATAGTATGTTTTGTACTATTATTCTCAAAAGTTACTGAACAAAATACTTAATTTTTAATTTAAGATCTAAACAAATTTTAGACCCAGCCCCCCTCGCTCTCTTTTATAACCACATACTACAGAACAATAAACTATATACTAAATATGGGAATTTTCTGTTCACCATTTTGCATATTAGTGCTATTTGAACTATTTTTTATCTTGTGTTTGGAATCGCTTTCATAACGCACGTACAGTTAATTTGGAAGTATTTTCCTTCACATTCATACTGAATTATGTATAATTATTTACAAATAATTCGCCATCACATAGATATTATTAAAAAAAACTTGATTAAATGGGCCTGCTGTAAGACAACATGCAATTATATTTTTTAAAAAATGGTTGCGATGATATAGTAAATTGTATGCATTATATAATAAGTTTATCATGTGATTATAACATTGTCAGAATTCACTGGATTATCTTGTAAATAGGGACGTCTGATTAAATGACTGGACATTTAATTAATAAATTTAAGACGATACGTCATTGTATTATCGTTAAATCAGAAATACCTAACAACGTGGCGGTCATCATATGTAATGATGACAAATATTACAAATATTTATAACATGGCGATGACATGTTTTTGCTTTAGTCTTCAACGATTATTTCAAACATATAAATAAAATGTCTGCTTTAAATAAATAAAAAATATTTTACGCAAATAATACTTATTAATATATTCTTTAGTTGATTTTGATTTATTTATTTAAACTTTAACAGGAATCGGACACTATAATTTTTAACAAAAGAATTTTTTAACAAAAAAAAATTAAATTTTTGTATTAAAACAACTCATTTTGGGTCCTTTTGTTAAAAATTCGTCTTATTTAATTGAAAATATATTAAAATATTCCAAATCCATTCAGTCCCTCCCCTTTTTTTCATCAACCAAAGAAAAAAATTAATCGCAAATTTCTTATTTAATTTTAATGTAGGTTTCTTTTAAAAAGTTCTTATTATTTCAGATACTCCTTATGTATGCTTTTACACTTTTATAATTGTTTGCATATATTTACTTTCAGTTGTATAAGCCTTTTATTTATTTATTTTGGAAATCGTGACTTTTCTTCTTATTTAAATTATTTATGAATGCAATTCATAAAAAGTACTGAATATGTCTTTGCATTTTATTTTTTTGAAATAAAATATTCAAAAAGCAAAATTTGAAATGTAACATTTTCCAGCACCATTCTTTCAATGGATATCTAAATTTGAAAAAAGGAAAGAAAAAGAAACTTTCAAAGGCAGAAATATTTTTTTGAAAAATAAGCATTAAGGTAATTAATCTTTTAAATATATAATGTTCAGTTTCAAATGTTTTATTTTTTATTTAAATCCTTTAGAAAACTCCAGAATTAAATGTGTAGGTCGTCACCAAATCTCGGCGTGAAACAGTTCATAGTTGGGGATGATAAATTGTGCAATCTTTAATATAATAATCATATTGAAAAGTTAAGCTGTTAACACACTATTCAAATCACCGATATTCATTAAAGACAAGCGATACTGTATGATATGAACTTAAGCGCAAAAGATGCAGTAACTAATATTTACAATTCAATATGGAAGCCACAAAATAACGCTTACTGTGGTGATATTTTTATTGTTATCTAGATGAGCTTTTATTTATTTTGCGTTTGCGTTTTTACTGGTCTTTTATTTCCAATTCTAGTAGTGTTAGTCTAACTGAATGGTTTTGTACATTTTGCTTTTGTCTCGAAATTATATTTTCCATCCATCAAAGATTATTTTGCTATTTATACAAACTTAATTAGGATTTGTATGAAAAACATATTTTGATTTTGTATAAAGTAGAATTTAATTACCAATTTCATTTTCTTGCTTAATTGTATTAACTATTATTTTTCATAGTTTTTTCTGCTGTTTTTATTTAATACAAACAAGATTCTGAATCTGAATTGAGCTAAACATAAATTATTTCTCAATTTGATGCATAAAATAATAAAAAAAATGTGATAAACGTTTTTTGCATAAGAATTTATTTCCAGCTAATGCTTGATTTAGAGAGCTAATTACTATGAAACAATGAATATAAATTTTTGTGTATTAAAGGATATTTTTCTTTGATGTATTCTAATTCCATGAAATCTTTTAACATTATACTTCATGCTACGTCATTATTTGTTTTTAAAGAACTATATGCAGTGTTTTATTATTAAATAGGTGAAGATAACTACCTAGAAGCACCAATACCTTTTTTCGGAGTTTCGAAATTTTACATAGTTTTCTTTTAAATTATCAGGGACATTTACTCATATTTATTCAATTTAAAATTAGATACTGAAGCTTATTTATTCCACAATAGTCCTAATTAATCATTTATACTTCAAAATATTGCTTTATCATTAAATATAATTTAGAAGAATTTAAATTATCTTTTTTTTTAAATTACTGTTACCATTTTGTGTTATTTTCAAATTTATATTTCGAATTATTTTAAATACAAGGTATTGATATCAACTATTTTGACAGTCGTCCATCATTAAATATTTATTTTAATAGGTCAAAATCTGCTACGTGAAATTACTATATTTATATATAGTTTAGTTGAAAATTAATAAAAAAAATCTAGTTTTGAAAGTTACGGAGGGGAAAAGTAGGGCATTCAAATCTTGCATTGACAAAATCCGTGGAAAGTTTAATGCGACTCTTGTGTGATTTCTGTATTTTATTTATATTAGAATAAGCCTGTTTTCAATCATGCAGCAATATAACATCGATCTACTCGACAGTTTTCGGCCGAGTAATACTACAAAGAGGGCTCTCCTCATTTCTTTATCAAATGAATGAGTTATGTTTTGAGAATTGTAACCTTTATTTTCCAATTTCTTTAATTAAATATTTCTATATACAGTGGTGGCCAAAATTGTGGACACTTTTGAAAAATTTAATGTTTTCTAACTTTGAATGCTTATAGAAAATGTAACGTTTCACAAAATGGAAACACTTACATATTATTTTAAAGAAAATTTAATGCTGATTTCAATACCAAAAGCAAAATTCAAATATTTTCAATACAAAAAAAGTTGAGAGGCAATAATTATCGAGATACATTAGATGCTGATAACTGCAGTTAGTTATCAGTGCTTGGTAAGGTAGCCTTTATTTTTTATTACAGCTTCATACTGATGTTTCATTAAGCTGATGATAGTTTTAAGCTCTTCCTTCATTATTGCCTGATGTCAGGAAACTCAATTTATCCTCTTTTATTTGGTGAACACTTCATATATATAAGAGTTTTCGAATGGTTCCGTAAGTTCTCCATAATTTTAAGTTTAGGACTGTTTCCTGGCCATGATAACAATTCAATGCTCTTTCTACTAAATCACACTCTCGCTATTTTTGTTGTATGGTAAGGAGCTGAATCCTGCTGAAAAATAAATGATGCATTGTTGGGAAAGAGATCACTGAAGGAAGGTGTAAGTTTTGACTCTAGAATAGTGTCAATGTATTTTCTTGCATTTAATGTCCCGTCGATAACAGGAAAAAGACTAATACCGTCTGCTGACATGCGTGACGAAACCATTATAATAACTGAGTTCTTCATAGTTGCCTGAATGCAGTCAGGATGTAGCTCTTCGCCTATTCTATGTCTTACTTATTTTCGCCATCGCTACCAAATAACAATATCTTTGTTCCATCACTCCGTATAACTTGTAACCACTGATCATCTGGCCAATAAATATTTTCTTTTACCCACTTTAATCTTTTTATACATTGCTGCAAATTTTTTCGTTGAATTCTACCTCTTAGTCTAACATCTAATAATCTTCTCCAGATTGTTCTTGAATTGACATAAATGCCAGCAATTGACTTCTGGTGACGGCTGATGACATTCATCGATCATGGAGACATAGTCTTTTTATTCTTCTATCATGAACAGATGTGGTGTACCTTTTTTCACCCATTTCTTGCTCTGTTTTTTATTGAATTTGTCTGTTGATATCGTAAACAAAACTTTCGGACGCCATATGTAGTTGCTGAACCACCCACCTGTTTTGCAATTTCAGCATTGGAAAGGCCACATTCATGTAAAACAATCTTAGTTCTCAGTCTAGGTGTCCAATCTATTCTTTTATTTGATGGCATTGCTTCATGACTAAATATTAGAAATATTTACAACAATTCCTACTAAATATTGAAAAGCTTAACAAAATTTCTTACTTGTGATTTGATTGATTCTGTGATTCATAAAAAACAGTCTTCTTTCTATAGAAAAAAGCACAATGATGACCTGTTCCAATTTTAAACATGGTGTCATCTTCTTCTGGCACTTATTAACATTTTATTGGTTCCCAGAATAAGAACAGTGATTGGTCTAAAAAGCTAGAAATTACAATTCACTTCATCACTGTTTTTTATTCAGATTAAAGTAAGAATAGCTTTTTTTGTATTGAAAATATTTGAGTTTTGCTTTTTGTATTTAATTCTGCATTAAATTCTCTTTAAAATGATATGTAAGAGTTTTCATTTTGTGAAATGTAACATTTTCTTTAAGCATACAAAATTAGAAAACATAACGATATTCAAAAGTGTCCACAATTTTGGCCACCACAACCACAGTAGTTATTAAAAATATATAAACTACTGGAATATTTTGATGTGTCGCTTTTTTCGCTTGAATAACTTATTTTTTTGCACTTTTAAAGTTATCCTAATTTATATCTTAATTTAACCTTTGCAGTCGAATGTCCTCTTTCAGCCACCATTCAAGACGATTCATTTTGACATTTTATTTATTTATTTAATTTTAATTGTTCATAATACCTACAAAATGTTAAAATGATGTACATTCATTTTTCAGAGAAACTCAACTTAAAACAGTTGCATGTATTTATTTTTTGTTGTAGTAAACAGGTGCATGTATTAAGTAAATAATTATACATAGAATTTCCTTTCCGATTGCGAAGGGTTAAAAATTGGTGAAAGTAAGCGAGATTGCAGATTGTTTTCAATGGAATTGAAATCCCGGTGTCGCTGAAATAATCACGGAACATTTGATACATTCCTTTCTTTGAAATAACTTTAGTTGAATATTCATTTAAAGCGAGAAATAGAATGAAAGATTATTAAAAGATGGATATAATCAAAAGTCGTCGTATAAAAGGAGACCTTATTACGAAATAGCATCATGCATTTAAAGCCTTGATTCTTGTTGTATGAATAGGAACCACAGTATCTGTTGACAAGTTTTGATTCATTCCATTGTAAGCTTTGAAAAGCAATTCTATCAAAAGATTAATATTAAATATCGCTTTAATTTTCTCAAACTTTTCTTAAATATTGTCCGAGACAAAATTCCATGTGCAGATTTTCGACAATAATCGTTCGAGACAAAATTCCATGTAAAGAGTATCTTAAAATATCGTTCGAGATAAAATTCCATCTAAAGATTATCTTAAAATATCGTTTGAGACAAAATTCGATGTAAAGATTATCTTAAAATATCGTTCGAGACAAAATTATATTTAAAGAATATCGTAAAATATCGTTCGGGCCCAAATTCCATGTAAAATATCATTCGAGACCAAATTTCATGTGGTGATTGGCCGTCCTAGTGTGGAGTGGATTATTTTAGGGGAAGGAGCCAATTAGGTATCATCATCATTACTTGACCATAGTTTGAAATCGATCACAAAATAACTCTAGTACTATATCAAATGAGATTTTTAATAAAAGTAATTTAGGAGAATTTTTTTCTCTTTCGTTAATGTAATTATCTAAGTATTTTCTTTATCAGCATTTTCTGGATAGTCAAGACATTTTGTTTGAGTCTCATAGAGCCTCTGAGACTATAGTTAAAAGATAAAACAAAGTTCATATTTACATCAGTATTTAATTCTTTAGATTTAAAGCAGTTATATTATTGCGACTAAATACAGCTATGGATATTTATTTGCCTAAAACATATAAAAAATTATTAGCAGGAAATTCGAATAAATTTAAATATCACAAACATGATTTTTCATAATTGTTTCATAAAATTTAATAGATATGATAAATTCAGAAATTCATTTTAATAGCAGAATATGGCAATTTCTAAATAAATGTCCTACGCAGGCCTTCAGAATAATTGTTTTAAAAAATTGCATTGAATAATTTGAGTATAATAAATTTTAGCAAAATAATATAGATAAGAAAAAGCAAAATATATTCTTTCCCTGATTATATTCTTCGCTTTTTTTCTAGATACCATAAAGCAACATATGAATAATTATAAAGAATATTAGATTTTTCTTTATAAAATTGTTTTGTAAAAACAGAAATTTTAATTGAAATCTGAAGCAAAGTACTAAGATCAGTTTTACATAACAAAATTTTGCACTTGAAGAGTTTCATTAAATAAAAACATAATACAATTATCTTCGTATAAAGCTAACCAAAATTTAATTAAAAGTGCCCTGAACAAATAGTTCATTTTAAGTAGTTAAAAGACTTCAGAAAAAGAAAAAAAATAATAGTTAAACCTTAATTATTATGTATGATCCCGATTCTAATAGGAAAAATTAAATTTCTGTAAAAATAACACCTGGAAATTATTAATCGACTATTTTTCCATCAAACATGCAGTTTGGATTTTTTTTTATTTTAGGAAAGAAAGAAACGAAGCTTTTAATCATATTTTTATGGGTTTTTTATAAGAAAAATATATTTCTTTAAAAATATTCTACACAAAAAATTATATTCTGCATTATAAATTTCAAATTATCCATTTAATTATTGTGAAACTACCATACCTTTCAATTATTTTCTTACCTATATTGAATATGAAAGTTGCGACAGCAAAACTATTTTCTTTTGTAGATTTTAATTTTGTTCGGTGGACTGTAAATTGGTTTACAATGCATATTCGGCTCATAGGAACTTTTACAAAAACAAAGTAAGTGACAATTTGCATTCAGACACGTGTTTGATTTATTTTGTAACAAAAAAAAAAGAAAAAGATTGTAAGTAACTGAGGAAAAATAATCGATTTTATGCTCAAACTTGAAGCATAATTAATTTTTTAATTTCATTTCAATTCCATATTGCTAATTATTTTATTAATAATTTAATCCTAGAAGTTCCCATGGGTTCCCATGGGTTCCCATATGTTAATAATGTAATATAGTTTGGTATCATTAGAAATGATGAAATAATTTCATATTTTCCCCATTTCCTCCTATAGAAAGAGAAGAATTGAATATTTGGATTGATCATGTTTCAAACATGTTTTTCAAGTTATATATGTCTTTTTCTGAATACGATAACGCTCTCATCTAGAAAGATGAAATTTAGTACATTGCTTTTAGACCAAATTTGTAGATTTCTATCTGAAAGATATTTCATATATAAGTTGATATTGCAACTATAAAACAAAGAACTAGGCGAAAAAAATTTAGTACTAAATTTTGCATTCTAAATGAAGGTAATTATCCGATTTCCAGTTAAACTCAACAAAGAGTTGATTGTCTGTTGGTCGATACTTTTGCAAACATGGGAAAGGGATAACCCAAATATACGATGATTTAAATATTTTAATTTTGGCATGTGATACTTTGGCAATAATGAGGTTTTGTGTCTAATTTTGGTTTCAGTTGGTCAGAAAATGTGTTTCCAAGATACACATTTAGTAATCTGGTTATTGTGTATTAACCGCATCTCAGTGATGAATTGTCAAATATTTCACACTAATAAACTCTCTCGTAAGTATTATTGACAAATGGCATGCAGTTAATAATATATATAGTACATTTATTAGAGAGTATAACGGGAAAGTTTTGGGAAGACATCTATCGCTAGTTTCATTCAAGATTATTAAGAATTATATTTGAGATTTTACTTTCTTACATAGAAGTGTATTTTGATTTTGGATAAAAAGGGGTTCGTTAAATTCATTTTGGATTTCAAACGAAACCTAAAAGAAGTGGCATGTTCAGCTGTTTCACCGATATCGGTGGTCTGAATTGTTGTCCATCGTTTTTTCTTTCAGAATTATTAATTTTAAAATATGATTAAATCGAAACATAACTCAAACAATTTGAATAAAGTAAAGTATTCCAAAATGTTTTATGCAAGTTATGATTCAATTTTTTTGAAGCTTGTTCCCATATTAACACAGTTGAATCAATTTTTAAAATAAATTCCATGGATATTCATAAATATTCAGTGGATTTTCTTTCTTGTGCGAATTCAAGGGCAACAAATTAATCAAAATGCCATATAATCAGGAAGTTGAATGATTTCATGTATCAGAGAATTTAAAGAGCTTTATTTTATGATTTTTGTTGATTTATAGAGAAACTAAAAGATCCAGTTTTTTTCTTAATCATTGACATAATATCCTGTATGAATTATAACACCAATTATTTTTTGACTGTTCAAATTATTAAAAAAAAATATCAATGAGACATTACCTGCATAACAACTGATTCTTAAATCATTCCAGAATGGGCCCTCTAAAACGCATTGTCATTCCCTCCTCTTTCTAAAAGGACGCATTAGTGTCCCTTTTGTCACATGCCTCTCCTGATCCACTTCTGGATTCTGTTCATGTCATGCCAAAGCTGTTAGCCAGTCAGCAAATTTTCTGCGATTCTATCGTCTAGAATTGCATGAAAAGGTTACTGAATGTAACAACTGCAACAACAGCGTCTAGATCTTCCTTCTGAGGGCAGATCCAGAAAAGAATGCGACACCAGACGCGGGATGAATAATATAGACTTTCGCAATGCCTGAAATAAAAAAGGAAATAATATAAGTCCAGACGTTTTCTAGTTAGTGTCTTTTATTGGATTTGGACACTTTGGAGTGTAAAGAACAAATGCAATAATAGAAATGTCTGAAGTAGATGTATTGCTACATTCTTTGCTGTGAAGTAAAGAGATAATGGATAATCTTTCTATAATACATTGCCTTGGATATTGCATTTATTTTATTCAATATTGCTTCATTACACTAGTTAACAAGGGAAATCATATTCAGAATTCTTACCGCTTAGACCTTCCTTCAATTGCAATAGTTAATTGAATACTTCGATACAAAAATGTAGATAATTAAATATGGGAATTACAGGGTATGGGCTGATGCGGTAAAAGTAGTTCTATTAAGTAAAATAATATTAAATAATATTATTTTACATTTCTTAACCCACTGACTGTCTACTTTTTTAAATCAGTTGTAATCAGTTTTTTAAATCAGTATGCGTAGAATATTAAATTTAGATTACTAAAGGGATTGTATGCATTACTTTTTCTATAAAGTTTCGACGAGTGCTGGTTCGTTTTTTAAATGATGAAACTAATTTATAATCAACAATATTTAATTAACAGTTCAATACTATTCATGACTGAACGCTCACCATAGAATGCCAACCACGAAACGAGACGAACAAAAACACATAAAGAAAAAAAAATCAGAATCTATACAGAAGAATGGTTGTCACAATTGGAGCACTATCATCTCACATGGCGATATTAAAAATAATTTGGTTGGATATTTAACAATGTTTTCTTCATTAATAACATATGATTGACACATGTTATAGTACAAGATAGCACATTATCTCGGGAAAATTGTTGGATGCAACTGAAAACAAACTGAATTCCATCACGCAGAAATCGGGGGATTAAATAATTGAAACGATATATTTGTTGAATATGAAATCTTAAAAGAGAATATAATAGTCGAAAAGTTCGACCTTGAAATGATGATAAATTTAGATATCGCCGAGTTTGAAATTGACTGTTATGCTCCTGGATCTATTCTTATGTCTTTGTCTGAGTGTTTGCACTTTTTTCAAAAGTGCACTGAGTGCAATTTTTTCGGATAATGATGTAAAGAGTCACATTTTTAGCTATCATGGTATGAAAGTCTACCAGAATCCGTCTTTTATTGACCGAAATAATGAATATATCTATTACAGTAACCAATTATTAAAGAATAAATTAATCTAGTTTACGAAACGTTATTATGGCACCATCTATATGTGACCTTGGAGATCAAACACCTTGTGAGGTCTTCCTTCGAAGCTGGAAACCGTTTGCCATGAAAGATTCTTCGTGTAGGTACTCTGGAGGTGTGGAGCTCTGGTGTTGATAGTCACATGCTTTCTTACTGCGTATTCGATGAAAATAATAAATTTTCAATAATAATAATAATAATAAATTCAACCGATATTCCTCAGCTTAAATCAAGAAAAAAAGTCGAATGAAGAATCTAAAATGAAATGGTGCCATTTCCTTGAAAAAAATTGAATCGTATGTAGGGAAATTCTGAAAATGCACGTTAGGAGTCTAAAATAATTTTTTTACATATTTCTTCGAAAATATTTTTATATGATCAAAATTAGACATGAATTTAGAATCATTATCCAAGATCATACGGCTGAGATCCTGTGAAGCATATACGGTAGGCTTTACAGCTACTTTTGAAAAATTTTCATATTTAATGGCTGCAGATCCCTAAATGATAAAAATCAGAGTGGAATTGAACATATAGTAAATTTATAGACAACTGTCTAGGAACGCTGCGCTGGTGTTTGGTGTAAATAGGTCGATTAAACATCTTTTATATCTAATTTCATCAATTGCCTTCACTAGTCTAGCTTTCGTTGTATACTAGTTAATTCGTCACGAATATTGCCTTTGTTTATTGTCAGATAAATCACTTAAGTATAATTTCATATAGAGACTTCCTTAGGACTTTTAAGCATCAAATTGTGACATATTTTAATCTTGATATTCTAGTAGCCTTACACATGTTCCATTCATCGTGTACGTATGGACCATCCTAAACTTCAAATCCCATTACATCATAGTAATTATTCAATCCGTCTGTCATAATTTTTGCGGTATTATAATTAAAATGTCATTTCGTTTTAAGTTTCGTACTCTTATTACATATGTAAATCTCGAATATAAAACACATTCAGAGGACATTCTATGTTTTCCAACAAATCCCATGACTTTTATCACATTTGTATCGATATCAGTCGGAAATGATTGGTTTTGCAAAATGCACCAAAAATATTATCCGGGATTTGGATGGGGGCACTCATGTGTAATAGAATATTAAAAACTATATAAATTGAGATAATCTATGATTTTTTTAAACCTTAATTTTATCCGTACAAATAATTACGGAGAATGTGAGTGTATTTGGAAGGAAAATAGTTCTGTTAAGATCGGTCTTTTGATTTAGAGTTGCTGAATTTCGTATTTACATTCTTTCAAGGGTGAAAAGTGGCCGCGGTGGTCTTTGCTTGTGAGCCGTAGGGTTTCAGGTTCGAAACCCGATTTCACCGAAGAACCGTTGTGTAAGGGGGTCTGTTGCACGTTAAATCCGTCATGCCAAACGTCCTCCCGCTGGTGTGGTGTGACATGGAGAGGGGGGTTCCAGCTCAGGTGTCGTCCTCGTCATCTGACCACGGTTCAGAATGACGAGGTCCGCCCCAAAATAGCCCTAGTGTTGCTTTCCAACGGGACTTTAATATAACTAAATTAACTAAGGGTGAGAAAGCGCTAAGCGAAGCTAATATCCAAAAAAATTTAGCTTGATTTAGGCGCATTATCGTAATAACTTCAGAAAATATTTCAGAAAAAATCATTTAATGTCATTTTAAAATTCAAAAGTATTTGTTTAATAATTCCAAATTAATCGCTTAAAACATTTTTTTCGTGAATTTTGACAATTTCTAAAATGTATACTTCTTTCATAGTTTTGAATAATTTTAATTCTTATGATGAAATTAAAACTGTTTTCGTTATTCCTTCATATGATTAATCGAGTAAATTTCTTTCATTATGGAAAGTTAACTATGAAATATTCTGTTGATTATTCTGATAATATTATCCTCTAACCACCTATGACCAGTTGATTCGACAGGAATTCTAGTTATGTTTAATTTTAATTAAATCACTTATAGATAACATTCATGTTCACGATTCCATTTAGAAACTATGTTTTAGGAGCAAATTATAATAAATTTAGAGCAGAGTCATTTCGATAGCTTAATACATGTTTGCTTCTTTTTTAGTATAAACAGTGCTAATGGAATTAAGCCTCATAACGCCACAGAACTTCTATAAATGCAATTATCCGATTGATTTCTATTAAAATTCATGGCATTGCAAATTCACTTTTTGTCTTTTAAACTACGCAGATATTAAATAGAATTTTTCTTCCTTAATATTAAACAATGTAAGAAAGTCTAAAATTGATGATCTAGTCTGTTAAATATGTAAGAAAAGTCAATTAACTATTTGGTGCAACTATGTAAAAGATATAAATCTCTTTCCAACAATCAAATCTATTGTTGGAAATTAATCAAAAATAGTTTTTAAAAGTTACTAAAATTCAGGAAAAATCTGCAAGAATATTAAATTGGCATTTTTTAAAATATTTAAATAGTGGGAATATTAACTTCGTGGAATAATAATTTAGGAAAAAAATGTCTTATTGCGTAAAAAAAAAAACGCAAAATACCGTTTTTAATTAAATTAAAAATACAGCTCCGAGTTTAGCATTACCATTCTCCAAAGTTATAAGTGCCAAATTTCATATTCTTTGGTTAAATGATCAGTCTTGTAAAGCACCGACATACATATCGACAAATAAGCTGGCACATTTTTCTTTATTTGTAAAGATTATAATCGTTTCACTAAAGAGATAATTGAAATTAAGCATTGCCAGTATCTTTGACAAACCACATGATTCTCAAAGTCACTTAATGTAATTATAAACAGTTATTGATGTATATATCATATTAATTTTAAATCGCTTTGATTGACTAATTTTGAATTACCTGATAAATGTTTTAAAAAATTATTCAAGGTTCATGCACAGGAAAATAAGCTAAATAAAAAGGAAAGAGTTTCCCCAAATACTCCTCAACTTTAACGTATTTTCCGACGATCAAAAGGTTCTGTCATCTTTTTCCCTACTTCTCAACCCTCCCGTGAATAAAATAGCAGAGATTTTATTGCTCCTATAAATCAGCATGAACTCCAAATAGCAGGCTGACGTTTACACATTATTACTTCCGAAATCACGCCAAGAGTTATAACTCATTTATTTCCGAGCAGCGAGTTTGTCGGACGCCGAATAAATGCATCGATCAAAAGCGGGGGCAGTCCAGTCACTTCATTAAAGGCCGAGTTTAAAACTTCCCTCCTTTTCGTTTTTCCCACGAACACACCAGACTCCAAGTTTGAGGAACTTTTGGTTGGCTGGAATGATTCGGTTGACGCGTGATCTTGATTTTCATGCAAGGGTGTATACTTAATCATGCCGAGATAGTTCTAAAACTTTTATAATTTGTGAAGCTTTTGAAACTTTCTGGGTATCATTGGAATTCTTTCATTAGTGTCGTTAATTAATCCTATATCGGACATCTATGTAAATTCGTGTTAAAAGATTTTAAGAATTTGATTGGTAATTATAGCGAATCCTTGATATTAGAATAATATAATCCTTCTTCTTGAAAGCATGTGTGTATGTGCGTGCGCGCATGTAATACAATATGATGAATTATATTTAAAACTTTTAAATTTTTTCTTTGCAATTTACATTGAAAAATAAAAATACTTTTTCAAGTGCCAGCGCATCGTAATTTTAATGGTGTGATTATATACAAATTTAACCTTTTATATTGTTACGAAATTTCCGGGGTTCGTTTGGATAGTGGAAGTTATATGGTGTGAAGAACGCTCAATCACCAGGCGGCAGTAGAAAATAAAACAACGACGTTTATTTACACGAAGACACACAGGACAGCACACAGAGGACAACTATATACAGCACAGAAGACGATTATCTTCAGCCGAGACGTGCAGCATACAACAAGACTCTACTGCAGACAGTAGAACACAGCTTAGTTCAGCACTAGCTTCACTCCGTCGCTGCTCCGCTTATCTCTGGAAGGTCAGTTCTTTATCGTCGATTCCGACTACGACTCTCTACTACTACTCAATTCACCACTGGTTCACCACTACTCGGCAACTGTGGGCCACTCCTTTTATAAGTCTCAGGAGGCGGGGCTAGAAACCTCTCAACCAATCAGAAACGTTCAAGGCGTAACTCGGTTAATACTGGACGGATCGGGAAAATTCTCTAAGTGTCGGGTATAATCTATTTTGGCGCCAAAGTCGCCAAAATGGTCGCCAAGCTCTGGAAACTCCTATGGAACCAACTATGCTGGGAAGCCGCATCACAGATTCGCAACAATATTGTTTCGCACAATCTACAATTAAAATAAAGCAACTCATATGAAAATTCATCGTTTGAACTTCATAATTGCAACGAAAATTTTCTGATGGATATATAGTGAAATTAATATAAGAAGTTATTTAATAAATGAAGTTTTACTTCACCAAAAACATAAGTCGTAGTAAAGAACACAGTCGATATGTACGCAAAGAAAGCACTAATAGTCCAATGCATGTAGGGTAAATTTATTTTTTTTTAAAAACTGCATTTATCATCTGGTAAATGTATGGTGAATTTAATACAAGAAGATGGATAGCAACAATGAAGTTTCGTCCCATTAAAAACAGGAAGCACAGATAATAAGAACATAGTCGAAATGTACAAAAAGAAAGCACTAATTATCCGTTGTATGTACGGTGAATTTATTACAAAAAACGGCATTTATTCGTTAAATCTTGGTGAATTTAATACGAAAAGCTGGATACTAATAAATGGAATTCCACTCCATGAAAAATACGAAGCAAAGGTATTAAGAACACAGTACGCAAAGAAAACACTAATCATCCGATGTATGTACTGTGAATTTATTACAAAGAACAGCATTCATCATCCGGTTATGGTGAATTTAATACGACAAGCTAAATAACAATAAATGAAGTTTTATTCCACGAAAAAGACGTATGAAGAACATATATGCAGACGGCAAATCGCTATTTATAAACAACAAATGTAGAAAAAAGCTCGCTATAAATCGCAATTATTTATAAAAATGTGACTTTAAAGCATACTAAAATATTCCTTCTATTCCATTTAAGCACAAGCAAATAGTATCGGGTTGTACAATTTTTCTATTTTAAGGAAGCATGTTCCGATCAAACTAATAAAAATTTGATGAATTTTTGATTCTATATGAATGGACAGATTTAATGAAACACAAATTTAAGATTATATAAAGATATATTAATTTTTTTTCAGTGCTTAATATCATATGGGTTAATATGATATATTTCAGACGATTATCTGACTTATTTACGCAACCTTGATTTTATTTATAACAAAATTAATCAAATTTTATATTTATAATTTTTATTATATAAACCAGCGGGATAATAAACTTTAATAAACTTGTCATGCCAGAGAACTCCTTGTATAGCAATGGCGTACAATAATTACGAAATATTAACTTTTGGTGTGAATTTAATATTTTTATTGCATCTATCGTGTCATTCTTGGCGAGTTGGTGGCATTTTAGTCCTGGCATGCAATTAATAACAGCCGAAAATCGAATCTGAATTTCAGATGCTATTTTTCCCAATCGATTGAAACAAAAACGTGACATAAAACTATACTTAAGATCACAAAAATCAAGAACCAGATTTGATATAATTAAATCATTTCGGTTATGAGTTATCATATGTACAGGTTAAGGAAAGTACATATCGAGTGCCAGTCAACCCCCCATTGATTTTTCTCTCAAAATTTGTTAGTTTGTTTGGATGTTAAAAAAAAAGTGTACCACATTTTATCCATCTAGCTGTTTTCGTTTTGTATCGTACTAATTTATATTTAAACAGAAGGACAGACAGACTTTTCCGAACGCATTTTGCTCAAAATTTGATGGAAATCTACAAATTTGATTGTAAGCGTGTGTACCAAATTTCATTCGTATAGCTTAAAGCAATTTGGGGTTATTTATCACAGACGGACAGACATTTTAATAAAATGTGATTTTTGATCTCGGAGCTCTAAAGCGTGGCGATTCATCCAAATCTCGTGTTCGAATTTTTCGGCAATTACTATACTTCTATAATATGTATACGAAAAAGTAAAATTAACAGAGCAGATGAAAAATGTTATTCGATAAACCAATCAAAATGCATTTGAAAAAGCAAATAAAAAATTTCATTGATTTATTTTTAAGCAACAAAAACATTTGTGGAATGAAAAATAATTCCTTTAATCTGCTAATACAAATGCAAATTTACCCTAAGATTAAGAAAAATGAATCAAATTTCGATTAATTATCAAATTAAAATGTGCTCAGTTTTATTCTAACATATCAAAAATCGCAAGATTGAGCAAAAAAATCAATTTCTTTTTTGCAACTCATCATTTCATCTTTGGAAACGAGAAATACTTTCTCTAATATTATCAAGATTCGTTCGTTCCAAAAAAATAGTAAAGCAACCTGATAAAAAGATAGAAAATGAAAGCCTACTAAAAACAAAAATGAACGCCTTTAGATAAAAATTCGTTTTTAGGTTTGAGGACTCCCCACACACAATAGAAAAATAATGTTGATAGACGAAACAAAGCTCCAAGTGAACAGTAAACACGCTGTGAAATCACTTCTGTAGAGGGCAAAATGTTATTTCCCTGAGAGCGCTTTCTTCGAACTGGAGGAAATAAAAGAATAGATTGCGGCACAAATAATCGGAAGACAGACGGGTCTCATTCAAGCAAGCCTTGCTGCAGAAATTTAAAGAAATGCGACTCCTTTTTATAGACTTACGATTCGACTATTATCTGTAGTAAAAATGTTCCAGATTTGCAGCAGAGATATTTCATAAGTTCCATCTCTATTTGATATATTATACTGGTGATAACTTAATGGAGTTTATTTCGTTCTATTTTTTTAAAAAAAAACATTGTACGGAAATATATTTTTTTACAGGTTTACTTACGTTATAACAATATATTTAAAGTATAATTTAAAACATCAAAAACATTATTGGTGACAAAAATTGACTCAAAGTATTACAAGCAAAACACTTTATTTCTTAATAAACTTATATTTAAAGTTCTTATAATATATTATGTGTTAAATGAAGACGAAATTGCTCCCTCCCAATTAAGGATATTACCAAATAAAGGTGTGTGTTTTCAATTTTCAGAATAGATTGTTCCTACAAGTGATGTTGAATTTGGCATAGACATATTTAAGGATTGGAATGCCAACTTTAAGGATTTTTTTCCCTTTTAATTCAAATTTTAAAACACTTGGATAGTAAATTTATATAATAATTACAATGAATAATTTTTGCAACATTTTAAAATTTGTAAAGAATCTAAATCCTGCCAAAATCATACAAAGTCTTATTTGCGGTTATTTATTTTTCAGTTTATGCAGGAATTTTATAAGTCTATTTATTGAATAATTTTAATAATTTTTGCAGCAGATATGCAATTTAAAAAAATATATAAAATACCGTAAAAATATGCAAAATTATTTTATGTTTTAATGAATAATTTTTGCGCCATAATATAAAATAAAATATAAAAATTATTTTTTCAATAATTACAATTTAATTGGTTTGCAGATTTTTCCTGTCGCATATAATTTTTCAAAATATTTTTACCTAATTTTCAACAATTGATTTTACTGTTGAAATAAAATTTAAATCGTATTTGTTTCATCAAATATGAAATAGTGCAACTTTTTTCCGTTGTTTAGAAGGATTCTTTTTGTTATTTGCATAGCTTATATGAGAAAGAAAGTGAAACTGCAATATTATGAAAGACGATGTGCATTTTGATCACATACAGTTATATTTTCAACAGCCCTATGATATAACATTTGATTCTATTATGATGCTTTTCTGCAATAAAAAGAAATAAATAAAACTATTAAATTAATAACTCTATTGACACTCGCAATTTGGCGTTTAATATTACGTTTTTGACTTAATGATGAAAAATAAATTACTGCATAAGGTATCTAATAAAAATTATATATAACCAATATTTAAATGGAATCAGTTTGTCATAGAAGCTGATTAGTCTGATAAAAAATTGCTATCGGATTAATTTTTGACTGTGTACAAAAGTGGAAATTCGAAGCCTATTCGACTACATGTAGTCAAGTGGAAATTGCATTTGGATTCCAATGCCAACCTCAAATTATAACTCGATTATCAAATTAATCACTGCAAAGGCATGGGAATGTTTTAATATTTTATCAGTTTTGTACATTGCAAATTTAATACATGCGGGAACCAAATTAGAAGCTCTTGACATTGTTACTGAGCTAACAATGTTTTATAGTTATCAAAATTTAATATTATTTTCATGATTTAAATTTTAATGGAAAATGGAATAGGATCAGGAATGAATGATTACTTTTGGGAAAATAAATTTTATTGGCACACATCACGAAACTCAATGCATGAAGAAGCGATCGATAACACTGGCTAACTGTTGGGGTTTAATTGCCTTGTCATGCTTTGAACATGCGTAGTTTGGTATGTTGCATTTTTTTATCAAGTAAAAGACAGCTGTTGCGCTTTTGCAAGAAATATATTGCCAAATAACAAACAGTCAAAAAATGGGTGGAAAATTTTGTAAAAAAATTTTAATTTCTTCTCTTAAAGTTATCGAATTACTAATTTTTTAATATTTGATTACTACTGCACCATAATGATATATATAAGAATTTAAGAAAACGATTTTTTTTAGATTCAAGAATAGTGTGAGACAAATCCATTAATCGACTTAACGTTAAAAGTTAGGGAGATTTTAATTTTTTAATGGTTTTTGCAACTAACGAATATATAATATCATAAATTAAAAAAAAAGGTTTCATTAAATATTTTATTTTATAAGTAATATTCTAATAATACATAATCCATTTCTAATGTATTATCAATGAATTATTTTGAATGTAGTAAATGTCTAGAATATATACTCAAACACAAAAACCATCCCGAATCTCAGTATTATCGTAAATATATTTACTTATTATCTCTAAAAATGTGCGAACAGAATCCTGAAATATTCAATTTATAATCAGAACTGTTGAGAACAAAAAATTCATAAGGAATTTTTATAGTATTGTGAAACTGTAAAATCTTAGATTATGACTTTGATTGCACTATAAATTCTTAGTTTATGTTTAAACTGCGATAGCAGAATTATCAAATAAAGTTTGGATTTTGATAATAATAATCTAGAAAATGTTTTTAATAATTTTCGTCTCAAAATTTCATTCTAATATATTATTATAATCGAGAGTTTTCTTATAAGAAAATATGTTTTATTTTTATATCTTCCTTTATTACTTTTATATTCAAATAAATTCTTGATATTATACTAGAAAAGCGCCTTTGAAAGAAAATAAAAATTAATGATTAATTCCTTAAATAATCCAATTTATTGGATATTCTTATTTTATTTAAAATAAATTTAACCTTCTTTATGTCTTATAAATTTAATGTTTTGGAATTAATGCAATAATTTATTTGTAATAAATAAAATCAGTTTTGTATATGAATGTTTTTATTGTATACTAGCCGCCTTTGGCGACCAGCCGGTTCGCCAATCTTAATGTTCGTTAAAATTTTAATAATTATATATTTTATGCAATTCCAACTTTAATAGATTCTTCAGCAAAATATTTTAAAACTTCAAATTTTGATAGTCATATAATTCACTCATAATATTATAAAGGCCTTCAGTCATAACGTGATATGTATCTCTCTAATTTTCTGTTACCCCTCGTAGAATTTATGCTTTAAATTAAAGTGTAAATGATTAATCTGCAATTAATATAATAATATTTTTTACTGAAACAAAGCATTTTTTTAATAATATGATTACTGATAATAGAGTCACTGAGTGTTTAAACTTTATGGGCACTAAAGAATATCTTTCTTAATTTATGTAATATCTCAAGAATTTGTCAACAAAATTTTCGCAGATTCATCATGAACAGATCGATTAATGAACAATGTTTACTTTTAAATGCATCAAACACTAAGAAAATAAAATGAATCGTTTAAAATAATCGGTCTAAAACAGGTTTAAAAAAACTACTTAAAAAACGATGTAATTAAAACTATAAGCATATACAAAAAAATATATAACTAACATAAATACAATTTAATTACAAAAGCATGCAACTAACCTAAAAATAATTTAAATCATTGAAAACAGGTTTAAAAAAAACTACTTAAAAACGATGTACTTAAAACTATAAGCATATACAAAAAATATATAACTAACATAAATACAATTTACTTACAAAAGCATGTAACTCACCTAAAAATAATTTAAATCGTCTGTTGAAAGTGGTTGTCATGACAACAATCAGAACAATGCGCATGCGTGAATTTTCTTCGGAAACTTCTTTTTCCTTTCCAGCTGTGTTGCCATAGAAACCGGCGCACAGCTGTTTACACGTTTATGTTTATCTATTCAGATTTTATAATATCTAATCAGAGTAACGGTGAATATCAGTGTTTTCATGTTCGTCAATAAATGTTAATTTTTTTAATAACATGATTAACGAAAACAGAGTCACTGAGCATTTAAACCTTATGGGAACTAAAAAATATCTTTCTTAATTTATGTAATATCTCAAGAATTTGTCGACCAACCGGTTCGCCAATCTTAATGCTCGTTAAAATTTTTATATTTAAATATTTTATGGAATTCCTACTTTAATAGCTTCTTCATCAAAATATTTTAAAACTTCAAATTTTGATAGTCATATAATTCACTCATAATATTATAAAGGCCTTCAGTCATAACGTAATATGTATCTCTCTAATTTTCTGTTAACACCCGTAGAATTTATGTTTTAAATTAAAGTGGAAAGAATTAATCTGCAATTAATATAATAATATTTTTTACTGAAACAAAGAATTTTTTTATAATCTGATTAATGAAAATAGAGTCACTCAGCGTTTAAACTTCATGGGCACTAAAGAATATCCTTTTCAATTTACGTATTATCTCAAGAATTTGTCAACAAAATTTTCTTAGATTCATCATGAGCAGATCGATTCATTAACAATGTTTACTTTTAAATGCATCAAACACTAAGAAAATGAAACGAATCGTTTAAAATAGACGGTTTAAAACAGGTTTTAAAAAAACTACTTAAAAAACAATGCACTTAAAACTATAAGCATATACAAAAAATATATAACTAACATAAATACATTTTAATTACAAAAACATGCAACGAACCTAAAAAAAATTTAAATCCAGTCCGCATCGGTTGATAATTCGTCAACACAATGCGAAATTCAGAACACAAAGCGCATGCGTGAATTTTCAACGCCAGTTACGTAACGCAAATACGTGATTTTTTTTCTACGCCAGTTGGGGTAACGCTATGCGGATTAGAAATTTTTAATTTCCTTTATTCTGTTTTATTTTTATTCAAAAGTTCTTCAGAATGAATCTGAAGGATCGATTAATTAACAATGTTTAATTTTAAATGCATCAAACATTAAGAAAATAAACAGAATCGTTTGAAATAATCCGCCGAAAAATACTAACCCTAGCCTCATTACTGTTGGGAGAAAAAAACCCCGGAAGCCTTACTCATTTGGCGATGGCGAAAATGGAAGATTTTTTTGGCGGAAAAGTTGGCGGTGGGGAAAATGAAAGATTTTTTTGGGCGGGAAAGTTAGTTTTTAATTAATAATTAAAATTCTAATTAAAATTTCAAAAAAAGGGACCCCAGGTGCACATTCCCGACCTCTAAGGTATACATGTACCAAATTTGATAGCTGTATGTCAAATGACCTGGCCTGTAGAGCGCCAACACACACACACACACACACACACACACACACACACACATTGAGCTTTATTATAAGTATAGATAAAATAGTATTTTTAAGATATTTCTATATTTTAATCATTAATTTATAAATCAACTAATACATGCTATAAATCGTGGAATGATTTCTTATTTAAAGGGCATTCTTATTAAAAATTTTATTAAATTTATCCATTAAGTGTAAATAAGTTCTGAAAATATTATAAATGTATCATTGTAATCTCATTGTAAATGTATTAATGTGTAAAATTTCAAAATTTTTGTACATCAGGAGAAAGTGAGAACAAATAACTATATTCAACCGTTAGATACAAGAAACAAATCAGTTTAAATGGAAATTTAAAAAAAAAAGCTTTATTTTTATTAAATTACCATCCTAAATAGCATTTTGTTACGAATCTGCAATATAATTTTCTTCCAATGTCCAACATTCTAGTTTATGAAGTTTCATTGCTTAAAATAGTGATTCAAAGATATTTTTAAAAGCCTTGAAGGGATATCAGACTAATGATCTCCAACATTGCTAACACAATTTGCGAATATTTTGCAAATTTAGGATGAATATGGTGAATTTTGTAATAAGATATAGGTTCTGGAAAATACTAGAATTTCGGCGCTAATTGGAATTGAGATCTGTGGATGTGTCTGGAAATTAAGAAAAGTTATCGGGGCTGAATTAATTGAGTTTTGCTAAATTTTGTTACTGCTTTCAATTTTTAATACAGTTTTCTATTCTACCGATTCTCTTTACTCTTGTGTTGATGATATCAGCAAGCCTGTATACCTTTGCATACGCCTCCGTAGTGTATTTTCCTATCTGTGTTTCAGCGTGATGGATTTCAACCACTATATACAAATTGTATGAGTTTTTCTTACAATATTCTGAATAAAAAATGTTGTCATTCAGTATAGTAAATGAGGCTATAAACATATTATACTGAGTCCGTAACTGATGAGAGTATTCTGTAAATAGTAAAAAAAATACTTTATTAGTCCGGTTACATGAAACAATTCAATATTTGCAAGAAAGATTAGCATCCAACTTAATTCTTCCTTAGAATCCCGTTATAAAACTCGTCTAAAAATGCAATCGACAAGACGAAAGTTTTGAAGAACTCGCTTCATTTTGTCTATTAAGACCAGAAAACTAATCCAGCTTTGTATGTCTCTAGTTAGCCGATGCTTTCAAGAAATATGATAAGAGCAAAGTCAAAGGATTTTAATTCCATTTCAACAGAATCCTATTTTCTGATGTCAATAATGTGCTTAATAGCTTAGTAGCATCTAATCCTTGCCATCAAAGGTATTAATGTTCCAGTTTAAAGGTATCCATGTTAATAACTTTGTTTATGTATAGAAGAATTATTTCCACTTGTTGTTTTCAAACACTAAGAAATTCGATGTTAAATGTGCGTACTATAAGGATACTTCTTGTTCTTATAAATTATAATCACCTCTAAATGCGAAATTGACTGCATAATTGACGCGAAACTTTTTTTTCTACTAGACATTCTGGTTGTGTTTTGAGTTGTAATTTTAATAACAACGAATTCTTTGACCAGTTATTTAAAAAGTATCTATGGGATTCCATAATGAAAAGGAATTAGAATTTTATGTCAGAATAAGTTATTTTCCATTTATTTTAAAGTTTATTATCTTTTTAGCTTTAAGATTATCCAAATGCTAAGCAATGACATTTTTACATTAACACACATATTTTTATATTAATTAAAATATACTAGTTCACAATTAGGATTAAGATTGTGTATATGCATATGTACAAATATCTCTACTAATAATAAAGATGAATGTGTGTGCGTGTAGGCGTTTTGACAGTTTGTTCTAAATTTACCAGCTTCGCATGTATAGATTTTGAAAGGTGGGAATGTAAACATTAGGTTTTTTTTGAAAAAAAATTAATTACTGTTTAATGAATCAATTTTAACTGCATTTTGTGAAATAATTTTCGAGAATAAAACTGCACGATAATAGTTTTTGTTTTGTTTTCGAATCTAAAATAATATTATTGATTTAATAAACGAACAATATTTTCTGATTTTTTTTTCTTCAATTTTTGTTGTCAACTTTCTAAAATGGATTACAATGGTGATATGAAATTTAAACCGCTTTCATTATTTCATCAAATATTTAGTAGCTTGATAATCTTCTATTCTTGAAAGCTAAGAAAAAAAAATTCTATTTCATATCTCTATAGTTTACAAGACGAATAAGAAGCTGAAAACTCAAAATTAATGGAAATGAACTGGGCAATTGCGTTTTTAGAAGTACTATGATGTTATGAAATTCTTTCTCTATTAGAAAGTACATGTCTATAATGAACAGAGCATATCCAAGTCTGTTAAGTAGCATGTATTTAATGTTTAATAATTAAACGAAATTATGTACATGGAATTATATCTAAGCGATTTCATAAAATTGAATTTATAATATGCAATTAGGGTTATTAAATTTTTATACCTAAGAAATACGGGCTTTGAATGCAATTGTTAGATAAATTAATTGAATTGCGATAAGCTTATCGAATAGCTGTTACATGTGTATCGGGCAGTTGAGAACAAAATATAATCCTTGGCTCGCCACTAACGTTGTTTGTATCACACATTATCAATCGAAGTGGGTAATAAGTTTAAGAAAATGTCTTATATATAATTGGAGATTTAGGAGTTGGTTTAGGTTCCTCTCTTCAAAAGATGACCATGATATAAATATACTAGGTCATCGTTAAAAACCCATATAACTTTGGAATATATTTGTAATAAAGAGCAATATAAAAAGTAACGATGTGTTTAATTTCTATGAGAAAACCATTACACTATTGGTTTGAGTTATGAAAAGAAAAAAAATATTGACTTTTTAGAGAAGAATAAATATTGACTAAGACTTTTTAGAGAAGAATATAGAATTTCATGTTTGAAAATCTTGAAATAGTACGAAAAGTCTGGCAATTTTCAATTTTTGTATAAATCTCCAATAAATTAAAATAAAAACTAAAAACTAAACGAACTAAAAATAAAAAAAAATTCCCTTAATCAAGAACATTTAAATGAAATATAATTGGAACGTGTGTTGTATACTGTATATACTTCTGTTGTATGTTGTAAAGAAATAGTCATGGGTTTTAAATCAAATCAATGTCCTTTTTGTATAAGTTAAAAAAATAAAGAGGTTATTGACATATTATTTTGATCCATGCTATGTTGTAATAATGAAAAATAATACCGTTATTGAAATCCTCAAGTGATTATATGGTGAGATATTCAATCAGCCTTATTAACAAATAACACAAAATTAGCACTTGCAAGAATCAAGAACATTTGTGTAAACAAATGTTTATAATGCATCGACACCAGTGCAGCTAGGGAACTTGCTTCAAAGAAAAAAGAGAATTCATTCGCATTGTCTCTCTCGTTTTTATTGTCTGCGGAACAGACTATCGAATGTTCTAGGAAGATATCTGGGTCTTGATTCTTAATAGAAATTGTGCCATAATTCCTTTTTCTAGATTTTGTCGAAAAGTGATCATTAACCAGCTAACAGTTTTTAACAAGTATATTCGTCATGGAAAAAAAACATTTTACGTTATGTCGAGTTTGTTTGTCAGGAGTAATAAGTAGTTACAATTTGTAGTTTGAATTACAATTTTAAAAAAATCTTAAACATATTCGCAAATTTCGAAATGTTTAAAATATTTTGAGGCAAAGTCGAAATGAAAGGAACAAATAAAATATTATGCATTTTACCATCCTTTGCTCAATATCGTTTTCTAACAACAAATTAATTTTGTTTCTTTTCATTTATATGCAAAAAATGTATGTTAGTTTAAGTAAATAAATAAATGTGATTATTGAAATAAAAAAGTAATTTCATATTTCATGTACTCTGTGTTTGACGAGTGTACTCGTCGTCGCTAAATTTTTACGACACAATTTCGATACGCATTTTCCAAAGAGGTTGTTAAACTGGTTCAGATCAAACTCTACTCTTTATTTTAATATTAACTGCACATTTGTAATAATATTATAGATATGTAACAATACGGAATTCAAATGCAAAACTGAATTATCAGGTTTCAATGAATTATTAGGTATATATAATATTATGTGATTCAAAATTTTACTTTCTTCACTTTAAAATATCACGACATATAATTTCAAAATATTAAACTTTCACTAAGAATCACTAGTCATCTGATACCCTGTTTCTTAATTAATATAATGATCTTAAATTAATTACTTAATAAAAGCAGGATTTTAATGAAGAAACCCGTTAGTGCAATCTAATTAAAGTTCCTGAATGGAGGCAAGGTTTAAGCTTCGAAATTGGAGCGTTCTTTAAACCGAATTTAAGTTTATCGAGACATTTTAACGATGAATCATAAAGTAATTTTAAAGAAAAGAATAACTTAAAACCATTCATTATAACCTCGGATTCTTTAGTGAAATAAGGAAATGACAGTTTTAATAAATGTTATTCAATCAGTCATCGTCTGTTCAGTTAAATTTGGTGGGATTCCTTTAATCAGTGCAAGTTGCTATCAGGGCAATAATGTTGCAGTCATTAAGAGATAATACAATTAATTCCTAGAGTTAAGAAATAAAAACTATTTGGAATGAATGAATGAAGGAATCTTGTGGTGTAAAGCAAGAAAATATAGATGAAAAATGACCACCAAATTATCATAATGTTTCTGGGAGTTTTCTTACCTTAAAATTGGAGCTTTGTAATTACAGATGAACACTTGTAACTTTTTTTTGTAAAGCGATAGTTCTCCATTTGTGATGTGTAATGTAGTGTTCAGTTCAAAATGAGAAGTTACTTTAATTAACTTTTTTGCACTGAAAACTTTTGGTTGTTCATTGAAGAAAAGAGAATGTTTTTAATTCAGTTAGAATAATTAATGGTATTCAAAATCTTCGAAACTAAATTTTTAACTTTCAAATTGTTTTGTGGTTGTTTTAAAGCATTTACATTGTTTTTTGTAGTACCATTTTAAAAACAACCCATGGAAAGCTTCTTGTAGATATATTATAACTAAATTTGGTTTAAAATTTTTCGTATAATCCCGATTTCCCGTTCTTGTATGATTATTTAAACATGCTTACTTATTTAGTTTGGCACAGAATTTTACTTTTTGATAATAGTTGCATTTTATTACATTTACAATGCGAAAAAAATGAAAATCTTGAATGATTTTTCATGTATTTATTTTAGTTAATATTTAACATTATATACAAAGGCTTAGCAGCCGAATAAGAAAAGAAAAAATATATTTTTATACCCATTATGTGGATAAAAAAATTTCTTTATTCCCCAGTTCTTAATATTAAAAACAGGATTTTCAGATCTTTCAATTGAAATTATATTTTATTTTTCGCAAACATTTTATTTTTATCAGAAGTATTCAACCTGATCATAAATATGATAATTAAATCTGTAATCTGCAGCCTTGTTTAATGCAATAAACAATGCTTGCTGTTTCCAATATAAGCAAACGATAAATATTCAAGGAATCAATTTTGTAAAATAAATACGTATCTAGTAATCTTTTGGATTAAATTTTCTCTATCATCGAGTAGTTCAGAAAAAAATCTATAAGAATTTAACTATAAATTAAAAATGATTTTTGCCTTAATGGGCTCAAAGTATTATATATAAGAAAAAAACATCTTGAATTATATTGCAACGAAGCTAGCCACATGTCTCCGTGGCTCGTTGATAAAACATCGGACTGCGGGCAAAGAGATTGCTGGTTCGATCCTCGGGAAAAAAATTTGTTATTTATTAATTTATTTTCCTTTCAGTTCTTCCAGAAGTTTCTGGAATATTCAAATTATAATTTCCTTAATCCTTGTACGTCATTTCCTCTTTAGTTAGTTCTAGGAATGTTCTAGAACATTCTACATGTATATATAAGAGCTTCATTTGTAGTAACCGAGGTCTTTGGTTGACTTTAAATAAAGTGATATTGTTCAAAAGTGTTCTCTTCTTAAGCCTATAAACGTGACAAGTTTGGTGGAGGCGCCGGGTAACTTCTCAGTCTGGAAGCGGAAGAAATACGGCGAAGCCGCAGACTCTTAAATCTTCCTCCGGAATTTGGACCTTTCGTTGTTGCCCCACGAAAACTGCCCAATCGCACGGAAATGCCGGAAAGAGAAGAAAAACCTCAACCTATTCTGATTTCTCCTGCCCTAATAAGGGAGCCTAAAAAGCCAACAATTTTTACAGGGGATCCTGGACAAGATCCGACCAAATGGATGAAAGAATACCTTAGAGTATCGAAATTCAATCAATGGGATGACACACTTTGCTTAGCTAATGTATATTTTTTCCTGGATGGGACCGCCCGGACTTGGTTTGATAATAACGAAGATAAACTGAACTCGTGGGCCGAATTTCAAGAAGAACTGACAAAAACCTTTGGTGACACCCAACTGTATATAAGGCGAGCAAAAGATCGTCTGAAAGGCCGAGCGCAAAATACTGGTGAAGCTACACAATCCTATATTCAAGACGTACTGGGACTTTGCAACCAATATATAGTAGGCCTGCTCAGACTTCATGGCCTCAACAGAACCAGATGCCGAGGAAAACCGACGTATGGCGTACCACCGACAATCGGCCAGTCTGTTTCCATTGCGGCCGCCCAGGTCACGTAGTACGCTATTGCAGAGATAGAAGATCTTCATTTGTTGACCAATTCAAGAACGACAGACGTGACGCAACTTCTTACCGGACATACAATCGTACCGCTGACATCAATCGAGAAACGGGCAGAAATCCTTCACCAAGTCCGAGTCGAGGACGATCGCCTACCCGCCGTTATAGATCGCCGTCTCCCTACAGAAGATATAGCCAGTCGCCGAACCGCCGAAATGAGGAAAACTAAGTTCCGCGACCTGTGTTGGAGGTGAGGCCGCGATTTCTCAGAATCCTCCATTTGCCGCTAAATTGCACGGGAATCGCATCGACGTTCTTCTTGACGACCATCCCGGCAAAGCGCTGGTAGACTCTGGTGCATCTTTTTCTGTCGTCTCCGAAGCATACCGGCGGAAACGGCGGAAAGTCATGTTCAGCGACTCGGAAAACATTATTCTGAAGGTCGCCGACGGCAATTATGCAAAGCCGTTAGGAACTTGTGTCTTTCAACTTACCATAAATGACCGAACACAGCCCTACCAGTTCATTGTTATGCCGAATTGCAGCCATGACATCATTTTGGGTTTTGACTTCTTAAAAGCATCACAAGCTGTCTTGGACTGTGGCCGAGCTGAACTCGCATTTGATGACGTTTTTCAAGAACAGACGGCGCCTCAGACTTTCAACTTGTATGCCGTTTCGGACTTTATCATACCTGGTTGTTCCTTCAAACGTATTATAGTGCAATCACCGGACGTACATGACGCCACTGATTTAGTTGTGGAAGGGAATAAAAGTCTAAGCATCAATCAAGGAATTGCCATTCCCTCCACTATAGCCTCTTTTTTCCAAAACAAGGGTATGCTCTGGGTGGCCAACGGGCAAACACAAGCACGCTACATCCCAAGAGGCATGTGTGTTGGTTACGCTAATTCTTTCAGCACCGACGGCCTAAATACTCTGACCGAAGTGCCTTCATTTGCCGATGTGGAAGTCTCGACGTACACTGACCCAATCGACTGTTCCCAAATGATGGCCGCGACCCTGAGTGCTGAGCAGCGGAAGCAGATGCAAAATCTGCTGCGAAATTTTCAAGATTCATTCCATGGTGGACCACAGCGCCAAAACCGCAAGATCAACGTAAAACACAGGATAAACACCGGAAACCACCCTGCGATCAGCCAACGACCTTATCGGGTATCGCCAGTGGAGCGACGCATAATCAACGACGAAGTCGATAAGATGCTGATGCGAGATATTATTCAACCATCGGAGAGTCCATGGTCGTCTCCAGTGGTGATAGTTCGTAAGAAAGATGGCAGCTGGCGTTTCTGCGTGGACTATCGTCGTCTGAATAGAGTTACTAAAAAAGACGTCTATCCCTTACCCAGAATCGACGACATTTTGGATTGCTTGAAAGGAGCTCAATACTTCTCATCGATGGACCTGCACTCGGGGTATTGGCAAATCGAAGTGGACGAGGCAGATAGGGAGAAAACGGCCTTCATCACTAGTGAAGGGCTGTATGAATTCAAGGTAATGCCGTTCGGATTGTGTAACGCACCCGCCACGTTTGAAAGAACTATGGACAATTTATTACGTCACTTAAAGTGGAAGATGTGCCTCTGCTACTTGGACGATATAATTGTATTTTCGAAGACCTTTTCTGAACATTTGCATCGGCTGCATTGCGTACTTTCTTGCATACAGGAAGCCGGACTTACCTTAAATCCGAAAAAGTGCCATTTTGGAGCCAAGGAGATCAAAATACTTGGACATCTTGTTTCCGGAAAAGGCGTGAAACCTGATCCCGATAAAGTGTCCGCTGTCACCAACTTTCCTACACCGAAGACTGTGCACGATGTAAGAAGTTTCATGGGACTGTGCTCTTATTACAGACGGTTCATCCAAAACTTCTGTTTTCGGGCTAAGCCTCTCCAAGAGCTCTTAAAAGGGGACGCTAAATTCTGCTGGAATAAAGCTCAAAAAGACTCGTTCAGAGACCTTAAATCAGCATTGACTTCGCAACCTGTGTTGGCACTTTTCGACGAAGACGCTCCCACCGAACTGCATACCGACGCCAGTGGGTACGGTATTGGAGCTGTGTTAGTCCAGCAGCAAGACGGAAAGGAAAGAGTCATTGCATATGCTTCAAGGACCCTATCTAAAGCAGAGCGAAACTATTCGACCACTGAACGCGAATGCCTTGCAGTTATATGGGCGATAGCAAAATTCCGTCCATATCTCTTTGGGAAGTCCTTTAAAATAATTACGGATCATCACTCGCTATGCTGGTTAGCTAATTTACGAGATCCTTCTGGTCGATTAGCAAGATGGGCTTTGAGGCTTCAGGAATATGACGCCTGTATTGTTCACAAAAGTGGAAAGAAGCATGCCGACGCTGATAGTCTGTCCCGAAATCCTGTGCCTGACGACAACGTGCTGAAAACAGAGACCCTGGCGGCAATGATTGATTTGGTGTCGGAACAACGTCGCGATCCATCACTGGCCCAGCATATCAAAGCTTGCGAGGAGTCGCCAGATTTATCAAGTTCGGGGTTCTCTATAGTGAATGACATACTCTGCAAGAAAAATTTTGACCCATCCGGAAAACAGTGGCTTCCAGTCATTCCTAAGAAAATGCGGTTAGAAATCCTTCGTCATTTTCACGACGAGCCTACAGCTGGACATCTTGGATTTTCAAGGACGTACGATCGTCTTCGGAGGAGGTTCTTCTGGCCCCGACTTTTTCGAAGCGTCTGCCATTACGTAAGGCATTGCAGGGAGTGCCAAAGACGAAAGACGGTTCCTCTGAAACCACCCGGATACTTGGTTCCCCTACCTCCAACCGAAATCCCGTTCGAGCGTGTAGGGATGGACCTGCTTGGTCGATTTCCGAAGTCTCAAGAAGGAAATAGGTGGATAATCGTGTGTACGGATTATCTTACACGATACGCCGTCACAAAAGCCATTCCCACTGCAGAAGCACCAGAAGTAGCAAAGTTCTTCGTGGAAGAGATTCTTCTAACTCACGGAGCCCCTAGAACCATTATCACGGACCGAGGTCAAGTTTTCCAGTCAAAGCTCGTAGCCGAAATTAACAATCAATGCAACGTGGTGCATAGGATGACTACCGCCTATCACCCGCAGACGAATGGACTCACGGAACGCTTCAACAAGACGTTAGCGGATATGCTGTCGATGTACGTCGATATCGAACATAAAACATGGGACCTAATTCTGCCGTTCGTCACTTTTGCTTATAATACGGCTAAACAGAGCACCACTGGGTATACTCCATTCTTCCTGACATTTGGGCGGGAAGCCGAAACTACACTCGATACTATGTTCCATCACCCAATCGAGGATACAGGACAAGACTATGTCACGGGGCTAGTAACCCGCGCAGAAGAATCGCGTCAGTTGGCTCGAATCCGCACCTTTGATGCCCAAGAGAAAGACCGACGTCATTATAATTCAAAACATCGCGCAGTGCTGTATCGGCCTGGTGACTTAGTGTGGATCTTTATTCCTATAAGGAAGGTGGGCCGCTCCGAAAAGCTTCTCAAGAATTATTTCGGTCCGTATGAAGTCCTGCGTCAACTTTCGGAGGTCACTTACGAGGTCCAGGACTTTGATCCAAATTCTAGGAGACGTAAGTCAAAGGACATTGTTCATGTGCTGAGGATGAAGCCCTACTACGCTCCAGAAGCCCAAGAGGATATATTTTCAGATTCCACGACCGTGGGACAGGACATACGGAATCCTGATCTAGACGAAGTGGATTTTCAGAAGACGACCCCGCCCTATACCGGACCCATGACAAGATCACGCTCTAAGGACCTTCGTCTATAACATCGAGACGCTGTTCTCTTGAGGAGGAAGCAATGCAACGAAGCTAGCCACATGTCTCCGTGGCTCGTTGATAAAACATCGGACTGCGGGCAAAGAGATTGCTGGTTCGATCCTCGGGAAAAAAATTTGTTATTTATTAATTTATTTTCCTTTCAGTTCTTCCAGAAGTTTCTGGAATATTCAAATTATAATTTCCTTAATCCTTGTACGTCATTTCCTCTTTAGTTAGTTCTAGGAATGTTCTAGAACATTCTACATGTATATATAAGAGCTTCATTTGTAGTAACCGAGGTCTTTGGTTGACTTTAAATAAAGTGATATTGTTCAAAAGTGTTCTCTTCTTAAGCCTATAAACGTGACAATATTGATTTATTAGAAAAGCATCGAAATATTATGCAAAGAGAATTGTTAAAATGACTTTAAGTGACACAGAATATTAATTAAACAGATTGAATACTTGTTGAATGCTATTTATCTAGATTGCACATAATTGTCTGCTCTTCACTTATGTGAGATTTTGAACGTTTGCAGAATATGCAGATGGCGCTAATGTACTCGAATTCTGCCATTGAGGGTCTCATTGTGTTTGTCAGCAATATTTATGAGTTCGAAAGAGATAATTAGGTTGAAGTGGAGCTAATATCATTTCTCTAAAACAATTGCTGTTATACCGTACATAACGTATCGATTTCGAAAGCTGTTACAGTAGTATTTTGGTTTGAGATTGTAATAAGCAATTGATAATTTGTATTTGGATATTACTAAAAGTATTTAAAGAGAAGTATTTTAATGGCATGAATTGAAATTTGATGCTGGTGAGAAGTTGGAATAGTATTTTCTGAAATGCAGCTGTTCCTGCATCTGGTTGCAGAATAAATTTCTAAAATAATTTACCTCAGATATTGCTTTACTATGATCAGTTGGAAGACGGAAGTGTATTGTTTCAAAGTCATATAGTAAATTCAGAATATTTAAATATAATTTGCAATATTGCATAGAAATCCATAAAATAGTAACTGGTTCTTGATTTCTTTACTGCATTTAATTCTTTAATGGCAGTTTGAAATATCTTTTTTCCACGATAATGTCTTAATGGCATTTTTCCAATAGCACTTTTTAATTCATTCAATGTATGTTAATTGGGAACTGATTTTTGTATTAATTCATGGTTTTATTTGCACCTACGGTAGTATTATATGAAATATTAGGAAATGGGAAACAAAATCACATTCTCTTATTATTAGTGATATTCTACTAAGAGTTAGTGTGTATGTGTGTATGGGGGGGGGGCTATACAAGTCAGAATGTTTGGCCTTACAGACATATAAACTTTGGGTGGTGGAACTGTGACTTTGGATCAAATCTTTTGAAGTTTGAATTCAAAGATTAACAGCGAAGTTTTCAGCCATAATTTCTAAAAAGAGTACAGCACAAAAATGATTTTTGTGCCATCTTAAAATTTAAAAAATTTCAATTTAGGTTATTAATTTTCTTGTAAATTTTTTTCTGAATTTTATCAATTAAAAAATATATTTCAGCATAATTTCTAAAAATAGATTATATTTCTGTCCTTAACTTTATAACGTTTTAATTGTTTCATCAAATATTGAATCACATGATTTTCTTCCAATGTTGATAGCTAAAAATGAAGGATTCTGTTTAATATCTACGTAGTTTAAAAGAATAAAGGAGTGAAGTTACAATACCACGAAATTTAGAAGATAATTAAACAGCACATTGATGATTTTAATAGTTTTATGATTATTATTTATTTACTTAAGTTCATATGCATAATGTGCAAAACATATATAAACCAATGAAAATTAATATCTGGAAATTTGACAGATAGATGGAAAAAAGACATTTTTTAACGATTTCATTGAAATTAAATATAATTTATATCTCCTACGAACCAGCTGAATGTTGAAGGCGAGTAGTTATTAATAAGTATGTGCGATTAATTGAGCTTATATATTCCTAACTAATATATATGATTCACTTTGAAATATAAATATTATAATTATTTGTCACATTAGAAGTACTTGCAAGCAAAATGCGAAATTGGAGAAAACAGCATTCACTTAGATTTTGTTCACTTGGTCAAAATTGTTAACAATATTTTTTCTGTTAAATTTTTTGATAAAATAACTTATAATAGCCAAATTAAAAATATGGGAATTCGATTCCTTTTAAATATTTAAACTAAATTTGCAATAATGAAAAGTACAAAATCATATATTTGGAACAAGCTTTGATTTTTCATAGCAACTCTTCATAAATTTTCACAAAAAGTAATATATTTATGATAAAAGTTGTTTCAGAATATTTTAAATGTTTACCCATTAAAATTTTAATTTAATTATCTTTTAAAATATAGAAGACCTTTAAATTACTGTCGTCTAATTTGTTTTTGAAATCAATTTGAATAAGTTTTTCAAAACATTTCAGGATTATCCTCTCTTTATTTTTCTAAACATTAGAGGATTATCCTCTCTTTCAAACACGCTCTTACCCAACTGTTTGATCAATAACACTGCAAGTCAGATATCTTTATTAACATTTCTTTATTTCGATCAGGCGATTCTTTGAATATTATAGGCGGCAATATTAGGGGAAAAGTAAAAAATTTTTAGCGATATTTCCTTAACATTCTCCCACGACTTCGAATGACACCGTTTAAAGCTACATCGTTGCTTCCAATGAATAATTGTACATTGCATAGATATTTTCTAATACCGTTTCATCTTTATCCTTTTGCATATCCTAATCTTCTATATTTCCTTTTAGAAATAAAAGGCGTCTTACGCATTCCTTACAAATAAGAAAGATGGATTTCCTCCCCATTTATTTCACCTCGTCATTATTTTGATACCCGGATGCCAATCCCTCTCGAACAATCCTTCTACAGCCAACAAACTTCCGTTCTTTTTTCCCCCTCTAAACTTTATTTTTTCCGTTGTTGTTTATAAACCATTTTGTTAGATTTCCTTGCAGGGTGGTATTTACTCATATTCTGTGTATTCCCTTCAATATCCGGTTTTAGTCCACATTTTTAAAGGGGAGGGGGGTCTTTCAGAAGTTTATGCCAAATGTACCTTAAAAGGGAAAAGTATCAAGGAAACGCGTAGATTCGGGAGGAAAGATGACGGAAGAAAGTGTAAAGTGTTTCTTGATCTTTTGTGTTGTTGTTCTTGCAGAGAAAAAAACAACATGAAAACGTGCTTTCAGTAGTTTTGAAATATAAAATCTACTTCAAACAAATCTCCAAAAGATTTACAGATGCTATATTCGGCCTTGTAATGTCTTGGTCCTGACCTATCAAATACGAGCGAAGCATTATAAACAATTCCTTTGTTTACAGCCTTATATATGTACACAAAAACCACTTGTTCCCATCCAGGTTAATATAATTAGAAAATTTATTAATTAGAAATTATATTAATTAGAAAATTTACACAACAGTTGAAAGTTAATCATGAAATAGTTCCTCGGGCAATTTGGAGAATAAACATTAAAAAAAATGAAAAACGCTAACAAATTGTTGGCCCAAGGGGTACTCCAGTTGTAGCTCCAGAAATCTACCGATCTTTATCGGGTTGATATTAACACAGAAACCCGAACTACTCGGAGCTTCTCACAAAATCAGGAACTCCTTCGAACACCCACGTCTCACCGTCTCCACCTTAAATGACTCTCACTGCTCTTCTTTTTTTTCTTTTTCCGCATTTTATTTCAGCCAAATCTCAGCCTCTGATTTTTCTCATTGATGCACTTTAATTCCTTTTTACCCAATAGCTGATCAGCGTTGCTTCCTTAATGGCCTCCAGCCGATCGAGGAAATGTCCGTTAAAAATTCATCTTTGTAGCTGACCGTTCCCGAACACTTGTTAATTGTATTCAATTCACCACTAACACCGGCTAAAATTCATCTGACTTCGACACTTAATGACAACGATTGCTGCTGATTGATCGTTCCTCGAAATGTGAGGAACCCTTCATTATGGAAAAAAAAAGTTTAACATCTGGGATGGTTTGACGTTCTTTTCCGTTGAAGATATGATGGATCTCTTTGAAATGACAAAACGCACATATATTGTCTTTTGTCTGGATACAACTAATAACCAGAAACAATGACCCTATTGGCGAGGAGGATCCCCCATCTGGCAGACCGGAGGCACTTAACAATGTGTGGGATAACAGGTGATGTTACATCTGGCTGAAATGCCAGCTATCAGGTTATGGATACGGGGAATGTTACAGAATGCCAAACACAACTTTTCATCCTACATTAAGAAATCAAAATGATTGAATAAAAATGTTCGACCTTCATTCATAAAATCAGTGAAAAATATTTCAACGATAGATCAAAACGCAATACCACATAATTAATGTAAAACTGTTATAAAAATAGATTAAATAATTTTATACAATTTTATTAACTCTGAGACCTCGCGTTATGGTCAAAAGAGATTGGAAATAATGTCGGCTGTCGGTGTCATCATGTAGTATTGGCTTTCTTACGTGTTAAACTTTAACAGGAAGAACAATAAAGACAAAAAATATCAATGGATAAATATATATTAAGATGTGCGTTTTCATCTGGCATCTAATGGCTTGTGTTGATTAACGAGTATCTATGACCACATTCGTAGAAATTTTGTTTTATTTTCATCAAATAATTCAAATAAATTCCAAGACTAGATGTATATCAAAAATAAGTTTACGTCAGTGAAAAAAACATTAGTTAATTTTTTAAACATCATTAAGTAAATCAAATAAAATGCCAATACAAATAGGACCTTCAAATGAATGTCACTATTTTGAAACCATTTTGAAAAAAAATTCGCGCTAAACAATATCCTTTTATGACCCATATCATTGTTAACATTCGTAAACACATGCAGTAAACATTCAAAATGATATTTTGGTTCCAATTGTAAATTAAATAAATATCACATTGCGAATTCTTTTACAGATATACAAGTAGATAGACAGATGCCTTATTTTCATTATTAATATTAAAAAAATATTTTTGCGTAACAAGAAAAATCTATCTTGATTTATATCTGAACCAATCAAAAATAGAATTGAATCAGATTTAACTGAATATTTTATATTTTTTGGAAATTTCTCGATAGACTGCATTAGAATAAACTTTATGTATTATATTTAAAAAGACTTCTATTCAAAATCCCTTTCCTTTTGTATATTAACGAAAAAATATATAACTATCTTTCAGAAACTAATATTTAATTTTTAAAATTAATATCAAGAACTAGTGTTTATGCCTTTTGATTTGCCATGTTGTTAAAGATCTCGTTACCTATTACTCTACATAAAGAATAATTAAACTGTTTTGTTATTGCATTTCTGTTTCAAGCTTTACTTATATCACGAAGCTCGGAAATTTTGCGTTATTAAGCAATCTATCATTAGTTTCTTCATTCGTTTGTTTAATTAGACACCGAAATCCTTATTCTTGATTCGAATTTAAATGAAAAATGCTTGAAATATTTTAATACAATTTCAAAATGAAGGGGTAAAAATACAAATTCAATGCAAATGCTATTTCTCATTAAAATTAAACTTGTTTTGTTTGCGAATAATCTTCTGAAATATATGTATTCATAATTCTGTACCTGAATGAGAATAATTATAGTAAATGCAGTTCATGCATTATTTCTGATTTATAAATTGTTTCTTTTATATCATCCCGATTTATTCATAAAATTACAAAAGATAATATTTTATATTTTGAAAATGGTTCGAAGCTTTAGTTATACCTCACTTTTCCTCTGTATGTTATTATTTCATACTTTTTAAAAGGCAACGTTTCTAAAAAGCGAGGGTAATAATTTTCTTTTTTGCTCAGCCATTTTCAAATAAAAAAAAACATTATGATTATCTTATGGCTAGAACCTGGGAATTTACAACCATTGTTTATTTTCAGCTTCTCTTCAATGGATTGATCGTCTGATGATACCATTCTTGAACCCAAAACTTATGTTTGCTCTGTTTCGCTTTTGCCCTAACATCTTATGGAGAAAAAAAGTATTTTCGTTGAAAAATAAAATTCACCTTTCAAATAAATTTAATAAAAATGTGAAATTAGCGTAAGAAATTTTCTCATCCCTTGTACTTATCTCTGATAACTATTATCCGTGACATAAAAATTTAAAAAAAATGATAATATAGAATTCAAGCGATTATTTTTTGAACTGGAGAAATTAACTTTTTATGCAATTTCAAAATACGACATAGAATTTCAAACCTGAGCGGATAGTTAAAAATATGCCATTTAGAAAGTCTTTGCAGGACAGAAAAGTTGAAGACGAATATTTCAAAAAATTTGCAAAGCAAAATTGTTGAATTGCATATAGCGAACAATATATAATTACAAAAGTACGAAAGTGACCTCTTTTTATCATCTCATGGCGACAAGAACTTTGTACATTTAAAGGTAACAATTATCATAGAGGGAAAAATTCTAAAGGTTACGTCATTAATTTTACTTTGCACTAACAGTCATAAAAGTTAAAACGGTTATAAAAGTTAAGATTTCTCTAATTATAGGTCATTCAAGGTGATGTAGAAAGATTAAAATGTTAGTTAAAATAAGTTACAGACGCAAAAAGAAACTATTTTCAGTTTAAAAAATCTTAATTATGGTTTTCGTTTATCCCAAATATTCGTTTTTATTTATTACTTTAATAGAAGAGATTACTTATAAAAGAAACTTATTTTATGTACAGCCATGTGCCTATATACATTATTTTTATATTCCAGCTGTAATATATATTCATAAGTCAAATTTAATTGGAAAATCATATGTATAATATATAAATTAAGATGTATATAAATTTTGAAGCTCTTTGAATAAAATTCGTCATTGATACATTCACTGACAATACGGTTATAATCATCTTTTGTATATATAATAATTGCACCAAGGCTATATATGTCAAAGAAAAAACTGCAAAAGTGTATTTTTTTTTTACTTGTCACTTTTTTACTTGTCACTACTTAAAACTATCACTTGTATGATAGTTTTAAGTTGAAATTTAGCAAAAATTTAATCTACATCTTCTTACCATTTCTTAGGTAATTTTATAAAAATCAAAATTAAAAAAAATAAATTAATTAAACGTCAAAATGATGCTCCGTCTTCAATGGCGAATGAGAGTCACCATCCGAGAGCAAAGGGTTAATCGTTGTAAGCAATGAAGAAAGTGTGGGTAAAAAGTGTTAGTGGAAGGAAGAGGTGTAAGTTAAATGCATAATTTCTATATCGAATATTTGTAAGATGAAGTTTGAATTTATATGTTTGAAAAAGGATGATTCGATACATATATGACACGACAACATGAGATCAGAAATTGTTTAATTTAAACAAATTTTTTACAAACTCTAAAATTTTTTTAATTTTTTTTTCTCCCCATTTTCTATATAAGTGAAGAGAAGATTCTGAATAAGACAAATGATTTCGGAATTTTTTCTTGTAGTATTTTTAAGCCAGAGGCTGGACATGATGGTCAAATTATTCCTCCCCATAATATTTTAACTAAAATTATTTAAACTATTGAATATGCCCCATTAGTAGTCAAAGGATTAAGCTATCTGTAAAATATTGTAGTAAAAATTTAAGCGTAAAACTTTTATATAAGTATATTAAAAGAACGTTCAGATATTTTTTATCAAAATGGTGCCTTAAAATTAAGAGCGCTTAGAGTGGCATTTATTAACCATCATTAACCCTAGAATGCATGATTTTTTAAATATTTTTTTTACAGAAAAAATGTATGTGCTGCATTTCATTTAGGAAAATTACTTTAAAAAAAATCTTTAAATTATATTTTTCGTGAAATTAAAAAAAAAAAATTAAAGTGTGCCAAATGGCTATATTATGAATCAAACAATATTTTTAATGACTCAAATCACATTATAACAGTACTGCAGTAAACAAAAGTTTCTTTTAACCACTATGTTATTTACAAGGCTTATTTTTTATAGTATTTTTAATGATATGACTACTCATGCAACTGCTATTTTGGTGTTTTTCCAAATTTCCAGTTCAAATCTAATTCTAATACCGATATTACTACATATCAGTCTTTTATACAAATGTTTATCAAAAAATATTTAAAAAGGGATATCCAAATACTTAATATTTCCCTTTGGAACAGTCATGTAAAGTTTGTAAATGGAAATAAAAATGGGTTGCCAAATGGCTACACAATGCATTATAGGACTAAATTATTTATTGATCCTTGTTTGTTGCCAAACTTTTAACATAAAAATTTAATGACATTAACTTTTTAATGGAATAGAAATTCATTATCAACACTAATTGAAGGCTACAGCCAAGCAAAAGTATACCATTGTAAGTGCTCAACTGTAATGATAAATGTCATTTTTAAAGTAAGAAAGTTCACGTGAAGCATTATGATAATTTTGTGGCCATACTTAATCAACATCTTCATGATTTACATCGAAGGATTCGTTCATTCAAATTAATTTATCACATTAAGAAATCGAACTCATTTGACTGTCTTAATGACTGCATCGCTGTTGTCTTAATTGCAGTTTTCGATGATTAAAGACTCCCCACTGCACTTAGTTGCAAGAATGAGAAGAATTCTTCAATGAAACGGTTGATTTATTGAATATCATTTGTTAAAACTGCCATTTCCTTATATTTGTTTATAAATACGTTGTAAAGAGTGACATTTAGGTTATTTTCTAAAAACTTGTTTTGTTTAAATGTTTAGAAAAATTTGCATGTAGTTATGAGCTCTGATTTCCAAGATTAAATTTTGTCTCGGTTGATGAATTGTAATGAATTATACTAATGGGTTACTTCATTAAACCAATGTTCAATATTAATTTATCCGACTATGTTCGAAGTTCTTATTCATTAAAAAAATATATGAAGCTATAATTTTCTGTTTTTAAATTATGTTTATGCAGAAGTTTCTTGTATATAATGTAAAATATTTTAAATTTTATTATCTTTAAATGTATGAAAGAACAGTTTTAATTTAATTTAAAACCCTCGATAAAAATTTAAATAAATGATTCTCTTTCTCTCTCTGTCTGTCTCTGTCTCTTCACCTTTATACTTACAAATACCACAGTTAATGAAATTGACGGAATCATTAAGCTAATGCATCAAATGTATCTATTCATCCTTTCTGTAGTAATTCATTTTTAGAAATTTCCAATTTGGATTTTTTTTTTGTATTTCTCCAATTTAATTGGAATGTATTATGATCTGTTTTGCTGTAGTATCAGTATATTTCGATATTTCTGCAGTTTTTATAACTTGATAATTAACCGGGAGAAAATTTTATCTGGTAATACGTTTTAATACGTCTGAAATACGTTTTAAATTATTCCATGGGTTAATTATTAAAAAGATACAAAATTGGTGAAAAATCAAAATATTTGGAGATAAGAATTGTTTAAATTTGAAACAATGTCATCAAAACAAAGAAATTCAATCTATAAACATTCAAAAATAATATCTATTTTATAGTAGAAGAAACACGTTTAAGCAACTTAATCAAAGCATTAAATTTTAATTTATAATGCAATTTATAGTTCAGCTGTTAACTTTTAAAATTTCTATAATTTCATTTCTAAATTTCTAATTATCGTAAACATACAATAACTGTTTTCGGAAAAAACATAAAAATTGCTTTTTATTGTAGGCAAATACCTTAAGTTAATTGCCTTTCATTATATTAAATGATGTATGAGATACCTGAAGTTTTTAATGTCCAGCATTTTGAAATTAATTGTGTATGACTTTTACATAAAAATATAATTAATTATTTTTAATTTTATCTTTAAAAGTCATTTTAAAAGAATATAGCAGAACTACATTTTCTTTGAGGCAGATTTGAATCACCACATACGATGTTAATAATATTCATACATAAACACGAACGATTAAATTTATACTAAATTCTTATGTTACTAAAAACTTTTAAAGACAGTTGTTCACTTCTTTTAAATTTAAATAGAAATTTAGTATGTTTTCTATAATAATTGAAATAATTTTTATTAAAACATTTTATTTACATTTCGTATTAAGAAGGGACTTTTTCATTGCTTTAATGTGATTTAGAAATTAAAGCCACGAATTAAAAGAAGCATTTCCTGTTTGAACCTTTAGTAAAAATAATAACTTTTATTTTAAACACTTTGGTCTTTATTTTGAAAAATATGCATTGAATTTTTTTAGGAATTTACATATTTTATTATTTTGAAAGAAATGCCATTTGAATTTCTTAACTTAGATATGGGTCAGAAAAATAAATTTGGATAATTTCAAAAACTTTTAGGAAACAAAGTTTTTTCTTTGACCACAATTTAAAAAACAATTATTTTTACACATAACGAGGGCACTAAGTGATGGTGGGAAATGGGAATTAAGAATTAAATATAAAAAATAGAAAATAATATATATTAAGCTCTGTATTTCTGTTTTGTCCTAAAATTTTAGATATAGCTCTAGGTTTAACTTTCTGAATGGTGGGTCATATGTATAGTTCGTCCTATGCATGTAACAAAATGAATGCATTTTAAAATAGCATATTTTTCCTTTTGCAGAATTGACCCATAATATGAGAATGAAATTTCGATTATATATTGTTGTTTATTTTCATCCACTAAACCTAATTTGTAAGGAAAAGCATGAATCTCTTTCTTGGATTAAAATCTTGTTGAAGCGTTCGCAGTAGACATGACTCACAAATATATTTCACAATAATTTTCATAATTTCATCATGAATAGAAGATAAGAAAAAAAAGTCCAATATTCTGCCAATTATCGATTATTTTAAAAATTTTAATTTATTTTTCAAATTCTTCTGATTATGATTTTTTAAAACTTATTAGCAATTTTTTTAGTAAACATTTTTGTTTATATAACAAGGGGTGTTCAAATTAAAAGATGCGAAACAACACTGTTGGTATAAATGGAGACTTTATTGAAAGTATACACCATAGAACTGAGCACAACGATCCCATTGATTAACGAGCCGACGGATTCTTTGTTTTCAGAATTCCTGCGACCGTGACGAGACCCAGTTCTTCACAGCGTCCTTGAGTTCGCTGTCCAAGGTCTACTACTTGTTGAATTCCTCGAGCACAGAAAAACCATTAACTCTGTGTATTGTGAGATACTCCGAAGACTACGCAGGCCCATCAAGAACAAAAGACCGAGGCTACTCACGGAGGGCGTGATTCTTCTCCATGAAAACACACGTCCACACACGCTGAACTGGCCAAGTTTAAGTGAGAGTAGATCGACCATCCGCCCTACAGGCCGGACATGTCTCCCTGAGATTTTCATGTGTTGGTCCTCTGAAAAAGTACTTGAAAGGGAAGCGTTTCAACTCGGACAGGGAACTCAAGGACGCTGTGAAGGACTGGGTCTCCTTTGACTCGTTAATCAATGGGATCGTTGTGCTTAGGCCTGTGGTGTATACTTTGAATAAAGTTTTCATTTATACCCACAGTGTCGTTTCGTACCTTTTCATTTGAACACCCCTTGTATTTGATTTACCATTTCTTATTCTAAAAATAATTCCAACGACATATTTGAATGAAAGTTTATTAAGCGCATATTATTATAATTAATATGTAAATAAAGTTTACTAATTTATATATAAATTAGTTTCCGTAACGAATTATCTTTTATATCTATAGAAAATTCTTTTTCAATTACTACCCTATTATACTTATTAAGAGCAAATAATTGCAATTTAATAAATGCATATCTATCACTGACTATGATATGCTTTTATTCAAATAACTAAATTATGTTAAAATTAAATTAACTCTTACTGATGCATGAATTCCATATGTAACTTATTTAAAATTTATATTTCAGAAGATTGGTGTGGAATGTATTTTTATTTAGTTGACGAAATGTAATTGAAGCTTTGTTTCAGGTTTATTATTATTTCTTCTTGAATTCTTTTTTCTGTGCAGTAATTTCAGGCCTTTATATAATACACAAATGTACTTTAAGAATAGAAAAGATTTTGATGAAATATTAAGCAAACTACGTCCGAATGAAATATTTTCTGCGTTTATGACGATAAAGCTTCTGAGTCTTAAATTAGATAGCAGTACAGCTTCAAAGAGAAAAGTAATTACAAAAATGCGCCATTATTCATTTTAGGTAACAAAGAATAGCAATTTTATGCAGAGCGTGACAAAACAAAAGGCATAAATATTAATTAATTGTTGTTTATAAGGCTCAACTTATAAAAGGAAAGGAATAGTTGCTTAGGAGGAGGTTGAGAATAAAGCTGAATAGAGTTAATCTATTATAATCTGTAATAATTGTTTATGGCAATTACCATATAATGCTAGTTTTCGATTACAATTCTTAATATTTTCTCTGATTGATCCATTAAGAATTAAAGTTCGTATTTTTAAATATCAAATAAGTTGAATGTAATGTCATAGTCGAAATCACAAATATTTTGTTATCATATTTTAAACTACTTCTCTTATGTTGAAATTTGATATAAATATATCAATGCTGACCAGGTCTTAGAAGTAGAATATTGGCTTGTAATTTAAAATTTAAATTATTACCGTCCTGTTGGACAAACCATTGCACATAGAGATGGGTAACTTAAAAAAAATTGTCTGGGTGTAAGTAATAAGCATCATGGTGCTAGTGTTTTGAAATTTTGATTGGAAGTTTAATTAATTTGAGATTTACTCAGATTTGGGGCTTTAAACATTAAATTCAGAAAATAAAAATGAGTAAAATAAGATTCCATTCCATTTTGAAATCTAAAAATTATCTTGTCAGTTACGTCAGTTTAATTACCTTGCAATATTTTCTTAAATTTTAACAATTTTTCAAAGATATTTTTTGCATTTTTTTATTCAAAAATGATTTCCATTATTGCAAAGTAATTCGGAACATAATTATTATTTCATCAGATATATATGTTTACTTTCTATCCAATGTTGAAAGTTAAAATATGGTTTAATTTTTTTGTAGTTAACATAAGCAATTAAAGTTACAAAAGATAACGCGCAGTTAACCCTTTAAAGGGTCATTTTTTTGTAGTCATATCATGTTAAAATAGGCTTGAAATTAGAATAAGAAAAGGGATTCATTTAGCTGATTATATAAATTTAATTTGATTGATTAATTAATTTAGTTAATTAATTATTAAGTAGCAAATCAAGACACGTCATTTTGTTTGAGATAAAGAACTGAAGCATCTAAGTTTTTGACTTCCTAAAATAATTTGTCAAAACTTATGCCAACTTACATAATTTCAAACAAAGATTGATAAATTTGGTGGAAAGCATACTTCCCACTGCTCTAGAAAGGGTTAGATAGAGCAAATGCGTTTATGGCGCTACAATGTCATAGGATTTATTTCTATTAGTTACTTTCAAGTGCACAATATGTAGGAAAGGTATCATATTTTTAAAATAACACGGTACTAATATCTACTGCAATATAATGCGTTGTTGAGGAAGTTTTAAACAAAATGTTCATAAAAAATGTCATTGAAATTAAATACAGAATTCTGGAGAGAAAAATCCTTCCTGTTTCTTTGAACCACATCATTTTGTTTACTTGTAGGATTCGCTTTTCGTAATTTTCTTCCACAAAAATATTCTGATAACAAGAGAGGTATTCACTATTCTGACTTTTATATTATCTGTCCATTCGTTGAAAGGAAAAACTAAATATATTTGGAGGGGTATTGAATAACCATCAGCGATTTAAAATTACTGTTATCTTTTCTGTTTCTGGTTTAAACCACGATATCGTATAGGAAATACCGTAAACGCCAAAACTCTTTTTTTTCGTCTCATGGAGTAAGGCAAAGTAAAGAATATGGTATGTGAAATCAAAGACTTTGAAGGCATCTTTTGGACCTCCTATTTCACGACCATTTTAGAGGAAAAGGCACATGGTAGTAAGCAAAAAAAAAAAAAAAAAGCCAAAGTTCTGATAACAGTAGTTGCATGTGCTGAATACGAAACAACGAAAAAATATACTGATATCGAATCGATGCTCCAATCCAAGAGAAGAAACAAACATCCCATTGTAAGTTGGAACGTTTTCGGGAAGAAGTTCGTCCGCTTTGCTGAGGATAAAAAAAAATTTCAAATATTTCATATCATTGATATCTCTGATAGAAGGAAGTTTCACTACAGATTGGAGCAATCTGTAGTTGCCTTCGATATTGGATAATGCTCCCTCTATACGGTAGAGCTTCTCAAGGACAATCAGACAGACTTCAGTTTGTAAAATATCATTGGGGGAAAATGAGGAAGTGAAGTTGGCGTTAAAAGTCATTCTTTTGATGCATGAATGTTATAATCATCTCTTTCAGTAATTGCATGGATATTTTTTAATATCGAAAGCAATGCCCTTCGATATTAGAAAAAATCAGCTTTCTTTAACACTAGAACAGCCGATGTTAAATATACCTAGTTTTACCACACACATCAAACTGACGAGTTTTTATTCATCATGGTTTTCATTGTAACTTTTGACGCAGTTTATATAAATAATAGTATAATTTAACAAATATTTAATATTGCAATCCATTAATTATTAATAAAAAAACAAGAAAAACAAATTCTATTTTCATTTATAGGATATCTTTTATATAGCTTTTAATTCTAAAATGAATCATAATCGGAGTAAAATAGATCTCATTATAACGGCTGCCGAACACTTTGGATCAATCAATATCATTTCATATGAAAAATATAATTTAAATGTTTCCAGGAAATGTCTGGAAGCGATGTATAAATGAATGTAAATGCTTATTGATGTCCATCAGTATATAGATGATCCATAAATTATTATAAACTTTGAAATTACTAAATCCGTCATTTTGACGAGTCTTGGTAAAAATAGTATAAAACAAAAGTATCTAAAACATATTATTGCAAGCCTGTAATGTTACTTCCCAGCACAGTTAGTTCAATCATTGAAAAGACCGTTTTATGATCAGCTCTGTTGAGTGCTGCTTGGGTGCCGTGTCAGTGATCTCAGAGCTTGGAGACAAACTGCGACCATTTGGCGGTTTGTAAAAGATTTTGGCGACAAAATAGATATTACTGGAAACTTCCAGAATTTTGGCAATTGAGCCAATAGCAATCTAAATACGTCTGATAGGTCCAGAACCTTCTCTGCCCGCCTCTAGGAACTATAAAAGCCCGGCAGTCTCAAGCTGCAGGAATAGTCATAAAACGAGTTGTATATCGAGTCGTTGAGAGGATAACGAAGCAACGGCGAAGAACAAACTTTGTGCTGAGCTCAAGCGATTGCTGAACTGAGTTGTGTGCCTAGTCCTGGTGTTTATTGTTGAAGCAGCCTCGAATCATGAGTGGAGTAGCCAGTCGTGTAGTAGTGAGTCTGCAGTTGGATGCAGCTAAAGCGAGGAGACAATGGAGAATTTCAACCGTTTGGAGAGATCTTAGAGTGAAGCTACGTAGATTCACTCCTTCTGCGGAATTCTGTCTGGGCGCTTTGTGTGCTGTGGCTGTTATCACTACCGATTACTACATGTGGAGCTACTGTTTTTTGTAGTGTGCTGTTGTGTGTGTTTCATATGTTCTTCTCGGCTGTATATTTGTCGTCTTCTTGTTAATAATAGCCGTCATCTGTCATTAAAAGGACTCTGTTTTCTGCAACGACCAACAAATCGGCAAAGAGTCCCGACTGAAGTATTCCATAACAATATAAAGGCTCCATAAGTAGGTATGTCATACTGATTATGGAAGTTAAAACGGCTGAGTTGAAATTGAATAGGAATATAAATTTGTTATTTCATTATAAGTCGCATAAATATTTAAAACAACATATAATTTATATCAAATTTTTTTATGCATGGAATTTGAAAACCGTCAGAATAACGGTTTTGATAGTTCTTGTGTTAAGTTCCGTTAATTTCTTTGTTGATTTTATCAAACCCATGATATATTTACATCTAAAGGTAGTTTTTATTAATTGTTAATTAACTGCGTGGAAATTATTCTTTAATTAACTACATTGATAAGCAAAATTATTTCCTTCTATTCTTCTTGCAAACAAAGCGTGTTGTCAAACACGGTCAAGGAAAAAAATATATATATATATGCCAGATAAAATTATGAAGGTTTTAAAATCCATATCATAAGTTAAAAGGACTCGCAGTGGACTATTGAATAAGTTTTTGGCTTAAGGCAAAGGCGAAGAGTTTCAAGTTCTAGGCCCGATTATACTAAAGATTTGTTATGATGTGGCTTGGTGCACCTTAAATCTTACATCGTGGGCAAATGATTTCCTGTTGGTATGGTTACGAAATTTGAAGGGAATGGTGACAGTTTAGGTGATGTTCTAATCATCTGGCTGGGGTTCAAAATTTGCAGCTTTCTATCTCTTTTATAGCAGATATTTATTACAATTTTTTTGTAAAAGAAAATTAATGAATTCCGGAATTTGATGTAATTTGAGTATTTCAAGAATCGAAAAAAAAATGTATTCAAACATTTGTTTGTCGAACTCAAGCATATCTAAAAAAATGTGACGATTCCGCTATTACAATGTAGAATTTTTTGAAGATTTCAATATTTTCTTATTGCTTAGTTGGTATATAATAAAAAAAAAAGGTCATGGAATCGGTATTTATTTTATATAAATATTTTTATAACAAATGTATTCGGTGATCGAATGACACCAAAAATAAAATATTATAACTTCAATCAGAATAAATAGCAATGAGTAAAAACATTTCAGATTTCCGAATTTATACAGCTGATTGATATATATCGATATAAAAGGAAAATCTGTATTGGTGAAATAAAAAAAAAAATCCAGATCGATCGTTTCAAATTTCAATACTATAGATAGACATATTTTAGTGATTATTTTATATTTTATTTGAAGCATTTAAACCCTATAAATGTCCTTACACTCTACAATTCTACTCAAATATAAAAATATGTGTCTACAGTATATTCAACCAATTTCATATATCGAAAAGATATGAAATATTATGATGCATCTTACTTCGAATCTGAAACATTTATAGTTCAGATAATAATAGACAAAACTCAAGTGTATAAAAAGAAATAGCACTTTACTAAAAGCGCTTCCTAATTCTATGAAAGATTTTCCTCAATGAGACCCCTCTGTCTCCCGATCAATTGCACCATAATCTATTCTTTTATTTCTTTTGGTTTGAAGAAAGCGCTCCAGAGAGAATAGCATTTTACCGTCTTCAGAAGTGATTTCGCAGCGTGTTTACTGTTCGCTCAGAGCTTTATTTCGTCCATCAACATTATTTTTCTATTGTGCGGGGGACCCTCAAACCTAAAAATGAATTTCTACCTAACGGCGTCCATTTTGTTTCAGTAGACTTTCATTATTTTTCATCTTTTTATTAGGTTACTTTAATGTTTTTTGGAAAGAACGATGCAGTAGATTTTGATAATATGGCTGAAAGTATTTCTCGTTTCTAGAAACGAAATGAGGAGTTTCAATAATATCTGAATCTTTAGTATGTAATTAATAGCAAAAATAGATAAAATGCAAAATAATCATTTACGATTTTGAATTGAATTATTTTCTATGCTTTGTGAGGTCAGGAAAATTGAAACTGTAGAAATGTAAAATGAATAAATTCTGCACTTCGCAAATATTTGTTGTTTTAAAAAAATGTTAATTATATTAAATTTTAATTTACTGTTCTTTTAGACGTTAGTCGCATCCATTTATTGTGTGTCAAAAAAAGAGGGTCAAGAAAAAGACTGGCATCTTTTTGTTTTAATTGGGCTTTAATTTTTTACTACATTATTTATTAAATTTCTTGAAAGATATTTATTGTAAATCTTGATATTTTGGAAGTAAAAAGAGCTCTTACTTTTTAAACCAATGACGAGCTTAACAATTCTTTTATTTACGATTCTGTATATGTACATGCTATTCCAGTTTATGCTCTTACTTTGGATATATCGATTTAATTATTTTTCAGTATTATGATTTTAGAATTCCAGTTATATGAGAAAACGATAAATTGTTTGCTGGGAGCTCAAATACTTCATGACTTCTTAAAAAAATATTAACATGTTTATTGTTGCTCAGAATGATTTCCATAATGTATTGTATATATTGTTAAAAAATTTTTCTATACAGCAAAATACCGTCGATCAATCGTAATGACTCAGCGCATTTAATCTCTAATAGTTCAGCAGCTTGCTTGCTGTCTAATCCTCCAGTTTCTTTACCTGTCGGCGACTCCGACCACTCTCACACACACAACTTCCGCCGATACACATACTTCTTCCGATACACACGACACGACTTCCCCGTAGCTTCTGAGTGCCCGTCTTTTATAGTTCCGGGAGGCGGGGCTGGAATCTTCGGACCAATCAGGGCGTACCTGGCTGTATCTTGGGTCTTAGTGGATGGATCGTGAAAGTTCTCGAACTTTCCAGTAGTATCCATTTAGTCGCCAAACTCACCAAATTCATCGCCAACTCGCCAAACGGTCGCCAAATTTGTCGCCAAGCTCCGAGGTTATTGACGCGGCATCCACTCAACATGCACAGGACAGATCGTACAATTGTCTTTCTTACGATGACACTATTCGGGCCGGGTAGCAAAATTACAGATTTGTAACAATATATAGTGAAACGTTCTACAGACTTAGTAATGGACAATTACACTTCATCCTACCTGAAACCATAAATACACAGGCAACAAAAAAGAGCCGAAGCGTGCACACGATTAACACATCAGCACAGCAGCAGCAAATCAGTAATAAATGACCGCGACATCTACTCTCAACTGACTGACTCAACACTCAATGAATCCTAGTTTTGTGTCTTGGCTTTATATAAGTTCCGTGACAGGACAAATAAACTTTAGAAAGGTATCGTAACTTTACTCTTTACTAATCACGAAATTCCAGCAGTTTCGGGAACTTTCGTTTTTTGTCGCCAAGTGGTCGCCAACGTCGTGGGACTCGACATGTATTCAACATCCCTCTGAGATATTATTGAAACTACCTTCCTTATAGAAGGCACTACAGTAGGAAGAAATTTTAAAAATTATTAATAATATTAAATCTTCTCATTTTGAAAGTTTAATAGTATTTTAAATGCCTAACAATTATTTCAAAAGGGTTTTAAAGTACTATTTCGCATCAACATGGAAAAAGATCCGAACAATCAGCGGGAGTAGTCTTCCTAAAATTTTCTCGCATACTCTATAATAAACTTTTCATTCCAGAGAATGCCTTACATGACATTGACATACAATAGTTAGAAAATATTAAATTTTGGCGTGAATTTGACATTTTTACTAAATAAATCATGTCATCTTTGGTGAAATTTTTAGCGATTAATCCTGGCTTGCGGTTAACAGTATCCAAAAAATCGGATTTCTGCTTTAGACATGTTTTAACCAATCGATTGGAACAAAGATTTGACACAAAACTGCACTTGTAGTCACATAATGCCAGATCAAATTTGGTATATTTACGTCACTGCGTTTTTGAATTATCGCACTTCAATGTTTTTGAAAGTACAGACCGACAGACAATTAACCCGTTTTTGGATTTGGCACAAAATTTGACAGGTGTCTACACTATAGACGTTAAATCTGTGTACCTAATTTTACCCATCTAGCTCCCTCTGTTTTGTAGTTTGCGTGTTAACTTGTATTTGAGCAGTGAGACAGACGGACTTCCTCTAAACAGACACAAAATTTGATAGGGGACCGGAAATCTGGTATAAATACCGTTTACCAAATTTGAACCGTTTAGTCAAAAATGTAAAAACGGAACTAGGGCACTTTTGGGAAGAAAATACAAAATATGAGTAATTATCGTCACAGATATAGCGTGAATTCCAACAATCGAACACTTTGGTTCTTGAACAAGGGCGAGAAAATTTAAGAACGAGGAATAAAAAAAGGGGAAAGAATAGGGCGTTGTTGGCTGTAGAAGCTTTGTTTGAAGAGGGATTGGTGTTGGGGCATCAGAATAATAACGGAGGAATGAATGAATGAATGAATGAATGAATGAATGAATGAAAAGGAAATTCGTCTTTCTTTATTCGTAAGTAATGCGTAAGATGTCTTTTATCCCTAATAGGGAATATGTATGGAAGCTTGGGAAATGTAAAAGGATGGAAAGGAATGGTATTGGGAAATTACCATGCAAGGAAAATGTTCAATTACTTGTTCAAAGAGATGATATTGAGGTGAACGACGTGAATGTAAAAAGTAAGCAATCAAATGCCAGTGAAACTTCTTCCTTATTTTTGAATATTAAGGCATTTGATATTTATAACCGGGTTATTTGTTTCTATAACAACTTGGATATTATATTTAAAAATGTTTTATTGCGATTCCATGGATTATAAGGAGTTTCTTAGTAATAGATTTCGGCAAGTCACTTTGTATGAAATGGTCAAGTACTAACGTTCAACACATTTTATTAAGATTTTTTGGGAAAGCAATCTAAATACTGGCAATTGATAATTTCTCTTTATTTTTAGAACCTGATTTGGATTCTCGGAAGAACGCTTAAATATGATAATGTCCTCAAATTAAAATGCATAAATGAATTAAAAACTTCTTGGAAAAGCAACATAGAAAACGTATAATAAAAGTTGCGAGCCAAATTTCTTCCATTTATATTTTGAGGACTATTAGTTAGTTGTTGTTAGTTGTATTATTTGTCTATTTTTAAAGGTTCATTTATAATAAAAGATATTTTTCCAATATATATTTATATATTATGTACATACCTTTAAATTAATGGCTTTCAGTATCATGCTATTTATGATTTGTAGTTGTCAAGTTCACTTGTACTCGAACACCCTGAGAAACTTCCTTAATCTGAATAGAATGTTTAAAATCGACAGAAATGTACATATTTGGTTGCAAGATCACATACCAAATTTCATCTGTTTTACTCTAAGTGCATTAAGTTATGGCGTTCATAGACATACATAATTCCAAAAATGTATTTTCTAAACTCGGGAATATCTAAAACTTGAAGGGTCGTTAAAAATAGAGTCCACATTTTTTGACGAATAATTTCTTTATACTTTCTCTACACAAAAAAGTAAAACCGAGTACTTATTACTTATTTCAATTACAATTATAAAAATTATAAATTATAAATTTATTAATTTCTGTTATAAAAATTAACATCCTCTAATTTCAAATTATTTATCATGTGTCCTCAACCGTGAAAGTAGTTATTTAATCATTTTTGCTCTCAATAAATATAAGAATATCTTTCCAAATCATGAACATTACCGGCATTCAATATGAGTTGCTCAACATAGGTTTAATTTTCCATATATTTTTTCAGTCTGCATATCGTGCAATTATTTGGAATTTACATTGCCGAAAGAAACTTTTCCACTAAGAAAATTGTTTTTGGCAAAAATGTTTTGAGACAAGATAATCAATTATCTTTGTTTCACTTCATTTTAAGGCTTCTCTGTGTCAATTTAAAATTTGAGTCTGTATACTTACGATTATTGTTTAGTTGAAAGTGCAACGTAGTGTCAAAAACATTGAAACTTTGAAAATATTAGAAGTATTTTAAAATGTTTTAAATCAAAGAGGTAAAAAGTAATTTCATGCTTTTGAACTATTTTGTAATGATTGAAAAATATCATAAGGGATTTCTGCTAATATTAAATATGTGCATTTTTTTTAAATTTTGCGTTGATGTTAATTATTCGAAAATACAAATTTAAAAGCAATAACAAAATATGTCAAAGAAAATAAGAACTGTATTTTAAAAAACCCGAAATTATTAATTGTATGTCAAATGAAAAAAATAATGTTAAAAGGATTTTTTTAAAATTTTATTTTAAAAAAGTTGTTTTAGGCAGAAAATTTGAAGTAATTTACAATAAGACTTGCAAAAAATTTTGAAAATATCTAAGTTCTGATTATCGTGAATTAAACAAAACAAATTCAAATATTAGTTTTTTTTTTTCCTTTAGATTTCTGAAATAAAACCCGTCTGAAAAAGAAGTTGATTTAGCTAACTTTTCTTCACCACTTGAATTTCATTATATATCATTAATAGATCTTTACTACTAAAAAATCTTTACCATTACATATGTTCAGTTATAATTAAGAAATTCTATTTTTAAAATAAGAAAATGCAAATGATGTAAGTTGATAATTCAATGGGTGTTTTTCTTTTGAATGCACTTGATTCAAAGACTGAATTCTGTCATTCAAATTAATTTATGGCATTAAGAAATAAAACTAATTTTATTGTCTTAATGACTGCCTCTCTATTGTCTTAATAGAAATCTGCAGCGATTAAAGGTTTCTCGCTACATTTAACTAAGAGACCGAAGTACTCTTTATTAAAACACGTAATTTATTGAATATCTTTGTTAAAACTGTAACTTAAGTATTTCAGTTTAGAAAACGAGATTAAAATGAATTGCTTTAGGTTATCATTTTCTTAAATCTTCTTTTATAATACATAGTTAAACTTTCTCGGTGAATTTGTTCGTGTTTCAAAGATAAGACTCCTATTTCTAAAATTAAGCTTGTTTTTCTTGCAGAATATTAATTAAATTTAACGAAGAGAATCATTAATATAATCTATCTAAATTAAATAATTAACTTAGCATTATTATGTCGTTTATGAAGTTCAGTGATTGAAGATAAGAAAAGTTTGAATGGATTTTTTTTACATTTTGTGTAGTAACATTTAGTAAAGATGAAACTCCAAATTTCTGGATTTTGATTTGTATAAAAATCTAACATGAAGAAAGATACGAGTAAGCATTCCAAACTAGAAACTCCCTTTTTATTATGAATTATCAGATATTAATATAATTTGTATTACCTTTTAGAAAATAAGATTAGTAAAAAAAAAAAAAAAAAAAAAAAATTCTTCAGTATTTATAAAAGTCACAATGATTTTTTTTAATTCAAGCGTTTGTCTATAATTTTTTAAAAATAAATTTCTTTAAAAAATATTTTTATTACTCCTGTATTTTTTTTAATTTTAAAACTATCTGTGATGAATTCAAATTGCATTTTATGATAAAGATAATTTAGCGAATAAAAGAGAAATGCGCCAAATGAATATTAGAAAAATTTTAGAAAAATTGGTTTTTAATAAAATAATTAGTAAATCTATTGTTCGTATAAAAATTCTTTGTTTCTTATACTGAATTATATTATGCTTATAAAGAAGAGAATATGAGATATTATTCCCTTAATTCTTGGTATATTATTTGAGATTTTTTGCAAATGCTTGTTCCATCTGAAATGCAATATTTTCAGAACACAATTATAGATTATTTTCGATAAATATTTGATTTAATATGAATGACTTCAAATACTGCTGATTTTGGGGAGAATTGATTGTAAAATTCCACTATATTACATCTTATTTAAAGTTTAAAATTAATAAAAAAAAGGTTTAAATTAGCAAGTTGTAAGCAGTTTACCAAAAATTGATTTTACTAATCATAGAAAGCTAAATCATTTAAGTTCGAGGCACTGAAAACGTAGCAATAAAGGTATTAAATCATAATGGGTGTCAAAAAATGAAAATTAATCTTAATATTTTTTTTTAATATGTTATAAATGAAATGAAAATTTATCATTATCTTGTGTACTCACACGTTTGTTATTGCACTTTTGTATTTTTGATTTAAAAAAAGATTTTTTTCCTGTATTCTAAACATACATAACTACAGTAGACTCCCGATTATACGCGGGCGGATTATCCGCGCCTGCCGCACAAAGTTTTTTTTTTGACTGATTTTTTCAAATAGGTGCAGTTTTACAGTTATGCTTTTGTAATTACATAATACATTACAGTATTAGAACAGTATCAGAACAGTATCAGTAACAGTAACAGAACATATGTATTCATTTTTCTGTGTATCCTTGACGCCTCTCGTAAATACAAAGCACTTTTCTGTTTTCATTAACAAAATGCATTTTAGGTTAGTTTTGAGTGATATACTAAAATATTAAGCATTAGTTAAACATTTCCTTCTGTTTATTTTACGTTTTATTGTACATAAAACGATTTTTCAAAGTTGGAATGACTGTTTTCTTTTTTGCTATACCCGTTTTTAGCTTTTTTCGGATTATCCGCGATTTTTGTTATCCGCGGCGGCCGCGCCACCCAATTCCGCGGATAATCGGGAGTGTACTATATTCTATTTTTCGATTGCACTCATCGATTGCATCATTTTTTTATTTTCTTGAACTTATTCTGGATTTAAGAATTAAATGGAATTTTTTTATTTAATTTCTCACCAGTGTTCGGAATAGAAATTAAATTATAACGAATTTGTGAAGTTTTTATGTAACTCCATAGTTTAACCTGTTGCTCTACAAATTTCTTGGAACATTTTATATAACACATTCTTCTTGCATTGTCTTCTTTCCTTGCGAATCAATAATAATTCCAACAAAATATCTCTCATCATCAATCTCCCATATCATCAAATTTTCATTAAAAAAAATTTTAAACATATTGATTTTTCGTTATTTTAGTTAGCCTAATAAAATGTGTTCATATTTTTTTAAAAATTTATATCAAGAAAAATGCCTAAACCCGTTAACTTCTTGAAATTTGAATCATAATCATTAGTTAATAATTGCTTTACTAATCAATAAAAACATTCAATTAGTATTCAACATGTTTATAAATGCAACGTAGCACTAAAAATCATTTTATATTTCTCTTGAAGTGTAGAATATAACTAATACAGTTAATAAATAATTGTTATTCCATTATAATTATTATTCTTTAATTTTTAAATTTTTTCAATGTAAACCTACGTTTATTCATAATATTTTATAATTCATAGAATAATTACTTCTGTGATTTTTTTTTTTTTGATAAATAGGGTAAAAACATATTTTACTCCTGCCTATGCCTTCACTTAAGCCAGCAACTCTAGGCAGCTGATAAGTCAGTTTGTCGCTCGAGGTTGAATGACGAGGACGACATCTAAATCAATTCAACTCTTCAGATGCTTACAGAATATTTTGATGAATGTTACGTATATGGGCACATTCATCATGCTCTTGTATATGATATAATTTTGTCTGAGATAGCCGGTGTCGATCCTCCTGTCTCCAATACAAGCAACTGCTATCACGTTATCAATCTGATACCTTCATACTGAAAGGAATTCATCCTATTAATATTGAAAGGCCTCAAATGCTCGTTCAATGACATTATGTTGAGCCCTCCATACGCATCAATATCACTATAAAATTTTTCCTGATTGACTAATACGCTTGGTGTGTACTGTGTTTGTTAAAGATGCTCACCAAGATTAATTGGAGGAAAGGAATGATAACTCTCAAAGGATGTCCGTTCGCTTAAAAGCATTGCATTAAAATAGAACATTTTGTGCATATCAGGTAGGTTTAGGGTCTAAGGCGTTTTAGTATTCTGTGGTAAAGGAAATCGAATGATCTAGAAGAAGAATGAGAAAATTAACATATCTTTCAATTTCTTTAAATTCGAAACTGTTCGCAATAACTCAATTTAAACGTTTTGGTATCTTCATTATGCTTGTTTATTAGTTAAATATAGGAACTCATTAATTATAATGACAGATATGTTGTGATTTTATTTTTAATTGAAAGCTAAAGATTATTTTCCAGTCTCCTCAAATGTTTTGCAAACTTTTGTTCTAAACTTTACTAACGCAGAGAATTGATATCAATAAAACTATTTACACCATTCGAGAATCTAACGACCCAATCCAATCCTTTCATAAACAAAGATTCGTGAAAGTGGCGTAAAACTTGAATACCTGTTAAACCTGAACAATAATACCTCTGATGAGGGGGATTTAGATATCAATAATGTGCTTAAAAGCTTAAAACTGTCGGAGGAAATAGGATTTTATCTGAATGGAGTTAAAATCCATTCATTCGCTCGGATTGGTATCCATACGTCTGGAACTTATGTCACCCGACTGAATGGAAGCTTATTATGACGGATTAATGCCCTGGTTTCAACAGGCAAAATGTATCGGATCCATGGAAATTTATCTCATTTCGATTGCTTTCATCGATGAGTTTAAAAAGTTCTTTTAACGAAATCTATTCGATTGGAAATTAATCATTCTTGCAGATTGTTGAGCATCATTTTTAACTACTTAATGCAAGTGGTTTATAAACATATTCCATTTGCTATATAAACGATATCCACTGTCTTTTCACATCGATTATATCAATTTAAGACACCGAATAATAAACAAATTTTTCATGAAAGATGAACTGTTTTGAAATAATAGTTAATTCGCTAAATAATTTGAAAAGTATAGAATTGGATAGAATCATAATGGCTGTTTTTGATTCTGGAACTCTTTATTTTTCAATTTTTTTTACCGCTTTATTCATTGAACAAATGAAATAAATTATTTAATCTGTTTTTATATAAATCCTTTTTGAGACTAGTTGGTTCTGTGAGATTAGTTATTTCTAAAACAATTCAATTGAAAATATTATTACACCTTTAACTTCATGGCTTCTCAGTAAAATGTTTTTAAATTCCAAAATTTGATATAAATATTAATCTTCTTATTTTAGAAAACATGCACTATTTTGTTAAAGATTTCCCTTTTGTATCTCTTTAAATTCGGTTAAATTATAGCATTGTTAAGAATGTAAAAAGAAAAAAAATCACAATTGCTTGGTTTCGAAGTGAAACAAACAGTAATTGTAAATACTACAAAATCTCAAAACATTTACTAAAATCACGTATTGTAACCACATTCCACTCAATATAAGAAAAGTTAAGCCAAATATTTTATATCTTGATCTTCAGCGATATAAAAAGAGTGACCACCATATGAAATATTAGTAGCAACAATGAAAACGATTTGTGTTTCGAGTAAATAATGAAATACACTGTTCTGTAAAAGAAATTGGCGCGTTCGAAAGATAAATTTTTGGAATTTAAGCTCGTGTGAAATCGGTTTTCAGCTGTAACAATTTCGAAAGTTATAGCGTAAAATTTCCAAAATATCGCATCATTTTTAATTTATTAAACTTCTTATTAAAGTTTCAAAAATATCGCTTTAGTGTACACAATTTTACCATCAAATACGTATGTGCCGAGTTTCGTAGCACTACGTCATACGATCTGTTATATCATCTATTGCAATTAAAAAACCGTTAATGTGTTTCAATTATTAAACTCTTATAGTTAGATATAATATTCACAGGTTTTTCGTTAAAAATTTAGTGTTCGTTTGAAAACGTTTATACGTTTTGGGAATTTTCTTTGTACATAAGACTAATGTAAATTTCGAAATAACATTTTTGTTTTTTTTTAATTAAAAAACCTTTTAATTAATTGCCACAAATTTAATTAAAACTTGCCTACACTTCAGTATTTTTTTATTAAATTGTTAAGTAGGCATTGTGAGCTGAAAGGTAATTTTTTTTTTCATAATGATGGAATTTGATAGTCCACAATGAGGCTTTAAATCTGGTAATTGGGAATGTTTGAGGTTTAAAAAAAATCAGTTTTCCAATAGTAGTCTCATATAACAGCTTAACATTCCAGAGCAAACAAAAATGTATAATTTCTATTGGTTTGAAAAATTGAATATTTCTTTAAAAAAATATGTAATCAACAAGAGCTTCTGTGATATATTTTCCCCCGTTTTCACATTAGTTTTTTTCCTTTCACATTTTGTTTTTGTAATTCAAAAAATATACTCCAACATTTTTTTTTTTTTTTGCTATTTATAGATTTTCAAGTACTACACGTTTTTTCAATATATATATATATATATATATATATATATATATATATATATATATATATATATATATATATAATATTTCAGAGTAGTAATAATCTTTTAAACGTCTATTTATAGTGAAAAATATCATTCGTGTTTTTTGAATTTCCGTGTTACATAAATTCTTTTTAAATTTTATTTTAAGTATATAAAAATAAAAATAAGTTCCTTGAATTATCTGAACCTATGCACTGATATTTTGCTTATTTTAAAATAATCATATTCGGAATTATTTCTCCGAACTTTATAGATTTATATTAGTAATCAAAAACATTATTACATCATGGTACATTTGGATTTGCTATTATAAATAAGCAATTTAAAAAAAAAAACAAATATTTTTTTGTTGCCTCATGATTAAAACAATTTATTCATTTGATATATATGCTAAATTTTACATAGCGTAAAATTCTTATTTTTAAAAAAATCTTTTATTTACATTTTATATTTGAATGATTTTCTTTGCAAAAAAAACTTTCCAGTTGCCTTAAATAACTTATTTTCAGTGATAATATTATTTTATTAAAAAAGCATATAAAATCGTATTCTTTATATTATTTGTCAGTATTTTTAATTAAAATATCTATCTCAAAACATTAGACTGTTCTAAATGATTTTTAAAATTTAAAGAAAGCTAATAAAAGCTTACATAAAACAATTGAAATTTTAATATATAATGTTCAATTGTTATAAAATATTTGAACACTACTTGAATATATATTTGTAATATGAAAGGGCGGTAGTCATTTCAATAATAAATTGCAATCTCCATTTACTTTAAAAGCAATTAATCAATTTTTGAATCATTTTTATCGGTTGAAAATCTCCAAATTATTTTCAAGTCAAACAAGCATTTTCAGGATTAATAAGGTTAAATTAAATAAATCTTGTTTAAATAATTTTTATCATATTTTGTATCGATTAAATTCAGTTTAACAATTAATCATGGGGGTCGACATGTGGTTTAATGGCACAATAACGCACAATCAAAAATTACAAATATATTTTAATTACCAAAAATTTAACTATTTAACAGTCAAGAGCCTTCCTTATATTTCATAGTGTTCATAAGGAAAATCTCAAATTTTCTGGTCAAGAGTCAGAAATTCTGCAAGAAAAGAAAAATAAAGTTAATGGTTAGTTTAATGATACTCCAAAAGATCAAATAAAAATGAAAGTGTATAATTAAATTATCTTATATCCTCCAATCTTGCCAATATAAATGAGTATAACTATTTTGTAATCGTCTATATAATAACTTAATTATCTCGAACTACCAAATTTCTTGTAGTAAAAATTTTAGGATTACACAATATCTAGAAGTGAATGCATTTTATATAAAGTGAAAGCATTTTAACTTGGTAACCGTCATATTTCGCCACGCAAGAAGATAACTCCAATGGGCATGGTGACTCCTTCAGTGATATTAATTTTTAAATGTACCGATTTCATTATACTTAACGTTATTCTTATCCATTAAATCCTTTACCTTCAATTAAAAAAAAAGCTTCGAATCTGGACTGTATTATTTCAAGCGTTTTTTTATATAAAATTAATTTAAAGATAGCAATTATTTGTTTAATTAACTATTTGTAATTGGAAATATGTGATTCATATATTTTCTAAATATGTCAAAATATTTTGTCAAAATGAAATGTCAGCAAATGAAAAGCGATCTTCTGTTCTTACTTTAGGCATTAATAATTATTCAAGGCAAAAAAAAATCCCCATTTTGAAACGAGTTTATCAAAAGTTAATTCCTCAGTTAACAGGTTAAAATCTTTAAAAAATTTGAGTTAAAAAGACAATTTTTCAATTTTATTAATATTAAAAGTATTAATAAAGACGAAAAAAGAGTCCAAAATGTCTAATAGATACAGAATTGTTAAAATTTTAATATGCATAATAATATGAAAATTATTAATTTCTCTCCAAACATTTTACTCATCGATTAACTAATTTAAATAGCAAATCCAATAAAATTCATAGACATTTTTCAAATATACATATTTTAAATATGAAAAATCTATACTACAAATGGTATTAGTAGACAAAGTGAATAAAGACAGGATATTTCTCCTGAAAGGATTCCAATTTTTATGATAAGAATTTCTTATATCAAGCCTTCTGTCTTTCGATTATTTATACCACAACTTAGTCTTTTATTCTCTATAATTTGAAGACAAAGTTTTGAGGGAAATAATATTTTTCCCTTTGCAAAAGGGATTTCACAACGTGCTTACTATACCAGAATTTTGTTTCATGTATCGACATATTTTCTCTAATATTTCTATAAAAGAATTTCTTTCTAACAACGTCTATTTTGTTTTCAGTACACTTTCATTTTTTATCCTTTTATTTTGTTACATTATTATTCTTATAAAGAAAGCTGAATGTAGTAGATTTTAATGAGATATATTTTCTCAGCTTGAAAAAAATGCATTTTTAAAAACAAAATAATACGTGGAGGGGGGGGGAATAAATTTTTCGATGTTTATAACAGAAGTTGATCAGATACCTTTGTGGGGTTGTGACTTTGGATTCTGTTTTGAATTTACTGATTTGATTATTTTTGAAGCATCGTGTTTTAGGATTCCAGTTAGTATGAGAAAACGATTACTAATTTATCATGTCTGCAAATACTTTTGTGGCTTCTTTAGGAAAGTTAATGAAAAATTTTAATAATTCTCTTCGCTAATGAATTTTGAATTAATTTCCCAAAACATTTTTCTTTAGTATTTTGTTTAATTTGTATAATATTCACTAAGATAAGTCATTATTTTTATGAAATGTTTGCTTTTCTTAACGGAAATAATATGATACTATGGGATATTGGAACGCAATATTTTATACTATTTTTAATCTTAATATTATGGTATTGACCAGCAGCATTCATAATTGGTAATATTCTCAAAATCGTAATTTTATATAAAAAAAGTGTGTGCGCTTGTGATGTTATATATTGCTTTGCCTTATTGAAAAGAAATACATTTGTACACTTACTTCTTTTTCTTGGTTTAATACACATAGATGCAAGTTTAATAGCTGAACCTCCAAGCGTCTTAAGAGATTAATCATTAAAATTAAATTGTTATTGGATAAACTTGTTATAAACTTTGGACGATTTTTAAAAATCTGGTTCTGTTTTTAAGCTGCAAATTTTTAGTTTCAGGCCGCTTTGTAAAAATATAATGTGCTATTGGTTCAACGTAGGCTAACATAAGACCGTTTGCCAGTTTCGTAGATATTTCTTAAGTAGTAGCTTTTCTTTACTCTTAGTCTAATGAATAGTATAGCTTTGATTGAAGCTATATTATTTTCAAACAACAAAGAAAATGTAGCAAGAATTTACGTCAATCATCGCGATTATCTCGCAAGTACAGATGGTAGATTTGAGAAGTTCTAACATCTCGAATTCCAAACATCGGCTTAAAATTCGTCGAAAGGAACTGCAAGAATAGCGAAAGTCATGCATTCGTAGTGGTCTTTGATAAAATGTTATAAAATGGAATTCTACTCTAGTGTATCTCCAGTGCGCATGCTTAGTGGAAGTGATAAAAAAGGAGCAGACAGTTTTATTTTCAGCATTATTTAAAAATTACCTGCTTTAGAAAATACCAGCAACTGTAGCGTGATGTGCAAATCTAATCGTGATCCTTAATTTTTAAACTTATTTTATTAAACTGTATCTTTAAAGTAAAAATGTAAGGGTATTTGTCTTGTTTTTACATCAACCTTTGAAAAAAATACAAATTATTTTCTAAAGTTGTATTTTTTATGGCTATATATATATAATGTTTTAGCAGTTGTGTAACCGAATAGAAGACACTTTTGAAATTTTAAAACTTCCATTTATTTCGTCACTAGTGGCATAATTTTACTTAGAAAGAATATGTGGTAAGAAATGCGAATGTCTACATCTCGACTCAAGAGCAGAAGTTACCAAAATTTTTCCCTTCAGTGGTTTTACAATGAGATTTAGATAGGATTTCTTTGCCATGTGTCGATTTAGAAAAGAGAATCTTGGCTATCTTGAAAAGAATGTTGTAAGCGTTAGGATTTTTATGCCTTCAGAGTATGTGAACGTGGTGAATTCAACAGTTTTATAGAAATCGTGTCGAATTAATTAAATAAAAATTGGGAATTGGATCAGGAAATAAGAGAACATTTTAGAATAAATTAATATGGTCTAAATTAAGATAAAAATTATGAAATTAAATTGTATTTAAATTATATTAAGAAATATCAATACCTATATTTATAAAATATAGAAGAACGTAGTTCAAACAATGTCACTTGGATAGTGCATGACTTTTATATCATCCTGTCTTTTTACGGAATTTTAATCGCTTAGATTAAAGTATGATAGGAATATATTCTCGAACACATAACATCCAGCCTTTAAATAGGAACGTTAAAATAAGTCCACCAAAAGCGTTAATTTGAAGATTCTATATTTTATATAATTTATATAATTTAAAAAAATAAAAATCATAAAAACAATATTTACATAAAAATTGTTAACGTCACAATCCATTTCATTCTTTTATAATAGCAATAAACTTTTTTAAAGGGATGAAAAGCATTATTAAATCTGTTCTCGAAGATACGTTCTGGAAATGCGAAAATCTGGCTGTTCTATTATGTCTAACATAAAGATGTCGTTTGCGGAAATTCTGCGAAACTGGTTTGAAGCAGGATTTATGTTTCAAAACTATTTTGAGCATCACTTTACAATTCTTTTTTTTTCTTCCTGGCAGAACATCAACGTAAAGAATCAAGGAATCCCCAAACTTGTTGTCTCCGGCCGCTTTCGCTTGCTGATCCGCGCATTTTTTGGGCACTTTTCCTCCAAACAGCAGCTTTTAAGATAATATTTCACACCAACACGGAAAAAGTCCCAAAGAAAATGGTGACGACAACGACTCATGGAAAGAAAACGCAAAATATGAGTAAATACCTCCTCAGACATTGCGTGAATTCCAACCACGAAATCGAACATGATGGTCCGCGAACAACAGAAGGGAAAGTAAAGCATAAAGAAATAAGAGAATGGGGGGCTTTGTTGGCTGCGACAGCACTGTTGGAAGGGGGATTGGCATCCGGGCATCAAAATAATGACGAGCCGAAATGAATGGGGAGAAAATTCGTCTTTCTTCTTCGCAGGCAATGCGTAAGATGTCTTTTATTTGTATACAGAAATGAGGAGCTTAGGAAATGCGAAAGAAGAGAGGAGAATGGTATTGGGGAAATTTCCATGCTCAGAAAATGTGCAATTACTTGCTGGGAACGATGATGAAGTGGTAAATAGTGCCAATCGAAAACGTCTGCAAAAGTTAAACAGGAAAAATATCGTCTGGGAAAAAATATTTTCTTATTTTTGAATATCGGAGCATTTGATGGTTTGATCGCGTTATTGACTGAATTGTATTATGGATTGCAAAGAATTCTAAATAAAGGTCACGTGAAAAGTACTAGAAATAAAAAATAGTTAGGATAAGGTAAAAGCCATTAAAAAAACTATTTTTTTATCAGAAAAAAGTTAACTCAAATGAAAATCTATTCCATATATGTGGAAGGTGATGCAATTTTAGTTGTAAATGATAAAAACGTTTTTCTTAAATGCAATAAGCTTCATAACTTGAATTTTTCTGCTTTTTTTTAATTTCCTTTTAACATAGTGTTAAAATGTGATTGAAATTATTTTTGATGATTTGAAATTTAATCTGATATAAGAACGTTTCTATTTCTGAATTATTTTCTCTAGTTCAATTCATTCTAATTTGTGATCTCAAAAATCTCATGTGGATAAGTGTTTTCGCTCTCGGATTAATCCAAAAAAATTTTATTCTATTCTTTGTAAAAGTATTCGTATTTTTAAGAATGGCATTATGCATATACCTTTATGTTCCTTATCTTTTGTTTAATAAACTGGCTTCAATAAGTCTCAGTTGTTTTGTATCTGAACCTATATTTGCTGGAGTTGGCATTATCCTTAATAATATGGATATGAGTGTATTTGTTTGATATATATGTAATTTATAGGACAAATAAATTGAAATTGCAATATCACCAAATTTAGAAGATGGGTGAATTGGACATAAAAGAGCAGTGTGTGTGTGTGTGTGTGTGTGTGACCTAGAATTTCCAAACACGTGGCTCATATATATTTTGTAGCATGCACGTGTGCACTTCGAAATGCTTTTTTTAAAAATTTTAATTACAATAATTATTTTAAAATAAGCTTGACTTTGCTATTTTTTCTCTGTAGTTTGCAAAATATTCCTGCAAAAAGAATTTTTACACCGAAGTCCAAAAAATTATTTTTTCGATAATGCAAATTTACTTGCTGTAAGATTCTTTATATTTAATTATCTTTTTAAGTATATTTCATTGTTGGAAGCTAAAATGGATCTTTTTTAAATATCTATATAGATAACAGGACGAATAAAAGAAATGGAGTAATGATAGCCCTATATAAACTTAAATATGAACTGGGCATAATACTATTATGATGTAATGGAACTGTTCTCCCTAAAAGATGGTCTAATGTACAATGATCAGAACATATGCAAGACTATTTAAATAACACGATTTGGCAGAATCATAGATGTGAAATAGCGTTTATGCAATCTAAATTACTTTCGATACAATTGACATCTCCAGTGAACCAATTAATCGCAAAAAACGACTAATAATATCATCCAATCAATGTGATTATCGATTATATATGTTAGTATTATTAACCGATTAATGATAAATAGATTGACCACATTTTTATGGTAATAATTATTAGTTGATTCATCGCAGTAACTGTACATATATACAAGCAAATATATGTACAGATTCATATTTAAAGCATAGATGATATTACTTATATTGAAAAGTAATTATCTATCATTTCATTACAGTTACAAAAATTCTGATGCAATCGTACTCCAATCGTATACAACATGTGTCATAACATTCGTTCTTGAGAAATGATATTTGCTACCATCAACGTAATTATCTCTTTCTAAATCATAAATATTACTGACAATCACAATGCATTGCTCAACGATACATTAAGAGTCTGTGTACATCAACCTAATCTGCATATTGTGCAACTGTTCAGAATTCCTCATAACTGAAACGCAAGCACTTCCATACATAATCCATATTAATAGCACTCAACAAGTTTTCATTCCGTATAATTAATTTTCGATGCCACTTCATTTCGACAATCCTTCCTTGACAATTCAAAATGGGCTTCACAATTCTTTGCTTTTATCAGTATGTTTTGTGATCAGGACTTAGTTAAAATTTCAGATGATTTTTAAAACTGATAAATAATTAACCTAAGTAATGGAAACATTTCAAAACATATATAAGATACAATTCAAGTATGTCGCTTTGCTCGGGATTAAAATCTTTAGATATATCACATTTTAGCGTAAAAAATCTACTTTTGTATAAATATTTTATCTTTTGTATGTTTCTTTTTATCGTCTGAAATCTTTATCGTCTTTTATCAACTGTTTTTGAACAAAATTATAACCAGACGATTTTTAAAAACAATCGACAGTTATTTTTCTCAACAAAGGTTAAAAAAATCATATTGTGCTGTAAATCTTGTTTAAAATGCTGCAGTATATGAAATATTACCTTCGCTTGAATGGCAAATTTAAACTTAGTTTTAATTATAGTTAAATCACTGTTTTCAATAAAAGTATTATCAAAAGGCGTATTTAAATAAGACATTTTAGCAAATAGTTTTAGCATAGTGGTTCAAAGCATAAAGAAAATCTATGTTAATTTCTAATGAATTGAATATTTAATAAATGTTTGAACTTTGGAAAATTGGCAGTATTTTTTTCATGTCTTACATATGAATTGTGCAAGTTTTTGTTGAATTTAACTCGTTCGTTTAGGAGGAAATATATAATATACTACATAATATACTATATAATATACTAAATATATAATACTACATACAGAGGTGCAATGACTTTCATTTATATTGTTGCGAAATTTCCGGGGTTCGTTTGGATAGTGGGAAGTATATGGTGTGGAGAACACTCAATCAGCAGTAGAAAATAAAACAACGACGTTTATTTACACGAAGACACACAGGACAACACAAAGACGACAACTATATACAGCACAGAAGACGAATATCTTCAGCCGAGGCGTGCAGCATACAACAGTATACACAGCAGCTCTACTCCGTCGCTGCTCCGCTAGTCCCTGGAAGACGAGTTCTTCACCGTCGCTTCCGACCACTCTTCGACTCCACTGGTCCACGACTCAATTCACCACTGGTTCACAACTACTCGGCACCATCAGGACTGCTTCCTTTTATAGGCATCAGGAGGCGGGGCTAGAAGCCTCTCAACCAATCAGGAACGTTCGAGGCGTATCTCCGTTCCTACTGGACGGATCGGGAAAATTCTCGATGTTTGGGTATAATCTATTTTGGCGCCAAAGTCGCCAAATTCGTCACCAAGCCGCCAAATGGTCACCAAGCTCTGGGACCTCCTATGGAACCTACTATGCTGGGGAGCCGCCTCACAGATTCGTAACAATATCAAGATGATTAAGGGTTCGTATTTCGGCACTATAAAGATTTAAGAAATTAAAGAAATTCTTTAATTTCTTTAATTAGGAGAAACAATCTTCTCCTATAACCGAAATCTGTTTGAAAAGAATGCCGAAAATAGAATACGTTTTAAAACAAAGTTTAGTTTGGGTTGTGTTTTTATTGAATACTAACGCTTTCAGAGACCAGTTGGTTCACTACCAATACTGGTTGTGTTTAATTTCTGTTCAATCCCGTATGCATAATTTGATGCCAGCGCTTATCTCAATGAAGTTTTTCTTTTATGATTAATTTGTTGCAGATATTTAAGTCCGTTGCGTTGAACTTATTCTGTTTATGTTCATGAACCTTGCTAATAGATTCAAGTCATACAACATATAGACTAGATATTTTTTTGTCTATCTGTATGAAATCATTTGCTATCTTTTGGGGTAATGTAATTTCATTTTTTTTGTCTCCTTATGTGCAAGGAAACAATGCACACGTTTTTTCATGTACTTTCCTCTGCAGATAATTGTCTTTTTTCAATAGCTGTCAACTACGGAAAAATCTGACCAGTCCATTAACTAATTGATCAAAAAATGGTAACGGTTTGAATTTCATTACAGTAATGAAATTCATTCTTGAAAATTCTATAAAAAATGTAAAAATTGTTCAATTTAAAAATACTTTTAACAATTAAGTTGGCACATTAAAGAATTATGCTAAATATTTTAGTTTTAAAATTGTGTGAAAATCAGTTCTGGGCAATATATTCGAAAAATTTAGCGAATAAACTATAATGTTATAATTTAAATTACATGCAAAATTTCAAAACGATTGCTCCCCTTTTACACATGTTTGCCTAATTGAGAATATATGTGCCAAAATCGCCATCGGTAGTAGTAGATCAGTTTTTCTAATAGAACGCAAACAGATGTACATAAATATTCTTTATTAAAACGATTTGAATTTCACAATACCTAATGTTTTCTCCTTTTAATGGCAATTTTATGCATAATTTTTAGATTAAATATTATTCCAAAATATTCTAAATTAAAACTGTCAACATATTTTTATAGTCTGAAAAAAAATTGTGAACTTATTATCAATTTCGAGATTATTAAAAATATATATTAAACAACAGGGATATTAGATGAGATTTTAATTTTTTATGTGCAGTTAAAAACTGAATTTTTCCGAATATACCAATTAAAATGATTTTAAACAATCTAGTCTTTTAAAATAAAATAAAAAACAGTCCGAAGTTTAAAAAAAAACATCCTTGATTTATTCTTTTCTTTGAAATTTCAAATATTTGCAAAAGAAGGTTAATTAGATTCACTTCTTAAATTCAATACAGCTTTATTGTGTGTTTTATCGGGAAGTTAACAAAAAGGAAATCTGTAAGTCACAAAATCATGTAAAGGATAGTAGTAAGTCCCCTCCCCCCCCCAAAAAAAAACACCAGCGATAACCATTAATAATTCCACAAGAAAGCACAATTTTCAAAACATAACATAGCGCCATACTGTGCCCTCGGTGCCTATAACACTAAGATATCTAACCAGTTGGATGAGCGCAAGATGGAAGGAAGGAAAAAAGAAAGAAAAATTGTTAAAAGAAAGAAAGAAAGAAAGACGACAAACCATGGATTGATCTCCATAGAGAACCCCATCAGTGTCAAATCCTACATACAAGACTGTATTCAATTTTTGGGGGAAGTAATAACTGGATGAAGGTAACACGAATACTTAAACAAATGGTGACTATGGGTTGAACTTACAGGGAAATGAGATTACTAACTAAAAAGAAAAAAAAAATGATAAATTACATTGAGAAAATCTGTATGACATGTATATGCATATAAACAACCACTGCAGAATCAGAAACCTGCAGCGTCCGTCTGGATTCTGTGGTTTTGATTTCCTTCGTGAGAACTGCACTTTTGAAGTTATAATTCCGGCTGATTTTAACAAGTGGCATTTTGTTGTCTCATATCAAGTGGCATTTTGTTTGTCTCATAAGCAAAGAACAAATCGTTAACTAAGGAAAAAAATCTTATTTCAAGTATCTAGGGAGAAGGTCCAGTGAAAAATTCTGCAAAGAAAGGATTCATTTAAATGACTAGTTTTTGTTCGCTTGCTTTTATATAGGCTTTCCGATTGGGCATGCAACTTTCTAGGAGATTCTTTGAATCTCGACTCCTAAAATGATACGGCCGAAATTCTAGCGTGTTCTAGAATGTTCATTTTTGATGTTACGGCAGACAAATCCGTTGATAATCCACCATTTTTCAGACCTTTAATCATTGACCCAGTATCCATTAAAAATATCTGCAAATTCTTTCTATCAGAATTAAGATTGACAGAGATGGAAATCAATATTACAGATTCCTAACTTTATCATCACATGATTAATTGCAAAATTCCATTTTTAAAATAATGTGTACTTTCGAGCATTATGATAATTTGTCATTTTTCTCCGTTGCTTTCATTTACAACACGGGAATCTATTGTTCAAACCAATTTCTCACGTTAACAAATAAAACTAATTTTTATTTAATTATCGCATCTCTACTGTTTTAATTGCAATTTCCAGAGGTGAAAGATTTCTCAAATGTTTAACTGAAAGTTTAGCCAGCAAACTGTAAGAAAACGGGTGAATTAATTAAAAACCATTTGTTAAATTTGTCATTAATTTAATTCAGTTCTGCAAACAGAGATTATAATGAATAGTCTCGGGTTATCCTTTTCTTAAGCTTCTTTTATGATACATTGTTAAAATAAATCTGTAAATTTACTCAGAGCTTAGAGAAGCAAGCACTGTGATTTCGAAGATTAAACTTTGTTTCCACAGAGAATAATTAATTAGATTGTCCTAATAGGATTTTTCATTAAATTTGTGCCTATATTAAGTAATTAATTCAGGGCCATTATATTCACTGTGGTATAGCAGAATAATGATGAAATTTTAATGAATGTTCCGCATTAAAAATTCATTGTAATTGTGGCGAAATTTGTACATGTGAAGCTCTAGAAATTTATTTTCTCTCACAACGGCACAAGGATTGATTTGCATAATGCTAACACAAAATTAAAAATATATTTATGTGCCATTAAGTGTTTAAATTATTGGATAAATTAATTTCATATTTAAAAGTAGGTTTAGGATGAAAATAAAATATATAAATATTCCTTATTCATATTTTAAAATCTTTTACATATTGAAACAAAAGTCGCTAATTATTTATTTTGACCTTTCTCGGAATAAAAATCTGTTTTCTTTTTGTATACAAAAAAAAACCGTTTTCTTTATATTTCAATATTGCACTTTATTCTATGAAGTGTTTAAGCAGTTAAGTGTTTTCAATCCTGATCGAAAATCCAGAACTTTGAATCAGGACTGAAACCTTGGATCTTAAAATTCTAATTGAACGAGTAGATGATCTCCATAGGGTTCCAGATTAACAGTGATTAATGACTAGTGACAGTGCCTGAATTACCTTGAATGTCTATTGAAGGTTTCGGAGAATTCCCATGACATCAACACTCCAATTAGAGTCTTCGCTTAACTATTCGATCGAGCTCAACTTAGTTATCTTTTATCTGTGCGCCTCTGTGTTTTATATCTCCATTGGAAAGGCTCGAATATTCTAGGAAATTATACCTTCGCTTCTAATTGTTGTATCTCCGAAATTCCAGCAGTTTCAGACCAAATTAATTATCAATTTGCCAAATAGTTGCCAAAATCAGGAGGGAATCATTAATCTGACATCTATTTAGTATGCACCATTTTTATGCAGCTATTTATATAACTCTTTTGGTCATTATGAAGCTAACTGTACAGGAATAATATTATATATCGCATCACTATAATATCTATAATATTTTCAAAAGCTTAAAACTGCCAGAGAAAGCAGGATTCTATAGAAAAATAAAATAGGACTTTTTATTAGGTGAATATGAGCAGAAAAAAAGTACTGATATGAATTTTTTCGAAACGTAATCCAAATATTGCACTAAACATGAGATAATCCGATTGAAGCTGTCAATTCATTGTTAAATTGTTCACTGGTATACCAATACGATCACTGTTGAAGCACTGAAACAATGACCTTTTTTTTTCTCTGGTTGTTTTTGCTGAGCTGTTCCATGTTTTAGCCAACTACTCTAGCTGTGAACTCGAATTAGCATTTTTTTTTTTTTTACCTGTATCAATTTTGAGTATTTGTTTATTAAATGCTTTATTTAAGAGACAATGTATTGATAACAATTCTTGCATTTTCGAATTTCTGATATTAATTAGATAACAAAATCTTTTAAACATGTTATACTATGCTCATCCTAAGAGGAAAGATACTAAATTCGATATAAATTGGGATTTTCAATCTTCTGATCTTTTGATAAATTGATCTTTTATGGAATATTGCTACTTAAAAAATGAATCTTCTAATAAACGGAAATTATTTTCTTCTTATTGTAAAATAAAACCACTTAATAGTTCAATTGCTATTCTGGAGATTAATCTAAAGCAGAATAAATTTCATTCAATCTAGTTGATGAGAAATTACAGAAAACCTTGAGTTTGTATTTTAACTACGTATCCATGGTTGAACGTTTTCAGCAAGAGTGCATTGGGAGGTGTCCCTCCATATTAATTTAAGCGAAGTCATACCAAGTCAGTCAGAACCGATGTTAATGAAGCATTAAACGTATTAATATTGTAATAAAATGTTATCCCTTTGTGTCTTGGGCCATAAAGTTTCTGAGTCTCAAATGAAACGGAGGTGCAACTTCGAAGAGAAAGTTAATTCCAAAAAATGGGTTCTTACTTTTTTTTTTTTTCATACAAAATGACGGATTCTCCGAGACGCTTCTCTAAGTAAAACGCTGAAATATCAATTAGATGTTGGTATATCACTTAAATATAAAAGGAGGAGTTATAAAAGTAAAAATAGATTCTAATGTTCATGTAATTTTTCTAGAAATCACAAAATTCTAGTTTATATCTAGAATAGATATTATTTCTCTTGGTAATTATTTGAGAAATGAATCAAAGTTGTGAATCATTTTTACTCTTGGATGCAAAATAGTACGCAACAATCAATTTTAATAATAATTAATATATGTACTATCGTCCTGGGCATTTTAAAATTAAGATGTACGTACACACTAGAAGATATTTTTTTAAATTTTAACTTTAAAAATCCAGTTTTTTTTACAGTAGGTCATTAATATATGTTTAAACTCATTTCAGTGAGAAAGAAACTATATTGCACTAATTATTAATTAATTAAATAATATTTAATAAGCTAATTAGCCTATTTTTTGAAACATGATATCTTAAATTCTAATTTGTACAGACACACAATTCTAGTTGGAAATGATGCCTAATATTAGTCTTCATGTTGTCTGCCTCAACCAAGTTATAAAAATATATAGTTTTTTTTAACAATTTTTTCATGAACGGTGAATAGAAAAAGCGAGATTTTTTCTGTCATTTTAACTTTTAAACTGCTATAAAAAATTTTATTTCTATAAATATAACTTTGATTGAAGCACAAAACATCCGCTATTTCATACAGATTATTTTGATATATAAATAATTGTATTTGGTTAATTTCTTGTAGAGTTTTTAATGAAAGCACATCAAGAAAAATAATTATAACTCGAGAAATATTTTGAATATTGACAACATCTTGGTATCGTTTGAAAGCTAAAGGATCAGGGTACATTATAAAGCAATAAAAAAAATATTCGGTATTTTGAACGCTTTTCGAAGTTTCAAGTGTGTACATACACCTTGAATTTGGACAATTATAAAACATTTCTGGCCAATAGTAATTGGGTCTGAAATGTTGCATTTAAATACTACATAATTTATATGTGTTTCGCATATATACATGAATTATACATGCGTTAAAAATAGTTGAAAAAAACATTTATTTATCATTGTTTTTCTGCGTTGATTCCTACTGGTGTATTTATCTGTAAATTGAAATTATCAGTAATGTATAAAGCTTAATCTGAGCATCAGATTCAAATTCATAAAATGATATTCTTCTTTAAAGCAATAATCATTTTGTTTTTATATCTTTGTTTCTTTAATAATATTTTTAAATCTTTAAGACATTTATGTTTATAGTGCCTACTTATTTATCGTTAATGTAGAATTCTGCGTTGCCATGGCGTAAAAAAATTTTAATCGAAATAAATACTGATCTTAAAATGTGACAAAGAATGCATGAAGTTATAAAATTTTTTGTTACAATCATGGGCTAAGCATGCATAACAAGTAATTTTTTTTAGTAGAACATTGGATCAAAAACGAAAATAACTACCGTTTCTGGGGGCTATAAGATATTGAAATAAGAAAATAATATGTATCAGATAGCCACCCCAGACCTACACCCAATTCTTTCGAAAGCATGAGAATTTCCTTTTGAAGCATCCAAAACAGTATCATCAATAAGGCAGGAAATATGGTTGAATCCTAAGGTATATCATCGGCCTCGGTACAATTCCTATAGTAGCAGGAGTTTTCCGTAATCGGTAGGGGATAATTCGACCCCTCACCTCTCCTAAACTCACCACGTTAGCAAGTATCAACCAATCAGCCAACCGACATAACGGAAGCTTCTCATTTCCATATTAGGAGTACGCTGGACTGAAAACACCGGATAAAATATGCAGAACATATTCATTGAAATAAAAATTCCTATTTGTTTGCTAATAACAACATCGTAAACCTTATGAATCCTGAAAGAAACAATAATAATGTTGCATTATTCTCTTATTCCAAGTATTCAAAGAACTATCCTTTTGTAAATATACATGCTTGTCATGATGTAATTGAATCCCTTTCTCCAAGGCCCTCTCCCCAGTTAATGTAACCATTTGTGTTTTTGACTCCAGATTCTATTGCAAAAATTACCGGTACCCATACCCAAGAGTTTTGCAGTTCTGTCTAAACGTCAAGTAATTTCTATAAATTATAACCAATATAATGTATCAAGTAGAGATTTCAAGCATTTATACGAAAGATAATAATGGGTAAATATAGATGTATTAAAAAAAAGTAAAATTTTAAGAGAACTTCTATATTTTTCATCAAGCCTTTTAGAACTAGATTCTTCTATATATTTGTATCACAATCTAATATCTTCCAAATATTTGTATCACAATCTATTCTTTTATTTTCGACTTTTCAATAAAATAACATTTTGTCCTTTTCAGACGTGATTTCGTAGGGTATTTACTGTTCATTCTTTGTTTCGTCCAGCGATAATATTTTTCTGTGTTGTGGAGGACCCTTAAATACAAAAACGAACTTCTGACAAGATTTTACTTTTTTTATTTATATAATAGGTCACTTTTCTATTTTCAGAAAGAACGTTACTAAATATCTTTATATTTCGGAAGAAACTATTTCTCATTTCCAGAAACAAAATGATGAGTTGCAGTATTTATTTTTATTTTTTCACTGGCTAGGGATTTTCGATACGTTATGCCAAAAATCGATAAAATGTAGCGTCTTAGCTTATGCTCATACTTTAATTCTATCATTTTCCTGTATTTTGAGGGCAGTAACGCAGTTGTGTCGAAACGAGACTAGTAAATATTTCATCTCTAAATTAGTAAATATTATTTATTTACAAATTGTTTCCAACTTTAAAGAAATTTGTTGAAAAATTATTACTAATAATTCTAATGAAAGTTTTCTTCAGAACTCTGATAGCTTTCATTGTAAAATCACAATTGATAAAATTGTTGTTATAAATCGAATTTAAATTATAAATATAGTTGCATAAGTTTTCAAATTTTATGAAATGCAAGTTTGTTCTAAAATAATAGTTTTTTTAAGAAATAAAAATTGAGGAACTTTCTGCATTCGTGATGTGAAAATCGGTTCATAAAGTAAGCATTGCTCAGTTAAACCTAGAATTGCCAAATCAGACTCGGAATTATTTTGGTTATATATGATCATTAAAGGCTTCCACAATTTGCATTAAATTTTAATTAATCATATATTAAACGAAATTTTTTTTAACAATATCGCTTTGACAAATAGTTTCTCTTCAATATCTTCAACCATATTGCTTCACAAAATTCATTCTTACATTATTTTAAAATTTAAAAAAGAAATTTTTCGGCAATGCCAGTTCCATTTTCTTAAAATTTTATTTCTAGTTGTCCATGTATATTTTTAAATCTGTATTGAAAGTTATTTTATAATATTTTTCATTTTATAATAAATGCGTTTAGGCAAGAGAATTGTGTTGATATTAAATGTATATCTTTTTTGTGCGATTAAGATTAAATCTTAAGAAAAAAAATAAAAACAAAAGAATTAAGCCTAAATCACTATTAAATATAATATTTTGGTTTTGACGATTGAATCTCTTTTAAATCTTTTATAAATATTGAAATGTAATCCCAAACCTATCAGCCAGTCGGGAGCTGTCTACAATAGCTCATAAAAAAATATAAAAGAGGAAAAGTTTCTAAAAATTGAAGACCCATAAGATGCTTTGACTAGTTTTATAGTTACCTTTATTAAAATAACAGACTGTACAGAGATTTTCAAAAATAAGTCAATGAATTAAATTCGAAATTACCATAATACCCCTTGAGAACTGTATTTCGAACATTCCGTTTGAAGCTATATAAAGATAATGGAGAAGAGCTTGCGATTTTGAGATTGTCTTCAAAATACTGCAAATCACTGCTGTTAGAACGTTTATGCTTCTAGTGACCGCTTTAATGAATGGAAAATTCGTAAACGTGCCAGATTTTTAAGGGAGTTTTTATCTCAGACTATCTGCTTCTTGACTTAAAAGGCAAAATCTTCTAAATTGTTTTTCGGAGCTTCATATAGTTAATTTTTTAGAATAATTTCAACTGAAATACAGAAATATATACTTCATGTGCTTTTGAAAGATCTAATTTAAAACATCGTATAAATAAATGAAAAAATGTATAATTGAAATTCCAATAATCAATTTTTGTTGTAAATTTACTTTTTAATGCTAGTTGATTTTAAAATACTACATGATACAATAATATTTTACTACATGGTTTTGGAAACAATAAATTTTAAAATGTAAACATTGGCCATAAAAGTGAAAAAAATCATACCCGTACTCTTGAATGCTAATTATTACAGTTCTTCTTTTATATGATTTATATATTTGCAGGAAGGTGTTTAGTTAAATTCTTTAATCGTCATTCTACGTGGCGGTTACCTTCAAGTTTTAAATACAATACTGTAATTCAAATTAAATTTATTGAATTTTTTTTCTCTAATGTTTTAAGAAACAAAATTATTTTGAAGTTTTTCAGTGAAGTCAGGTGCGTCTTAGCCCTTTAAAGGGCCATTTTTTCTAGTCATATTATGTTAAAATATTTTTAGGCTTGAAATTAGAATAAGAAAAGAGATTCATTTAGCTTATTAGATAAATTTAATTTGATTAATCAATTTATTAATTTGGTTAATTAATAATTAAATAACAAATTAAGACACAATTTTGTCTGAGATAAAGAACTGAAGCATCTAAGTTTCTAACTTACTAAAAAAAAATGTGTCAGAACTTATGCCAACCTACGTAATTTCATACAAAGATTGATAAATTTGGTGGGAAGCATACTTCCCACTGCCCTAGAAAGGGTTAATGGAAGATATAAAAATTTCATTTTCTACTCCATAATCGACTAACCTCCCCTTGTCATACAAATTTACTTAACTTTCAAATTAAATGATATATCCATTTTGGGACATTAATTCCTGAAACAATATAATGAACCATTTAAGATATTGAAGTGTTTCTAAGTGATTCTTACGTTTTTAATTACTTAATAGTTTCACTAACAAGCGATTTGAAACTAAAAATTATGTAATTCGATACACATGACAGACACGTCACTGTATATGAAGAGGTTAAATTAGTATCAATTACTTTGTCTTTCATTATTTCGTTCGAACGGATGTTACCACCGTCCACGTACTCTTTGAAAACCATCTGTTATCAAGAGATTCCCATTGCGTTTAAAACCAAAACCGACGCATAACGAATGTCCTGTTCTTGGCGTCCTTTATAATACTTCGCAATGGTAAAGAATGAATTGGAAGTACGACAAATTAATCACACTTGAATTCCTGAAAGAAAGAAAATACACTGAATATTCACAAATCTATAAATTGCAAAACTATCTGGTGAATTAAATTGTTAATTAACAGCTATTAATTATCATTTCATAACAAAATCCAAAATTAATTTTCAATTATTACAATTATGTGTAATCTTTGATTTTTAAATTACTGTGACCTTCACAATTATTCTGTATTTATTAGAAATCTAATGGAATTACAGATCTTATTTTTCATACATTTAAAAATAGGAAAACATCATAGCAAAATTGCCATTTCAATAGAGTTGTTAGTATTGAAAATATCATGATTGCTTTCTACAAGAACGAATATTTTGAATGATGTAAAGAAGTCATCTTTCAACTCAGACTTTTACAGTTATCAAATCACTATTTCTAACCATCAAAATATAAATCCGACAGCGATTCCAGACGTCGCAGTCAAAATTAGGTTCTTCCTTTCACGTGTAAACTTTCAACTCGCAATCGTTGTCGAAAAGAAATATAAAACTTAACAACAAGTCAAGGAAAAGGACTGTTCCATATAAAATGCGCCGAATTTACTTTTCTGTACTATACGGGGCCCTGTGAAAACTTCTTCTTTTTTCCATTTGTCGGGTACTTGCCAGAGCTCATTTCACATTCGATGTGCAATCGCTCGAGCAAGCAGCACAATTGGGCAGTGCATGCAGATTCCCTCGCTTCCAATCCTCTTAGAGACCCGGCGTCAAAAGCACCTGTCAGAATTTTTGACAGATATAGGATTTTTACCTTCGCCTCTTCAACGAACTTTTATTTTTTATGCCTTATCTTTATTCCGAGAGGTTGGAGTGGAGGAATAGTTGATTTCTGTTAATCCATGATAAGTTGGCAGAAGAATACTGAGGGGATATTGGTACCCTGTATGGCAGGTATTAATGCAGGAAAGCTGGGAGGACTTTAAGAATAGTTATGTTTTATTTAAAGAGATTAAAACTGGTTAAAGTTTACGAATTTATTTTATAAGTATTACTGACAACCAAAGATACTTGCTAGTTTTAAAATGAGCTCTTGGGAAATTATTACGAAAAATTACTTCGCATTGCTATTTCTTAACAACGTTTTGATTAAACTTCATTCTGCGCGAAGGCTAGTAATAGATAATGTATTTATTCAAGATAATATGAAAGAAGAAAGAAAATTAAGGGTAATTTATAAATAATCGTCTATTTAATTTGTATGTAACATCTTGTATTAATGCTGGGAAATACTTAATGTATTTAAAGAATTGTTATTATAATGTTTTATTCGAAGAGATTAAAAGTAACTAATGTTTAAGGATTTAATGCTTTATAAGTATTACTGACAACCGAAGATGCTTGTTTTAAATGAGCTCTTGAGAAATTATTACGAAAAATTATATCACATTACTGTTTTGTTATTACGTTTTATATAAACTTCATTCTGTCGGAACACTAATGATAGATAATGTGTTTATTCAAGATAATCTAAAAGTAGAAAGATAATCAGGAATAATTTATATATGATCCTCTACTCAGTTTGTAAGTAACATCTTATGAGGATTAAATGTAAACGATATCTTTAAATATTTCCTACACAAATAAGCTCTTCGGGGCTCATTTTATCAAATAGTGTAAAACTTGGTTATATTTTTTTAAAAAAAGCAGGAGTTATCTCCCATAAGTTTGTTGCATGTTTTCTAATAAGCGTGTCATGTGAGAGAACGCCTTACATGGCACTGGTGTACAATAGTTACGAAATATTAACTTTTGGCGTTAATTTAGCAATTTTACAGAATCAATCATGTCACATTTGGCGAGTTATTTGGCGACTAATCCCTCGGATGTTTCAATAGTATCCAAGAATTGAATTTTTAATTTAGAATGCGTTTTTCCTTGCTATTTTTAATAAAAATGTAATACAAAACTGCAAAATTGCTACAAACTCTTATATCAAATTTGATATATTTAAGACGTAGCGTTTTTGAATGATTTCATTTATATATTTCTGAAAATACAGACCGACATGCAGCCAACCCTCTGTTGGATTTAATTCAAAATTTTCGCAGGTGCCTACACTAAAGATAAATTTATTTACCGAATTTTATCCATCTAGCTCTCTTTGTTCTGTAATTATCGTATTAACCTATATTCGAGCAGTCAAACGGATTTCCACTGAATTTCACTCAAAATTTGATGGGCCGCGGTGTCTTGGTGGTGACGTCTCGTCCCGTTAGCCGTAGGGTTTCAGGTTCGAGACCCGATTCCACCGAAGAACCGTCGTGTAAGGGGGTCTGTTGCATGTTAAATCCGTCAAGGCCAAATGTCCTCCCGCTGGTGCGGTGTGGTTTGGAGAGGGGGTGCCAGCTCAGGTGTCGACCTCGTCATCTGACCGCGGTTCGAAATTACGAGGTCCGTCCCAAAATAACCCTAGTGTTGCTTAAAACGGGACGTTAATATAACTAACTCAAAATTTGATAAAATCTACGAATTTGATGTAAAACTCATATACCAAATTTCAAACGTCTAGCTCAAAGCGTTTTGAATTCTTTTTCACAGATAGGCAGATGGAATTTTTTTAAATTTGTGTTTTTCGATTTCAGGGAGTTTTGAAACGTCGAAATCTCGAGTTAGAATTTTTTTGACGGTTACTATACTTTCTTTTATACGAGGTAAACGAGAAAATAACAAGTGCACAAAATTTCAAACCTCTAATTTGTTAGGAAATCAATTAGAGATTGACAATATCCAATTTTTGTAATCATAAAATAAGTCAATTGTTATGAAACGGTTTAAAATTTTGAATGAATGCTTTGTTAATTTGTTACAATAGCCTTTCATTGTGATTTTTTTTTAAATTTTATATTGGAAGTTTCATTATAAATTACATACAAGCTTTATATTGTATTTTAACAAAAATAGAATTCATGAAATCGTTTTATCCATGACATTCTTTAGAATAATCAATAAAGAATATATTTTTATAAGATTCTTTAATTCTCTGTTTGTTATAATTGGTCATTTCAATTATAATATTTTATATCGTTCTTCAATATTATAAAATAGTTTTTTTAGAATTTTGATGAATAATAAAATACGAAATGTTTCAGAAGGAAAAAATATTTTCGAATTGCTCTGTTTTATTATTTAAAAAAAATCTCTTCTGTGACGTTATTGCCCTGCTTATTTTGTTTAAATTATGACAAAATCTCTGATCTAAAATTTTAAATATTATAAGCGTTATGCATGACTAATAGCAGAGGATTTTACTTACTATATTATTAGTCTGAAATGTAAACATATATGTTGTTAACAAAACAGATGAAATAGCATTTTAATATAATTTCATGTAACCTGGGAATAAACATTTTATCAGGTTAACATTAAATATAAAATTACACATTGCAATTTTTAGGATAGTTTTTTTTACTATAACAATAAAGCAGGTTTCATTGTTACATAAATGATTTTATTGTTACAATGCAGATTTCATTGTTGCAATAATGATTTTATTGTTACAATGCAGATTTCATTGTTGAAATAATGATTTTATTGTTACAATGCAGATTTCATTGTTGCAATAATGATTTTATTGTTGCAATAATGATTTCATTGTTGCAATAATGATTTTATTGTTACAATGCAGATTTCATTGCTACAATAATTTTATTGTAACGATAAAATGTGCGTTATATATTAAAAGTATTATTTTGGATGTCATCTAAGTTTCTTTTATGCGTTGAAAGAAAATGCGAGAAACAAAATTCGAATGAAAAGAAAAATCGAAAAATCTGAAGTAAATATTTATCAAAATTTCTTCAATAAAATAATATTTTATCTCTACAACGATTTGAATGAACTAAACAATATAGAAATGATCGTTTGCTTATGAATTAAAATAGAATAATCATTTAGATTTTAAATTAAATTTTGCAGTTTTTGAAGATTTTTTTTTCTTAAATCTTTTTAATATGCCAATTTATATAATATTACATATGCCAATTTAATATAATTAATATTATGTATACATTAATATAATTAATTTAAAAATAATTAAAAATAACTTTTTTATTTTAGATATGAATGAAAAATAATATTTTTTTATGATAATGCTGTCATTGAATGAGATATTGTAAATATTTATTTATTTATTCAAAATTTGGCATGTTCTTTTATACCAACCAAAAATCATCTCATCTCCGGGTTAAAAATTTAATCTGTTAGTCCTTTTCATACAAAATATTTGTAAAGAAAGAGTTTTATCATTATTTTTAATTAAGCTGTCAAATATCACATTTTATTTCATGTTTGATAAAATAATTCATTTTTAACTATCAAAATATTTCATTATAATACTGACAGTTACGATGGAAACTGATTCGTCTTCTTTCAGATTTTAATTTTTTTATGCCAAGCTTTAAATGCAATCTTGAGTAGTTTCTTCAAAGTATTTTTTTTTTCTTTCTTCTAAAATGCTCTTTTGGAATTAATTAACATTTTATTACCTCATAAAAATGGGGCAACTAATTAAAGATAATGAATGATAACTTTTTAGAGAAGTTTCAAATACTTTTAGAATCGAAAACTTTTATCCCCTGTCATTTCACTTTTTATAACACCGATAAACTATTAAAACTTTCTTCAAATCCTGATTAAAAAGATATTTTATTACAGAAAGCTGACTTAAGCTGGATGCCTGAAAGTTTATTTTTTTTATCTTGATAAGGTTTTAACAAAGTGTCTTGTTCTTCAGAATGAAAGACAGGGAAAAAAATTACTGTTCTTTTATTTAAAATTTTTACTTTTAATAGAAATTTTTAGGGATACATTGGTACATTCTTTATTGGAATTTTTTCTATTTAGTCGTTTTCATGACACAATTTAAAAAGTGCAAAATAAAGGATAATTTATGAAAATCATCGTTTGGCCAAAAGTTATACAAAGACCGTTTTAATTTTCAATCTCCAATGGATAAAAAAGATCAATAAAGAACAAAATTTATTTATTACCATAAGTTTTGAAAAAGCTTGTTTACTATTCTACAAAATTGCCTGAAGATTTGGTCATTTGTCAAATCAAAGGACACCATTTCTGCTCTCTTTTCAAAGAATGTTTCACCAGCGTTGTGAAATAGGTCTTAATGCTCTTTTGAAACTTCTCGTTAGACTGAGGTCTCTTTATTTCACATAAGAGATGAAAATCATTCGGGTCTAAGGCGTGTTCTCCATAAAAGGTGACAAGGGAGTAAGTCTTTCTTAACAGGAAATACTGCGCATTGAGGTGCTCACGTGTTTCAGAAGTAACTAAAGCGGTAGGAATCCGAAGTAACGAGGTAACCGACTAGTATGACAAACTTCGAAATTCAAACAATGAATGCTTTGATATTTCTAAATTATATTCTTTCCTTAAAAGTAAATTCAAAGAACTTCCATTCTAATAAATAACCTCAAATAAAGGTCCCCATATCCCTACCCTAGAGCCAACGTTCTTCGAAGGAAATCCGTCTATCGATATTCATCCATATCCATCGATGGATGGATATCGGGATTTACCTATAGCCATCGATATGAAAAATGACTGTCTTCAAGCCGATTTTGTAAAAAAAGTAACCATGATTGTGCATTACTTTTGGTAATAAATTTATTTTGTTGTCCATTTTTATTCTTTACTTATGGTCCATTGGAATTTAAAAAATAAAAATGTTCCTTTTTATAAAAATTCGGGCATATTATTTTGGGATATAACTAAATTTATTTTGGTTGTATTTGAATCAAGTATTAAGAGTATCAGAATTTTGATTAAATTTGTAGATGAATTTTAGTTTATTATAATCGACGATAGAAAAACTTTCGAATTAAGCTCACTATCGTCGACAACATAGCGAGTAACTGTTGCAATGCTGTTACTCGCAAGTAACTGCAACTGTTGTGTATTGAAAAGCGATTTCGAAAGTTGAAGACAACCAACTTCAGCTGTGTTTTAATGCATGTAATATTTCGTTAAAAAACCGTCATCATTTTCATTTTCTGTTACTCTCATATTTCCATTTTTATGAAAGTAGGGGATAAAACTGTGGAATGGGTGATGGAACATTTTTTTTAAATATTTCCAAATAGATGGAAGTTATCTATACTTTCCAGCATTTCCTATATTGAATTTTATATACCTCTAAAACTCATTGTTCTTACCGGCAGTAACGAATCGTTTACATTTTTTTTATATTTGTATTAAAAAAAAAGTTTAAAACAATTCTTTTAAGCTAAGAGATCGAGTATACTATACTTAATGAGTCGTATCATTTTTTTTTTTGCAAAACAAAAACAATAAAAAAAATTAAATTTTTACGGAATTAAACCATAAAACTGAATGACCGAACCGCCGCAACAGCAACATTGGTGGGAACTGTGGTTGAGTCCTAAGGGCCGTCACCGGCCACGGTACAACCCTCCCCGAAGGAAGTACGTCCCGTCATCGATGGGAGGAGTCAGATCCCCCACCTATTAGTGTACCTTCCAGGGTGGCGAGATTCAACCACCATGCCGGAAGCATCTCATTCTCATTTCGAGGTGCCCCCCGGGAGGATGGATTATAGGCATAAATACATTCAGGAAATCTCTAGGCAGATTAAACTGAAATTTAGTTTTAAATATCTCTGCAGTTTAACCACGCGTATATCATTCTCTGCAAAGCATTTTCACATTTAGAATTCATTACAACAAAAGAAAGAAAAATCTGTATCAAATTTATAGAGGAAGCACTCAGAAATATGAAATATTCATGTATGATACATAATTTTCCTTAAAGACATTTTTCCTAGCAATGGTATATAAATATATTTGAGATTTTTTATAAATTTAAAAGAACACTTTTATTTGATTAAACTAATTTTTATTAATTCCGCTTGATCATATTAAATTCATCAATTCAAAATCTTATTTTGATTATTTAATTCATAATTCACGAACAAGGAAGAATAATTCGTTATAAAATGTTGTTTTAAGAAATTCAAAAAATTTAGAATTTTATTTCATTGAAAATTTCTACCAGAATTTATGCTAACCATTTATTCAGCGTTAGATTTCAGCTCATTATTAGCTGAAAATAGATAATTGACTATTAATTTACTATTAAAAGTGTACTATGTTTTTAAAATATTAATATTTTTGTGGAGTATTAAAGATAAGAAGAGAGACCTCTGGTCGAAGTTAACAAAATAACTTAGACTGTAAATATAAAATTTAATGAATTTTGTGATATTTCCCAAAAACCTTAGAAAAGTTTAATTTCGGCTTTTATGCGTACGCTCAGTTCACGTTCTGACAGCATATTGATAAAAAGAAGAGTTTCATGTCTTAAGCTAAGGCTGACAGTGGCAAAGGTAAGAAGTTTTACTTTGAGAAAGTTTTTTTTTTTTTTTGATATCTTATTATAAAACAATAACGGAATCTAAGTCAAAACCCCATCAAGGACTATTTTGGATATTCGTTCTTAAATAATGCTTGAATAACTTTACAGAAAGAAATGTTGGCGAAATTAAGTTGAGTAGTAAACGGATGATAGAAAAAATTATATGTAACAATTATAATTCTCATGAGTTAAAGCGTCTGCAATTTTTTAATACTATTGGATTTCGCATTTTTTTATATTAATCTCCTTTGGTGATCAGATTGGCTCGCTGATAATATTGGTTGTATTTAATTACACTTAAATCATTTATATATAGATCCATGTTTATGATTCCGTCAAATATATATTAAAGCCTTGTTATTTTACTTGCAGTATATATGTTTTGTTTATTTTGTATAATGGCCTTCTTTCTAATGGATGTATATATGATGACATCATAGCGCTATTAAAAATGTAGATGCAAGATTCAATTATCTTCAAGATTGCACAATTTTTCCCCTTTTTTTAATCGTTTTATAAATTACACAGATATTAAAAAGAATCACTTTTTAGTTTTCAATAACAGAAGAAAATTCGGCGATAAAATGTTTGAAGAGAACGACCAGAATTCCATAATTACAATATACCCTATTGTTAGAAAATAGGCAAAAAAAATATTTTTTAATGCTAAAACTTTCTTTGACTATTAAATCAGTATCATTAAAAAGTCATTTTTTTATATTTTAAAATAATGTAAAGCTCTTTTTTGTGTAACAGTATTTTAAGAAATTACCGCAAAATTTTTTTTCAAAATTAACCTTAATTTTTAGTTAAATATAATTATATTTAAAAGTTTAAAAAGTCACGCAAAGTTGTACATTCCCATTCTGAAAAGTATATATGTGCCAAATTTGGTAGCTTTCAGTCAAACGGTCTGGACTGCAGAAAGTGAAAGAACGCATACACAGTCTTCTTTATTATTAGTGGAGATGTTGGATTTTATTATTTTTTATCAATGTTCGTTCTTTGTAATTTTTAGAGTATAAATTCAATTAATTTTTCAATAATTTAGGTAATCGGTTTTAAAAACATATATAATCTTTGTCAGTGTTCTTTTATAAAGATATCTTTTTAAATTTTTAGATTTGTTTTTATTTTATATAGTAAATGTGTATTTTAATAGCAAGTGTAATGTAACACAATCAAATGTGTATTTTAGTGTAATGCATTAAGTGTGATTTCTGCACGATACACTTTGACGATACAACTTACGAAATGCTTTTTTTAAAAAAGAATCTGAATGCCATAGTTCCATCCTAAATATATATCTAAAGTGACATGCAAGATGTTATTCTAAAAATAAACTTACCTTATGATTCTGCTATTTCCTTAATGATAGCTCCAAGATTTTTCATATCCAAACTAAAGTTTTGCAACAAAATCAGCCAGAGGCCAAATGGCACTCACTAAATTACCAGTAAAACCGCACCCTTGATGTTCCTATGGCTACACCTAGAAATATCGATAGAAATTACCAGGTGATATATCGATATGGAGTTCCCTTTGATTGCCACACTATATCAGGCATGACTGCCTATTAAAAAAGACATTCGCAACAGTAAATTCAGCTCTCTTTGCAAGAATTTAAAACTCGAAATTTTCGATGATGTAGTTGTAGAAAACTTACATTTTCTCCCCTTTATCGTTTTCTTGTTAGAAATCGCCCGAATAATTCGAAGGGAAATCATATTATTACCACCTGAACAAAGTTCCCTGCAGTCACTCATATTTCACTCTTAATGGACTGAAAGAAGATTGAGTAAAAGTTTTGAATTTTTCCAGACACCCATCCCCCCCCCTACTCATTCCGAATGGAAATAGTTGAACTTTTCTGGACTTTATTTACGATTCGAACTTTGTCCAGTAATGTGTGAAACAAATTTTCAACTGGTGATGATGATGATAGTTCTCTATCCTATTCAAGAATTTTCGAGATCAATTTTTGTGAGAAGTGACTGGCTGCTATATTCATTTAATAGAATTTATGCAGAAACTTTACTGGCTTTTGTTTTTAAGAGAAATAAGGCTGAAGAATTTTACCAAACTTATTACTTCATATAAACAGACATAACACCTGTAATGATATACAGATGTAATCTCGACCTGTTCTTTTATTATATGTATTATACAAGTTGCTTTATACTCTATTCAAGAACAGTGAAAGAAGTACAGTTTGAAAATATAGGTGGTATATTCATTGGGTTTATATATATTATATAATGATATAGATAGATATAATACAAAAATCATAAGAGCTAGTTCTCTAGTATCAAACGGTCTTGTTTTCGTCAAATTTTATTTCATTTAAAAGCTGAAAATGTCTAGATATGCCATCGCTTATACGTGATATTCCCACAGAGTTTGAGTAAAAAACATTATTTTACTATATATTCTGTATGGGGGGGGAAGGGGGAACCACGATAAAAACCTTCAAATGCAACTATTGGGAACTGGATCCAATTCTTCTGAATGTGGATAGATTTGTGGGTAAAAAATTTTAAGAAAATTTACTATAAACTTGATCAGGTTTGAATTGATTAGTCCCTTTTCTTTTTCATTTTCATTTTTAAAATCATTATAATTATGTAAATAACATAAGACATTTTCTGTTTCGGCATGCCTTTCTTCTGCTCGATTTTTCAATGTAATATATAATTCTTCAGATAGTGATGTGTGCTATGTGACTTGTGAGTACCGGTATTGCAAAATTGTACAAATGGCTCAAAATGCCGGTATTGCAATCCCTATGTGAAAGAACATTGCAGCTTGTTATAGCTATAAATCTATGAAAGAAGTCAATTATAGAATAAATGAATAGATTAGATCCTCTGTTCTGACTCGAGTATAAGAGAAATGAGGTATAAGATCTAACTCCATGAGTTCATATGTAGTTTTGAAGTCAATAGAGACGAACAAATAAAAGCATAACTATATTACATAAATATCGCTGTTTCAGCTGATAAAGGACAAGTTGGAAGCAGAATTTTTTTATTAATTGTATTTAAAAATATGAGAGTTTATGAATAGAGTTATTCGTCTTGATGCAGATCAAATAATATCTGTAATTCTGTTTTAATTTAATTGGATTCGTTCTTTTATTCGGAACAAAATTCAAATTTTGTTCCTTTCTAAGGCCATACAGAATTTACTTAATTCTAAATTTATGAAATTTTTAAAATGTCCCTAGTAAGCTATTCTGTTATTTCTTTTAATAACTTTGAAAACAGCAAAAAATAAAATACACAAATTCCATAATGTGGTAATGATAATTCAATTATCAAATAATTATCAGTATTTTTGATAACAGTATGCCAAACCTAGCACTAAGAAGAAGATTCGAATTAATTAACCAACTTTTTCAATAAAAGCAGCTATATTTAAAGAAACGATTTTTCTTGGTTTATTAATGAATTATTTATTAACGGAATTAATTCACAATCAAATTAATTTTATCAAGTATGATAAATAAACTTATCTGAAATCAGTATCCATTCTGAGAACGTATTACATGGTATTAGCGTATAATAGTTACGAAATATTTTTTGGCATGAATTTGGCACTTTTGCTAAATCTATCTTGTCATCTTTGGCGATGTATTTGGCGATTAATCTCTGGAATCATCATAAAATTCATTTAACGATAATCCATGTTTTATTTTTGCCAGATTTTGAAGTGTAGTCAAAGGCAGTTATCTAAACCATATTCTCGTAACAAAAGCATGCTTTATGAAAAAATAAACAACATTATTATAAATTTGTTTTGGTATATTTTTTCATAATACAGATCGTTATTCTATTTTACCTGGATTTTTATAAAAACCAGGGGGGGGGGGTTGTATTTTCAAAACATTCTCGCGTACTCGCCAATAAACTCGCGTGAGAACTCCTTGTATGGCATTGGGGTATGATAGCTACGAAATATTAACTTTTGTTATGCATCCAGCATGCTTACTGAATCTATCGTGTCATCCTCGGTGTGTTTTTTGGCCTACCGTTAATTGTATCCCAAAATCGAATTTGTGCTTCGGACATATTTTTTCACAGCTAACTGGAGCAAAGATTTGACATGAAACTAAATTTGTAGTCAAAAATTCCCATCCGAAATTTCATACATTTGAGTTGCTGCGTTTTTGAATTATAGTTTCTGAAAGTAAAGACCGACGGACAGTGAACCTGTAGTTGGATTTAGGTTCACAATTTGATAATGTTTACATTATAAATCTGTGTACCGAATTTTATCTATACAGCTTTTTTAGTTTTGAAGTATCGTGTTGAATTATATTCAAACAGCCGGACAGACGAGATTTCTCTGAACAGATTTTACTCAAAATCTGATAGAAATATGCAAATTTAGTGCAAAGGCCGTATACCAAATTTCAACCATCCAGCTGAATGTGTTGTTAATTTATCTTTGTACCTGACAGACAGAAAGACAATTTTTTTAAAATATAGGCTTTTCAAACTCAGGTTGGTTTAATATATAAAGATTCGTCAAAATCTCAAGTTCGATTTTTTTTTTTTTTTTTTGGTTACTGTACTTTCTTTATACTCCGTCTACGAGAAGATTAAAAAGGGCTGTTTAAAGTTTTAAAGCATTCGAATCTTTTAAATTTTATTTATTGAACATAAAATTTAGAATGTCTGCCACCAATACACATACATTTCAATTTGCGATTTTGTGTTTCTTAAAAAGAAGCAGATCATGTACAACGAATTATTAGACCTAAAAATATAGAATAGTTATAAAAAAGAAAAATTCATTTTTTTACATCAGCGTTGAAATCTAATTCTTCAATACCTTCCATCACCTATCTTAATTTGAAAGAAATAGTTCTTAAGCAATTTTTTTCGTCTCTATCTCTTTCTCTTTTTCATCTCTATCATTCAATCATTTCTCCCTTTTCTTCACTTTTCCTTTTCGAACACTGATTGCTTTTCTTCAGTTTGGCGAATCCATTAAAACAATTCGTGTATCCGAAAATGATTTAGAAAAAAATAGCAACCAGTGATGGGTAATGTTCTTTAATGTCGAGTAATTGGTGCTTCTCGGTGTTATTCCTTTTTTCCATCTTTATTTTTTTTACTCTAAAAACAGATTTCGCATTATCTTTAAACCGCTATTCCCTCAAGAGACTGAAAAAGACGGAGTTGAGTTGAGTTGGAAAAATTTTGTTATTTTAATGTCAAGAAAAGCATTTTCTCCTTTTTAATGCCGTTTCAGCCTTATTTTTATTCGATCGTCTGCGTATTATTTTTTATTTTTATTATTATTCGAACAAAATCTTTTGGTCTGTGAAGAACGCGATGTAATATGATTTTATTTCTTAGAGAAGAAAAGAATAATAATATAATTTCTCCGAAATCGTATTTTGTGAAAATTTGCTTAGGGAATTTTGAGGCTTTTAGAGTGTTTTTAACCGAATTTCATTCGGGACGTCATCTTGAAATATCTTTCCTGGTTGGTTAGAGATACACTACTGTTTAGAATAAGAAAATATAGTTTAAATTATGTAGGTTTGTTTTTTGTTGATTTTGCTTCATACATAATTAAATGATATAAAGCTTGTCATCTCTTTTTCGAAAAAAAATATTAGCGTAAAGAATGAAGAAGAGATTTATAAATAATCTAAACTGTCTGAAACATTTTTTTAAAAACAAATTCAATTAAGTTTTATAATCCAATTTCTGGAATAAGATTTAGTTGAAACAGAATACAGAATATGATTAGAAAGGAATATCTCAACCGAAAGTAATTTAATTACTTTTCTGAATATTTTCAAAAAATTTTTATATGTTTTAGGAATAGTATTTAATATAATGGTTCTGATGATATGACTCCTGCAATATTTTATATCTTCACCGATATCAGTCTTTAAATGCCAGGCCATCTCTTATGAAAAAAAATTTAAATACCATAAAAGTGTGTGTGTGTTGGCGCACAACAGGTAACATCGCTTGCCATAGATTTACGGAACTCATCACATACGTAATTATGGTGCCGATAATTTTGCACTTTAGAATAATTTCTTAAAAATTTTACTTAATCAAAAATTACATGAAATTTTGACTTTTCCAATTAGGTTCGAAAATTTTACAACACAAAATTAGTTGTAACGTTACTAAAATTCAGTGAATTATCATTCCAGTGAAATCAAATATTTTGCCGAACAATTTTTTTTTCTATTTTTAATTAAATTTATAAAATATTTTAAACTTAATAAGCAATATTATATATCACTGTTGAAATGAAACTCAAATAATTTTCATTGTTGATACTAATATTTTAATCCGTTTATTTATTTATTTTTGGTTCCTAATCAAGATATGAAAGTTTTTTTTTTTTCAGATTGGTTAGGTTATGTTTTTTAATATAATTATTGAATTTTTTTGCCTACAATAAGAGTTTCACTTTCGAAACCAAGTAATAAAGATTTTTAACTTATATATACCATATATAATTACTGCTACTCTTTTCTGTGATAAATTCGATCAGATCAGTCAGAAAATTAGAGAAATGCATAATACAATGAAATATGTTATGCATTTCACACAATGAAATGAATGGTATAAGGCTTCGGAAATATTACGAATTGTATGTCTTTCAATATTTGAAGTTTAATAATATTTTACAGAGACTACAAATATATTATATACAAAATATTTAATTGTAAATTTTAGCAACCATTACGGCTTACAAAACTACTGATCTAATTCATCATGTACTGTAAATATACGATACATGAGTAACGCTTTATGTGATTTGAACTTACGAATAAGATAAATCAAATAGTTTTAGTCGGATTTATATGTTTCAATATGGCTGGAAAGGTCAAAATTCCTGGATGATTCATGCGGATCAAATGGAGAATCGGTGCGAGGTTGAAACTTTCATTTACCTGAACATTTTAACTGATATGATAGAATATTTAATTTAGGCCAGTAATTACCTCATCATAATAAATACTTTTTTCATTAATTAGTGGCAAATACCATTTTTTAGTAGCTAGGAGTCGTAAATGGAGAAGATAATTTACCGTAATAATGAAGCATTGGTTTTAGTTTTCTTTTCAGATATTATCTGAAAGGTACGATGACTTCATTCTAAATTATTGGCTTCGAGATAAGAGAAATAGAGAATTCTAAGCTCGATTTCACTGAAGGCCTGCCGCTGTTAACTCTAACAATATTGAAAGGTCCTAAAACCCCATTCAACGAAGCTACAGCGGGCGCCCGAATCGCCTAGATATCACTGCCGAAATCCCCTCCCTCAAGTTTTATTGATTAAATACACGTGACGCTTGTTTTGCTCGTTAAAGATGATGCTAATACTAATGGACATGCTGAAAACTCTCAAAAAATATACGAGAAGACATTTGTTTGATAGCCTAAATGGGGTCATCTTTTATATATCAACTCCTTAAAAATATGTGCTGTTACTGCAGATTTTGATGGGAGTATGAAATTTGTCTTTTTTTTTAAAGCGAAACACAACCGTTTCAGTATTTCGTGGGGTACGTGAACTCGAATCATCTGGGAAATGACATGATTAAATTCCTCAAGCATTTAAAAATCTATAGTGGATCAAATGTCATCCATTTGTTGTGGCTCGAAATGTTTGAGAAACAGAGCTGGTTCTGATCAAAGTTTTAAAACATTTTTCGAAGTAACCCACATATTTGAAAAATCATACTTTTATTTAATTAAGCTAGCTTTCTTAAAATACTGCAGTACTTCAGATACTTTAGTAACCTTAAAGTGAAAAAAAAGAATTCCATCTTAGCCCCGTTATTTGTCGGCGAAAATCTCATATTGCGAGCGTAAGACGAGACCATACTATCCTACTTTTCTATGCACATAATGTGAATAACAGAGGCAGATTTCTGATTACGTAGAATATGCAAATTACTAAGATCGGTAGGCTGAGATGGAGCCATGACAAGGCCAATTAAATAATATTTACCTTTCAATTAATTTTTGCATTTAAAATTTTATGAATTATAAAATGTTTGAATGAAATAATAAGATAAAGGTAATAAGATAATTGAATAATAAGATAAAGAATAAAATAACGATAAAAATATGAATCTGAAATGAACATTTTGTGACACTTAATTAACCGAGTTATTCTCTCTTTCTTTGCTTTACTTATTATAATACTTATAAGTATCAAGCGTTTATTTAAATATAATTTCGTATAAAAATTATTGCCATGGAGTCATCAATCATAATAAATAAATAATAATCTTTCAAAAAAATTACTAAAATAAATAAATCAAATTAAAATGCACAGAATGTTAAGTGATAATTGTATTGAAATTTACTATTATATTTACTAGTTTTTTGAAAGAGGGATGTCAGCAATGTGCACTGCATAGGGGCGTAAAATTCCCCCATTCGCTAGTAAAATTAAAAACCTTTCGAATATTATTTCACTGTCCAACTATTGCTCTATAACTCTTATATTGGATGTGGCTAGTAAATATAATCTACAATATGCATATTAGTTTCAAAACAGTGCCGTTTTTCAACCAGTATTCACCATGTTAAATAATAGCTTTTATTTCGAAAATTGAAACCGCATACTCCAGAAAATATGTACAACAAATTTATAGGTGGTTTTCAGAAACTTTCTACAACATATTTTAAATTCGATCTCCATTTACACTAAGGTTTTGCTGTTACTATTCTAATTTTGGCGTAATATTCTTTTTTTTACGTCATAATGGAAATATATTTCTTCTTTAAAATAAACTGTTTAATATTACAGGTGTTATTAATTTGAAAATAATACCCTGAAAAAGTGATTTTTTTTAATATAAAACGATCTAAAATAGTTCATATTTACATTATTGTGTAATTGTTTTTAATTATTTATGCATTCATTCTTTTATTAAAAATACTTAATTGACCTTTCAATATTCCAAAAAGTTGAAAAAGGATTTTGTGACAAAATCAATAATAGCAGTTACGTTATTGCATAAAATTACACCAATGAGTACAATATTCATAAAAAAATTGGAAACAAAGGATACACGAAGGCGATATAAACTTCATTTAAATTAAATCCAAGACATAACTAGAACAGATATCATTAAAAGTATAGAAATTATTAACATATTTTATACAACCATTTTCCAGTAAAACAAATCCTCTCAAACTTCTACTTTGCTTATCGCCTGAAGAAATATTTATTAATTTTTTTTCCTGCTGGATCTGTTCTCACTACAGATGTTCTCATCTCTGTAACACATGTTAATATCAATTCATCATTAACGTTTACAAAAGACTAAATGATTATTCGTCTAAAAAAATAGAACTGTTACTCTCTTCTTATTTTTAATCATTAACGTTTCGTTCGATGCTTTTGTTTGGATCATTTTGCTTCTGGAGCTTTTCACAATTCTTCTTGAATGGTTTGGTAGCTTTATTTGCATTTCTTATTATCAAGGAAATATGTTCGCGTATCAGAACAAGTCGTTTTTTTGCGTTCAGATTTTGAGTTATCTAATCATTTTTTTTTATCTCGCGGAATTTGCTTTTGCTTAATTAGCCTTGTTTACGAAGAGCAAGTAATTTCAATTTTTGATATGTGGGTTTTAAAAATTAAGGCAGACAATTGCTTTTGACCTTTCTGAGACTCGATGATGTCTATTTATATTTCTTTTATTAGAATAATAATTACTTTCAAGAATAGTTCGAGAGCAATTATAATATTTTTCAATGGTTGTTGATTTCCTAATTTTTTTGGAAATAAATCTAAAAATTATTAAAAGCGCGATACTTTTGTTATGCATTGTTTATGAAAAATATTTTTTCTTGTATTAATATGTTCTAAAAAAGTTTTATTTTTATTAAACTCTATGTCTTCTTACTCATTATTAGAAAGATTAGGAAATCCAGTAATCATTTTTTCTCAAATTCAAAATCAGGTGGCGTCTCTGATATGCAATCAAATTTTATTTAATCAAGGAAATGTTTTATTGCCAGCAGTATTACAGAAGAATCCAACATATCTGAACCGTTTTACATCAGAATGGGGATGAAAAATCAAATATTGGTTCCGTTTAAGTGCAGGAAACCTAAGTTAAATAAAAAGTAGACACTTATATTTTGAATTTCAAAATAATCACGTTGCGAAATTTGCGATTTTTGGTGGGGCTTTTTTTACGAAAATTATTGAAATACACCATAAACCCAGCAAAAAAGGGTTTAGTTTAGTTTAGTTTAGTTTAGTTAAATTAACATCCCGTTTTAAAGCTGCACTGGTGTTATTATAGGGCTGACCTTGTAATTTTTATCCACGGTCAGATGATGAGGACGAAGCCTGAGCTGGCACTCCCCCTCTCCAAATTTCCACAACACACCAGCGAGAGGATATTTAGTCCCGATGGATTTAACATACACCATAGACAAGCGGGTGTGGGGTACATTATTCTGTGGAATCGGGTCTCGAACATTCCGGTTTCGTAGCCGAGACCTTACCATCAGTCCACCACGGTCTTAGAAAGAAGAGAAGGGAGCTCCAGACCGTGCGATATTAAGGAAATTCACCAAAAAATCCTGAAAAATTCATTCTTACAGGTTAAATAATATTTTCTTCTTACTACCTTATATTTTTTCTCTGAAAGCTGATCTAAATCCTTATATCATAACATTTATAGCTAAAAGAAATGCCCCCAAACCTCGAAATGTATTTAAGATTAATTGATTTCGAAATGCGAGACGAAAATGGAAAATGCATGTAGGACGAAATTGGGAGAAAAAGGGTTCCTAAAAGATTTCCTATCGTCTATAAAAGGCTTTATATGGACATTTTATAGCCTCTTGGTGGTAAATCAAAAATTATGTTACTGAAACAACAGGAGGCAGATAAAGAAAAAAGAAGATATTAATAGCAATGGGAAGCAATTTTTATTGCTTCAATTATTGCAATCTGTTTTTATTTTCTTTTATACAAATTAATAAAAAAAATTGCAATCTTTAAAACATTCGAATTCAATATTTTTATAAATCTCTACTTTTCTAAATTTACGAAAAAGATCGTTTTTAGACTTGTGAGTCTATAAAAGATATATATGAAAAACAGAAATAGCCTGATGTATTCAATTTAGTATGTTATTTTTTACATCAAAATTGATTTGTTCAAACACGTTCAAAGAGCGTTTATGTCACGAGATGTGCATTGCCGTAGCAAGAAACAATGAGAACAAAATTGAACGCAGATTTCGAATCTTTTCGCACAAAGAACTTGGCCCAAAGATTTCTGAACTAAGATGTGAATATAGGAGACAGACTACAATTCAGCTAACTATCTTGTTGCGTTTCACAATCATCGTGTTCGCATAGAGATAATATGTTCTTTAACATGTTTCAAAATTTTTCAAATATTTACTATTCTTGTGATAAAATAATATCTCAAAATAAAAGATTTAGTTCAACGCAGTTTTCAGTTCCGGTGCTCATATAGACGTGGTGGATAGACACATGGACCAATTTCATTTTCTGGAACTTTGCCAGAAACGTGATGCAGGTCAACAATTTTAGAGAAAAATTACATACCAAACAACATTCGTCTAGTTCGTTTCATTTAAAAGTTCTCGTGTTCGCATACGCATGGGTGGACAGACAGACAAATCAAATCCTTCCACTGGAAGTTTGCCAGGAATATGATACAGGTCAGCAATTTTGGTTCAAACTGTATATACCAAACGCCACTGATCAAGTTCTTTTCCGTTCAAAATCATCGAAATTCCAGACGCATAGAATTACAAATTTATTTCGTATTCAGAAAAGTATAAAATGAAATGAAATTTTTTAAACTATTACAGTAACATTTTTTTATATTTTGTGTAAAAGTAGTAGTAATTATTGCAAAGTATGCAATAATTGAAGTATGCTTGAACAAATATTTTAAAATTGTCGTCCTCTATAACGTTACTGAAAAAAGGAAACTTTCAAGGGTACAATTGAAATTACTATAACTACAAAATTTTTATATAAAATCAACGCGTAAAATTACAATTTATTTCTTATCTAGGAAAATATAAAACGAGATAGAATTTTTAAAACTATTATAATAATATTCTTTCTGCATTTTGTTTAAAGAAAGTAATAATCGTATTGCAAAGTATGCAATAACTAAAGCATTCCTAAACGAAAATTTCAAAATTATCATCTTCTATAATATGACTGAAAAAAATGAAACTTAAAGGATACAATTAAAATTACTGTAATTACAAAATTTTTATATAAAATTAATCAGAAATTAATTTATAATATAATCTAAATAAATACTAAACTAATTGCCGAGAACAATATATTGCAATTTGTGATATTAAACAGAGCATAAGTGACAATTATTCATACCATAAATTCTTTGTAGTATAAAAATGTTTTAAAAAAGTTTTCTAACTGTATCAAACGAGTTTTCTATGGTCATTTTTTTGCAGAACAAAGGACAAAGCAATAAAATTGATATATAGATGTCCAGAGGAGTTTTTTCTGTTTTTGAAAATATTCTTTTTTCTCTAGTTCAAAGAAAATAATTGCCCTCTTGGGTGCTGTGTATAAAAGAAAAATAAAGTTTTCCGTTTCAAACCAGACAACTGTAATTTTCCGCGTAGAGATGGCTTTGTTTCAGTTTTATCCCACAAGCAATTAATCATTTCTGCCTCTTCTTAATTATAAGCAAATAGTTTATCTTCGCTTGAGGAATACATTAGATAAGATATTCAGCACGTAGCTGCTTCCAAACAAGTTTGTTAATTATTACTAAGTTGGAAGTCAATTTATTAGAATTATTGTTGTGGAGGAAAACCTGAAACTGCGAGAGCACTGTAGTTAGGATGGGTTTGTGGATGAAATCGACTTTAATTTAGAAGGCACTAGGAAAAACGTTTTTTTGTTATTTATCAATATTTACAGTCGATAAAAGCAATATATATATATATATATATATATATATATATATATATATATATATATATATAATATTCAAATATGTTGATAAAAGCAAAACAAAAAATTCAAGCTAGTTCATAAATCCAATTTTATCAGGATGTTACAATTCAAAGTAGTTCACTCACAAAGAACAAATAAAATTCAAAATTCTGCGTCGCAGCGAGGGCCACGGTAGCCTGTTAGTAAAGTCTCGGGTTTAGAACCGGAGGGTGTCAGGTTATAGACCCGATTCCCCAGAAGAACCGTCGTTTTAGCGGGTTTGGTACACGTTAAATCAATAGATACTAAAAGTCCTCCTACTAGTGTGGAGTGGAAGTTTGGAGAGGGGGTTCCAGCTCTGATGTCGTCCTCATCATCTGACCACTGTTCAAAAATACGAGGTCCGTCACAAAATACCGTCACAAGTTGTAAAACGGGACGTTAATACAACTAAACTAAATTAAACTACGTAGCAGCAATAATTCCTTGATCGATATTTGGACCAATATCTAAATATCGATTTAAACATATCACAGTTATTCAATAAAAACGCAACAGTAACTCAACTTAATCAACATTTACTGGAATACTTTGATCTATTCTCTAGACACATAATTTTTTTGGAAATGAGTAGAAATTTCGCGAAACTAATTTATCAATTACATCGTCAAAAAAGGGTTGCCAAATTTATTTGTTGCTTTGACGCCAAATTCATGTCAGAAGCCGAAATATGTCCAATATACATTCATATACTGAATAGTATTCGAACTCGTAACATTATATACATTTCATTACTTTCGAAAATATTGGTGGGTGTGATAAAATTTAAAAGAACTCAAAACAATTCTATCGAACCCTAATGGCTATATCCTCTTTGTAAACAAACAAGTAAAGAAAGAAAGAAATGAAGAAAGAATGGCGCCATAGTACGGAATGAATCGTAAACATTTGTTTGTGTATGTAACCGTTCGGTCACATGTGGAGCATCCATGCGGTATTCGGTTTCACAGCAGACAGAGTTCGCAGACTTTGACAAGTCACATGCATATCATGCACGTAATTATCTAAATATTTTGAAATGATTATTTTACAGTGTAATTCAAAACAATTAATTCAAATGCTAAATGGCTATTTCATACAAGCAATGATGGGTCGTAGATATTTGAATTTAACAAGATTCAAAATTATCTTGATATATGTAATAATTGACTAGTCATCTTAATATCTACATCTTTAGAAGTCACTTTATGTATTATCATTTCATTGGAATGCGCCGTAGATTTTTTTACGGACATCAATGACTAACTGAATGAACAGATAGAAAATGCATTCTGTACTGATCAAATGCTCTAGGCCTTGATTATCGAAAATACCTCATAATTCAATTTAATTTTTTGCATATATTCCCAATATGGTGTTTGCACGTCAAACGGTCTGACGTGTAGAGCGCTGTAAATGCTGTCTCTTGTGTGTGCATCCTTTATTATATTAGTAAGGATAGATTATACTCGGATTGAAAAAGAGTGCTTCACTATTTTTCAGTCATGAATGATTCTTTTTTGAATGTTTGATACTTTATATTATAAAACAGTTCTTTTCGTTTAATTAATTTAGGTCCATTGTATAAAGTAAAATATGATACTATCATTCAAATGTTAAAATTAGGTTCGGGAGGGGTTTTTCTCAAAGAAACAAATATTTCAATGTTATGTGATATTTTTTTATTAATAAGAATAAAATGATGAATCAAAGTAAAATTATTTAAATATATATTTAACTTTTGAAGAAAAAATATATTTTGATGCAAATCCTAGCATTTATTTACAAAAACTAGGATTGTTCTAGAGAAGAAAAAAAAACTGTTAGTTTTTCATTTTTCTTTTTAACATTATATATGTGAAATCTTATAGTGTAACTAACTATTATCTAAGAATTATTTTCAAAAATAAAATCTTTGTGTGAAATATAAAAAATTATGTATGAAATTTCGGAATTTTTTTCAACAATGTTTACATTTATCATAAATCCACTTCTAGAGCATTCTACGTCAAATTCATAGTTTATTTTTTGCTTAGCTTACTAAGCCCTAATTATAAATTTCATTACGATAACTTGATTATTTTTTGAGATATGACGATACTTGAACAGTAGAATAATAATAATAATAATGCCGGCGTCCTGGCATAGGGTTAGCGCGTCTTCCCCGTGATCTGGGCGTTCTGGGTTCGAGTCCAGGTTTGGGCATGGTTGTTCGTCCGTTGTTCTATCTGTGAGATGTGTGAATGTGCCCTCCTGTAAAAAGGGGTTGTGCAAGCGAATGAGTGATGCGTGAGTAGCAAAGTCGTACTCTTGGCCCTAGTTGGCGCTACTATAAAAACAAGAGACGCTCCCCCACCGGCTTAAATCGCTGTCTTCGTAACAGCGGCCTTGTCCATGGCAAGTGCCATAAGAAACAACAACAACAACATAAGAATAATAATAATAAAACTCGTTCTTCAGAAAAGGCATTTAAAGTTTTCAAAAGCTTATAAATAAGCATCTCTTACATGTCAATAGTTTGCTATAACTTGGCTCCTAATTGACGTAGGGACAAAATAAAGATATATCTGTAAACAAAAACGTACCTATTTTTGAAACTCAAATAATAATAATAATTATAATAAAATGCAAATTTTTATCCAAATTCAGGTTTTAAATCTAGTCAGATACCTTTATCATGGTTTAACACTTTATGCAGTAGCGATTTAACTCTCATTAGTTTTGCTAATATAATGGATGAAGTATTCACAGACAAGTATTGATCTAAAATTATTTTTTTCAGAGTTAATGAGATCTGAAATGTAGAAATTAATCTAAATCTCGGTATATTTATTAGCATTTGCATGAATATGAAGAAAGAAAAAGAAACCAAAAGGAGAATGAAGCGAATCATATTTTACATCTGCAGTATTTTTAAACCTCACTCTTCCAAATTTATCATTTATATTATTGCACTCAGAATTCAAATGTCCCTTGAGGCACATGGCATTTAAATGCTTTATACCATATTTCAGTATCAAAGTTCCATTAGACGATCTGACCGCGTATTCTTTGAAGAGGGATAGTAAATTATACCTCCAATTACACTCCCACGCATCATTTATCTCTCCCTTAAAACAAACCTTTACTCTGTCATTTACTTTGAAAACACTTATCAAATTATGGGAAGCGAACGACTCGCACTGAAATATTTAATGGATTCATAAATTAACGTTGTGCAAACCGAAATACATTATTCAGTGTCCCATGCTTTTGTATTCGCACGCCACGGCAGAAGTCAGAATAAGTATTGATTTTTCACTAAGCATCTTTTCATGGTCTTGGTAATAGCTTCTGGTCTTACACGAAATCACCAATATCTCCAATCTCTTTCGTAAAAGCCGATTCCTTTAACCATGAATTTTATTTTTATGCTGCGATAAAGAGATTATAGCGAATGCAAAGTTAATTTTCTTTGGATTTGGAATCTTTCGATATATAAAAATTTTTCGGTGACGAAATCAGTTTTGAATGGTACTTTGTCCCAATAGAGATATGCATTTTGATTTATCCAATACGAGGGACAGAGAGATAAAATATTGTAATTGTAAAATAATAATAATAATAATAATTCAACCCCAACATTTTGTTTAAGCACAAAATGTCAGGTTTCCCTTAGTCAAGAAAATACATTTTTACTTTCTTATATACGTAGTATAGGGAAAGTATAGAAATCGTCAAAAAATTCGAACTCGCGCTTTTGATGAAACTCCAAGATTCAGACCATCCTGAGTTCGAAAAACACATTTTTTTTTTTTTTTTTTTGGAATATACGTGTCTGACAAAAATAATTCAAAACAACTTTGAGCTGGACGAATGAAATTTGGTAATCTGTCTTAACACACAATTTGCAGATTTCTATCGCATTTTGATTAAAATCTATTCAGAGAAAGTTTATCTGCCCGGATGTTCAAATATATATTAATACGAAAGTTACAAAATGAAGAGAGCTAAATATAGATAAAATTCGGTGCATAGATTTAACATCTACTTTGTAGACACCTAGGAAATTTTAAATAAAATCCAACAAGAGATTGACAGTCTGTCGGTCTGCACTTTCAGAAACATGTAAACGCCAAAATTCAAAAATGCAGTGGCTTAAATATATCAAATTTGGTATGGCATTTTGTGACTACGTGTACAGTTTTGTGTCAAATCTTCTGTTTCAATCGGTTGAAAAAAACATGTCCAGAACACTAATTAATTTTTTAATATTATTAATGCATGCCAAGGATTAATCGCCAAATAACTCGCCAGTGATATGATATATTCAGTAAAAGGGCTAAATTCACGTCAAATGTAAATATTTTGTAATTATTGTACGCTAAAGCACTGTAGCCAAGGATTAATCGCCATAACTCGCCAATGATATGATATATTCAGTAAAAGTGTTAAATTCACGCTAAATGTAAATATTTTGTAATTATTGTATGCTACAGCACTGTAGCCAAGGATTAATCGCCAAATAACTTGCCAATGATATGATATATTCAATAAAATTACTAAATTCACGCCAAATGTAAATATTTTGTAATTATTGTACGCTAAAGCACTATAAGACGTTTTCTGGCATGGCAAGTTGATTAGAGAGCAGGGAAGAAAGTTTTGGAGAGACTATTATCGCAGGTCTGTTTGCCAGTCAGCAAACACTATAGCTCAAAAATGCATTTATCTAGAGCGATGAAATTTGGTATGTGTTTTAATGCCACATTTGTAGATTACCATCAAATTTTGAGTGAATTCTATTTGTCTCTATGACCAACTACAAGTGAAAATATGTTTTTAAATATGTTAAATATCTTTCAAAATATGTTTTTAAAAACTAATTAGATAAAATTATGTTCGCAATTTACATTAAACTTTAATATTGGAATCAAATTTTATGTGAAATCAGTCAATGTGTTGATAGACTTCCATCTCTGTACTTTTGTATAGATATAAATGCGATGACTCAGAAGTGCAACAATTTGGATAAATCAAATTTAGTATGTGATCTTGTTACTAAAATTATAATCTTGTGTCAATTTTTTAATCGATTGAAAAAACTTTCCGAATACATGCACGATTTTCTTCATTTCGATGCAAAATTCAAAACATCATATACTAAGTCACAGCATGCGATGGTTAAAGGATGGTACGTGCTCTTTCTTGCTCATTGTGACCTTCGAGGATTTGCTTTTTATCTTTCAATCTCAATTTTCATGATATATTCCTGGAATGGATAATTTTAAAAAATGCTATTGCACAAAAATAGGGCTTATGTTGTTTCCAAATAAATTCAATTTTTAATGCTACCAATTTAATAGTACTACCACTTATTCCAGAATTTTGGCAATTTGCTAAATTTTTTTTTCGAAAAATAGACTACAATATTACCCTTCAATTCAAATCGTTTTTCTTGTTTCATCAAATTCTTAATCGCGTAATTTTATTCTATTGTTAAAATAAAAGGATTCCTGGTTCGGGAATGGTTGTTCTCTTCCTTGTGTTATTTCAGTGAGATGCGTGAAAGTGCCCCCCCCCCTCTGTAAAAAGGGGTTGTGCAAGCGAGTGTGTGTGTGCTATCTTCATTTGAGCTAGAAGTCAGACTTCTGCCCTCGGGTGCTCAGGGGTCATTACCCTTAGAAGCTTCTGCGGAAAATTTGGCTTAAATAGTCACACGAGAAAAAAAAAAGAAAGGATTTTGTTTAATTTATGTGTAATTTAAGTCAAATAAAAAATGACGTTACAATATTACGAAATTTTGAAAATTGATGTACCGGATATTTACGCTTTTAATAGCGCTATGATGCTATGAGATTTTTCTCAATTAGAAAGATTCATGTATATGATTTCACAGAGCTAAATTTGGAGAATTAAAATAATACGGCATTTTTTTATTCAATATTCTTCTGAAAAGGTTTTTTTTTTAATTCTGATTTTTTATATCCATTTTTTTATATCTGTGCAATTTACATTTAATGCTATTTTATATTTTTAATTGTTATTCTCTCAGATTTTAAATTTTAGTAAAATCTTCTTACGCTATTTATAACGAATAAAAATCTAATGTTTATTTTCATTCAAATCTGATAGATTATTTTTTAATATATTCTGCTCTTCCTGTATTGCAGAATAATCATTTTGTTTATTAAAAAAGATTTTAAAGTTGTTTTAAACCTTTATAATGAGGAAAAATTGAAAATTTTATATTATTTATCCAGTCTAGCTTCAAAGCTTGAAGTTTTGAAAAAATTTGATAGCTTATTTTTTAGTTTATGTAATATATTTCTTAAATAATCTTCAAAATTTTGAGTAAATCATTTTCATAAACTTTTTAGTTTTAAAGCTTTCACGTTAAATCTCTTTTTAGCCGAAAAAATATATTTCTTACAATTTATTAAATACTTTTGGTTTTTATCGATCTAATACAAAAATTCAGCGATTTTTTTTTCTATTGTCACGAGGCTTTCTCTAGTAATAGAGGTTTGTATTCCTTATGTTGTTTAATATTTAAATCCATCATGTGATGAAATATTTATTCACTTGTTGTTGCTAAAGCATTGATAATCTACATGCTCAATTTGTTAAATTATTAAGTTATTTAAAAAAAATTCTTAAAAATACAAGAAATCGTGAATATGGTTTTTATTTTTCAAAAACTCAAGATGTCTGCAATATTCAGAGTACATTCATACATTTGTGAAGTAAATTTAACGGTTAGAAAAGAAAATAAGTTTAAAAAAATTCAAAAAATAATGATTTCTATAATTTTTAATTGTTTTGTTAATGCTGTCATTCAAAACATTAAATAACATCTTTCAAAACATCATTTTCATCTCCATTTATTGGAAAAAGGTTTCATAGTTAAGCGAATATCATATATGACTGAGTGAATGCAGATTTTTAAAAAATACGTTTAATATTCAATTATGATTAATACTAATTGAAATCAAAATATTCTTTCCTTGATCTGACAAATAACAAAAGAGGGAGAGTCTCAATTAACTGTTACATTTCACTCTGAAGACTACTACATCTTTGTGTTATTGAATTTAATTTGCATTATCAAGACGTTTTCAAAATAAGGCGGGCAAACTCATTTTAAAAATACGCTTTGTGCACTACAACAATCTATAAAGAAAACTGGAATCTAATAAGAATTAATTCAAATAATAAACAGCTCCCTTGGCGAAAAATAAAAAAGATTTATGGCGTTCTCGCACTTGCATCTAACAAGTTGGAATAATTCGAAATACAAATTGACTTCCAAGTCATTAATTCAATTCTTTTGTTAAATTAAACTACCGCTTGACGTTGTTAAATTAAAATACTTTCTGAACAATAAGTCCTCTGCTATAATTTAGTTTTTACATACATAAATCGAAAATCAGAGACTTAGCAGCAGGGACTAACAGGAGAAAAATCACTCATTCGTGCCATTTCACCATTAAGTAAAAGAAATATCTCGCGATTCGGGAGAAAAGAGACGTCTTTTGAGCACAGTGAAAGGATTGTAATGTGCTGGAGCCCCTTTTGTATCGCTAAAATCCAAATCTCTTTCGGGGTTCTTCTTCCTGATGTAAAATTTAATGTTGTTCTTTGTTTCGATTCTTAAGTTCCATGATTGCGTTCTTTTCTAGAAACTTTCGGTGTTTCTGATGGGATGTATTAAACGTGAAATGTCCTTTTACTCGAAATTTCTTTCGTGTCTTTTGAAGTGCTCGGAGCTACTTAATAAGATTGTTCCTTTTTTTTTTTCTGAGAATTCCGAAAGATTTCTAGTCGGATGTTTTTCGGAAAATATCACTTTTTTATTTACATATCGTCTGTTTGTTTTTTTAAATGTTAGCTTATTTGTATACATCGGGTGTATTTGAAAAAAGATTAGATAATCAAATTCTTGATAAGTCAGTTAAATAAGAATTACGAGAATATGAAAGATATTTAGTAGCTTTTTGAAAACTACTAATATATTTTCATAAGAGATGTTAGTAACTTGTTTTAATTATATTTGAAGAATTACATAAAATTTAATTTTGATGAACGGTAAATTTAAGCTCATTTTGTATAGCCTCTCAATTGTCAATGAATTCATGGACTCGTTCTTTATTAAAACTTTTCATTTTACCATAAAGGTTTAATTGAGTGGGTAAATAACGCAAGAGATGGTTTTCCATTAACTTGAATACCAATATTTTCCAGAAATTCGTTTTTATTTAGTGGAATATTTATTCAACTAATTCAAATGCCAACTTCCTTGGATCAATTGCTATAATTTCAAAAAGTAATTCCAGTATAAAAATATGTTTGACCAGACAGATCATTGGGCCTGTGAATTCTTCAAATAACAGGTCAGATTGAATTCAATTCTTCAAAAGGATGTTAGAGTTTTTGTTTAGGAATTCCATATTGTGTATAAGCCCCCTTAAATTTCCTTTATCTGAAATCTTATTTGAATAATTTATTTTAAGCCTCCATCATATGTTCTTGTTTCCGTTTGTTTTAAATTTGTTTTGACATTTAAGTACCTATAACAGAAAAATTAAAAGATAATTTTTTCCTCGAAAGTTATCGTAACTGTGGCAAACTACTGTAGTTAAATAATTTTTTAACATTCATACTATTAATTAAATCGTATCAAATCATAAATCGTATCTGATCGGATAAAAAACAGGACACTTTTGGATTTACTATTTTCAGCCTTGCGTTTTGCCTAAGATTAATGTTTCATTTTAAACTATAAGTTTCTATGTAGTATTACAAAAAGATTTAGTAGTATGTATTGCATAAAGATTTAGTAGTATGTATTACAAAAAGATTTAGTAGTATGTATTACAAAAAGATTTAGTAGTATGTATTGCAAAAAGATTTGGTAGTATATATTACAAAAAGATTTAATAGTATGCATTACAAAAAGATTTAGTTTGGTAGTATCCATTTAGTATTACAAAAAATTATATTCCGGCGTTAGAATCGTAAGTCATTACAAGAAGTTTTAAAGGCGGAGTAATACTCAAGCCCTTTTATTACCTAAATTTTTATCTTGTATCATAACTTGTTTTCCAAAGAATTTCTTACTTGCACATTTAATATATAAGTAGAAAGTAGTAAATTTTCCAAAAAAATGGAAGTGAATTTGAAAGGAACGATGCGTGACCTCGTAACTGTCATTGCTTTTGAAACATACGTTCGTCTATGTTTTCGTATTTCTTCCACGATAAAGTACACCTTGGGTATAAGATGTGATTTATACTTCCACGATAAAACACATCTTAAAGTATTTAATTTAGATCTTTTTATATTTACCTATTTTGTCAATTAAAAACAAATGCACACAAATTTAGAATGCATTTCACAAGGTAATGAAGTATAGTAAAAATGCTGTTGTACACATAGTAGCGAATTTTATTTAAATATATTAATGACAACAATATAGCATGCTTTAAAATTTTAAATAGCAATAAAATTGATCCGGGGAAAATGAAAGAATATTTTGTTTTACTATCCACCTGCAGTGATTCAATGAAAGTCCAGATTTCCAGTGAGTTTTGTGTTAAAATCAGTTATCAAAAATCATTCATCTGGCCTTATATATATTGGAAGTACCGTTTTCAATGAAATATACATTTCCAAATATTTATATATTTATCTTTTTGAGTTCTAAAATTGTTATATTTAAGAAAGTTTTGAAGTGAAATTTTTCGATGATGATAATACTGTTTTTTCTCATACTTCATAACCAGAACACAAATAAAATAATAATCTCTCAACAATAAAAAAAGACCACTACTTCTTAGTGGTTAAACATTTTTTTTTTTATCAGATGGTGACGTTACCTTTCCAGATCCTCTATTGCATATTTTATATATTCTCTTTCAAAATAAGAAATGTCTCATTGCACTATGTATTTGTTGGTATTCACTGAAAAGCAAATTTAATAACTGAAAATGTTTTTTAAAAACACATTTTAATAGAAAAGTTAAGGGTTAATAATTTTCTACATTAAATCTTTAAAATCTTGTGCTTTTCATTCTCAATATCAGGTGACGCGACTGGTTTAAAATTTTATACAATTGCTTAACTGATAATTATGCCGTGAAAATCTGAAGATAGTGCATTGTCATGGGAAACGTATGCGTTGAAAATTTTAATAAAATAACATATCAGAAAAGAATGAAATAATGATTACAAAATTACATCTTTGCAAACATGAAACAAAATAAATTAAACAAAAGGGTCTAAAAATAAGTTTATATATATACATTTTAAACTTAAAAATTACTTTCAAAATAGCATGAATGGATCGGAATTAGTGAATTCTTTTGTAAGCATACAGTCTATTTTCAGTGTTATTTTCACCGTTACTTGCTGTAGTAAGATGCTTTTTAATGAAATTATATATTAAATAAATATATAATACTTTATACGACGATATTTTGGATACCACGCAACTTTATAATTTCATATAAATTGCCCTTTCTTATGTCTCTGCAGTAGGCTATTTTACGTTCTTTGCTTTTTCCTAGATATATAGCTCTAAGTTCCTAACTTAATTTTTGTTGAAAGATAACCTTCTTTTTCATTTTGAGATAACTGATTCTTTATCCAGAAAAGAAGTTGGTATGGCCTCTCAACTCCCTTTCAAAGAATAGTTTTCTTGTTGTCACTGGGAGAGAAAGTATCGCGAAGAATAGACAGAAATCTCCGAAGATCGATCTTCTTCGTTAAAATTGCTCCACTTGTGGTACAACCTAAATAACGGCTCATGGACAAAAATTCCAATTCTTTGCTAACTATCAACTAACCCTTGTTAGCACCATTTTCCTTCTGACGTAGAAAAAAATAGTGTCTTGCGGCGTTGATAAAAAGAAGCGTTTAAAAAAACTCCATTTTTTTTAAAAAAACGTTTTTTTTTTTATTTCCTCGCGGAAACTTCCACGGAAAAATTTCTTCTATAGCTTACATTTTTTTTTTTTTTTTTTTTTTTTTTTTTGCTAGAGTAACTGTTGGTAAATATTTTTTATTTATTAAATAAAAATTATTATAAATTTACTTGATAAATGTTTACATTTGTTGTAACTTATTTTTAAAAAATTGCTTGCCTATTATGTTGAGTTAGTGTTTTAAAAAAATCATTACAAAATATTTAACTTGTAAAGAAAGTATTTTATCGTTAGAATAAGAATTGGATTTTTCTGTTTTAAATATTTTCTTTTTAAACTTTCATTTATAAACCATTACTACTATAAAAATTAAAACTCTTTTCTTAAAAATGAGTTTTTCCCTCAAATTCTTAACCAAAGGCCACAAATGGATTAAAATTAATTTTTAAAGAAATGAACTGATTAAATTAACAGATATGTATTTCAGCATTAAAAAGGATGAATTTTCAAAGAGTTGATGCTTAAGTACTCAAAATCCAAGCACATTAGGACTTCATCAAAGCATTGATTATAAAATTACATCTTTTAAAAATTAAAAGAGAAAGGTAGATATTAGTGAAATATATTATGTATTAATGCAATTTGAACACTAAATCTGTTGATGGGTTTTAAACAAAATTTTATCCATTATAATTCAACTAAATAAGTCATTTAAAAAACTAGACACATGATTTGTCATTATAATCACTTTTCAATGTCAAATGTTAGAGAAAATCCATCAACTAATTGATTTTCAATCGATTTCTCTATTTGTTTGTATGCTACCGCAATAAATATAAAACGCAATAATAATGATGAATTTAATTTTATGATCAATATCCAAAAATATGTAGATATATGCCATTATTTGGATTATATGTAGATATATGCCATTATATGTAGATATGTAGATATATGCCATTATATGTAGATATGTAGATATATGCCATTATATGTAGATATGTGCCATTATTTGGATTATATGTAGATATATGCCATTATATGTAGATATATGCCATTATATGTAGATATGTGCCATTATTTGGATTATATGTAGATATATGCCATTATATGTAGATATGTAGATATATGCCATTATATGTAGATATGTGCCATTATTTGGATTATATGTAGATATATGCCATTATTTGGATTATATGTAGATATATGCCATTATATGTAGATATGTAGATATATGCCATTATATGTAGATATATGCCATTATTTGGATTATATGTAGATATATGCCATTATTTGGATCATGTTTGTAAATAAGTGGACTTAATCTCTTACATATAATGTAAACTTGAAATATATAATTCAAGAACATTAGACAAATAAAATTTCTTATATATTCCTGTCATTATAATTATCAACTTTTTGTCACAAATCGTCAACAGGAAGAGATATTAACCCTCTGCACTCGGATGGTGTCTCGCACTTACCATTCAAGAAGGTGTATCATTTAGAACTTTTATGTATTTATTTTTCAAATTTAGTTGTTAAAAACGCTCATAGAATGGTAAGCAGGTGTAGTTTCATTTTTTCAGGTTAATACAACTTAAAACAATTATATGTATTTATTTTTTGGTGTAATAAACAAGTCCATGTATTAAATGAATAATTTTGCATCGAATTACTTTTTCTAATGCAAAAGGTTAAAAGTATATATATTTTTCACTATATATCGAAGCTTAATTAGAAATGTACTATGCTTTCGGCTTTTCTGCTATTGTTCTCCGGACTTTCTCGGTTTATTATATTTCCTTCTCCTGCTTCGAATATTTTCTTTTTACTTTATTGTATACGAAAAAAGAATTGTAATCGAACTCCAGCTGTTGACCGATGTCCATTTTTCAGACCTACTTGAGTCCAAAGAAAACATTTTTCGAATTATGTCTGTCTGTCTGTGAACATAACTCAAATGCTTTGAGCTAGGTAGATGAAATTTAGTGTATGGACTTAACACCAAATATGTAGATTTCTGTAAAATTTTGAGCGAAACCCAGGAAGTTTGCATGTTCACCTGTCCGAGTACAAGTCAATAAGGTAGTTAGAAAATATAAAAAGCTAAGTGAATAAAATTTGGTTTACAGTGTTTAACATCTAGAATGAAGGTCAGTATCAAATTTGAAACCGAAAATGTCGGTTCAAATAAGTTACGTCAGTTGTAAAGAAATGCATCCTCTGTCAGTGTGTACTTTCGTATGCATATAAACGTAATAATCCACAAACAAAATGACTTTAATAAATCAAATATGGTATGAGATCTTGTATCAAATTTTCGTTTCAATTGGATGGCGCCCAAATACATATTGAATATTTAGCATGATACAGAGTGTATTATATTATGTACATACAACAAATTATATTATGTACATATACAATGATTATGTAGTTATGTATTAATTGTATTCCAGCAATTAATTGCCAAAGATGGCGCCTTAGATTGAGAAAAAGTGCTTGATTCATACGAAAGATCGATCTTTTATAACCACAATCTTTCTTAACTTTTTATTCATTAAAATTCTATTTAAATTATCTTTTTTTAAATCACTCCAAGGTATAAAGGAGGGCCGCTGTGGCCTGGTGGTAAGGTCTCGGCTCGTGAGACGTAGGGTTTCAGGTTCGAGACCCAATTCCACCAAAGAACCGTCGTGTAAGGGGGTCTGTTGCACGTTAAATAAGTCAGGGCCAAACATCCTCCCACTGGTATGATGTGGTGTGCAGAGGGGGTGCCAGCTCAGGTGTCGCCCTCGTCATCTGACCGTGGTTCAAAATTACGAGGTCCGTCCCAAAACAGCCCTAGGGTTTCTTTACAACAGGACATTAATATAACTAAACTGAACCAAGGTTTAAAGTTTCCACTTTTTATAGTAGAATCATGGTCAAATAGTCTGCCTTACAGAGTGCCAAAACTTATACATTTTTTCATTATTATTAAGAGAGTTGCAAATATGTTGTAGCTAAATATATGGAAAAAGTTTTCTTTTCCCAAACTTTTTCTATAGAATTTCCCTTCAGTTCTTTAAACTCGGATTATTGTACGCAAATCCAGACTAAATCATAGAAGAATTCGATTTACTCACCTAACTGTTTCTCCCCCCCCCCGTCATGTGACTTCAAAGAATAACTATCAATGAAAAAGTCGACACATACGATGTTTTCTTCAATATTTAATTTACATTATTGTATCATTTGCTTGTTTTGTTAAGTTCTCCCTATTACTACATTCATTCTCTAAAATTACAAAATCAATCTCTTCTTGAAATGGGCATGCAGTTGACATACAAGTGAGTGTCTTGAATGGAAAAACAGGTGGTTGTTGACTGCATAAGTTCTCGTATCAAATAATTTAAAACATTCCTTTTTTACAATGAAAAGTCATGAATAATGCAATATCTTGTCTCCAGTTCTGCTGTTTAAAATTACTTTTTCACCATATCCTCGTGTCTTCGAGAAAAATGTCATCTTTTGAGCCGAAATGCATCGATTTTTCCTTAAAATATAAACAATTTAAAACGGAAATGGAAGAAAGTCGTCTAAGGTTATAAATATTATATTGCTTCGAATGGGGAAAAAAAAGTCCTTTCACTGCGATTTGGTGCATTTTACTTTGAAAATTATTCTTTTTAAAATTGGTTTTTTTAGAAAAACACTGTTATGCATTATGCAAGAAGTTAAATCAGTGTATTTTAGAAATTTCCATCCCTTTGTTTCCAGTCTCATTTCTACTTTTGAATAATTAATGAATAAGTAGAATCAGAAATAAACGACCAAGACTTTAAAATTACACGAATACGTAATAATGTCTGTAATATTTTTGAAGCATTTTTTCTATGGTATTTTTCCATCGTTTGTCTTTTAATGAAATGTCTTTCTCTGACTTTAAAATATGTAAAATATTAAACGGACAACAGTTATTGATCAAAACTGTTCAAAGTAAATATGTGGGTTACAAGTATATTTCTAAAAAAAGAGGATACGAATTACCTTTTGAACTATAGAATGCGTGGCATTTTTCGATTTAGCTGTATAGTCTATATGTTACCTGGCTAAGCACTTCTTGATGTGAAGGAATTCTTTCATCTAGACAAGTTATTATAAGAGACAAAAGCAAATCGTTACAAATATCTGCTCGAAGACTGGTCTGTTGGTTTAGCAGGCTAAGCGCTTGTTGAAGTGAAAGAATTCTTTCATCTAGACAAGTTATTATAAGAGACAAACGCAAATCGTTACAAATATCTGCTCGAAGACTGGTCTGTTGGTTTAGCAGGCTAAGCGCTTGTTGAAGTGAAGGAATTCTTTCATCTAGACAAGTTAGTATAAGAGACAAACGCAAATCGTTGCAAATATCTGCTCGAAGACTGGTCTGTTGGTTTAGCAGGCTAAGCACTTGTTGAAGTGAAAGAATTCTTTCATCTAGACTAGTTAGTATAAGAAGCAAAAGTAAATCGTAGCAAAAATCTGCTAATAGACTGGTTTATAGATTTAGCTGGCTGAAAACTTCTGGATGTGAATTGATTCTTTCATTTAGAGCATGGACTAGTTAGCATAAGAGACGAAAGCAAATCTGCTTATAGACTGTCTCTAAACCGGATTCAAACTAATATATTCAAGTGCAAAATGAATTTTTTAAAAAGAAGGTGTAGATTCAAATTAAAATTTTTATTTCTAACAAAAACAGCAATAAATAGAATCACATACGATACATAGTGAAATATATAAAAGTCCAAATCTTTTTTTGTTTCAACATAATCTTCTGTATTTCTTATGCGACGCAAATTGAATCGGAAGTTCATTTCTTACCAACCATAAAAGAATTGGTTTTTGAACTTGCTTCTGAAACAATTTGATCTTCCAAATCTTGAAGTGAAGCAGGATATGTGGTACATACATGATATCTTTTATTTATCCCTACTGATGAATTCCTACATTTCCTAGAGCTGTGTTCGAAAGTCGTATGAATACCTTCAACATTTTCACCTGAAGTGCTGTGATTACCCATATTTTTCCATTTGCATATGCAGCCATCTTCGATAAATTTCTGTATCAACTGTAAATGTGCTTGTTAAGAGGTTGCAACTTGTTGAACTTGAACGAGATGTATGTTATAAATGCAACAACGAATTCCAGCACGAAATTCGCAGCTCTCAAAAAGCAACAATACTTGAGTCGTCGCCATTTTCTTTTTAACATTCTTCTGTCTAATGATATATCATAGATCTCTATATCTATTGTTGGTCATTAGGAATAAATATTTGATATCTACTCCTTTTTTTAATTATGATGTATAATAACTTTTATGGCATTAATTTAAAGATTCTGCAGAAAAAATTCAAATTATATTCATTTGTCTGTTTTCAATCATCGGTGAACGTAAATGGAAAAGTTTTTTTTTACTTTTCACACGAAAAATGGAGAAAGTACAGTAATCGTCAAAAAATTCGAACTCGAGATTTTGACTAATCTCCAAGTTATAGATCTCCCTGAGTTTGAAAAACACATTTTTGGAAAATGTCCGTCTGTCTGTGACAAAGACAACTCAAAAACGCAGTGAGCAGACGGTTGAAATTTGGTATACACTATTTATAACAAACTTGTAGATTTCTATTAAATTTCGTTCAGAAGCTTGTCTATCCGGCTATTTGAATATAAGTTAACACGTTAACTACGGAACGAAGAGAGCTAGATAGATAAAATTTGGCACACACGTTTAGCAACGATAGTGTAGAAGTTTATCAAATTTTAAGCCAACTCCAACGAGGGGTTGGCCATCTGTCGGTTTGCATTTTCAGAAATATATAAACGCGATAACTTAAAATCGCAATGAGTTACTTATATTAAATTGGATATGGGGTTTTGTGACTTTTAATTTAAGATTTTACTACAAATTTTTGTTTCAATCTATTGTTAAAAACGCATCTAAATTACAGATTCGAGTTTCAGATATTATTAACGACATGCAAGGACTTAATCGCCAAATAATTCTCAAAGAATGACTTGATAGACTCAATAAAAATGCTAATTTCACGCCAAAGGTTAATATTTCGTAACTATTGTACGCCAATGTCATGTAATGCGTTCTCTGATAATACCTTTATTAGATGGCCGCGGTGGCCTGGTGGTAAGTCACGGCTTCGAAACCGGAGAGTTCTAGGTTCGTGACCCGATTCCACCGAAGAACTGTCGTGTAAGGGGAGGTCTGTTGCACGTTAAATCCGTCATAACCAAACGTCCTCCTGCTGGTGTGGTGTGGAGAGGGGGGTGCCAGCTCAGGTGTCGTCCTCGTCATCTGACCGTGGTTTAAAATTACGAGGTCCTCCCAAAATAGCCCTAGTGTTGCTTCAAACGGGACGTTAATATAACCAAACCAAACCAAACCTTTATTAGATAGTGTGCGAGAAAGCTTTTTGAGAGCAATTCCGCTGTTTTTTATATATTAAAAGTAGTATCACTTATAAATTTAATATTAGCAGAATAGTTAAAATTTTCTCCGAGTCCAGCTGTAAATTAAATTTTCTACGTATAGAGAGAATATGCTTATACAATTTATATTTTATAAGGCTATTACATCTCCAGTCATCTAGCTTTAATTCATTTATAAAATAAATAATTCATGTTATGTACTTAGATGAAATAATAACTTTTATGTTAAGTTCTTTTTTCCTATTTGCAGTTTTTTCTCCCATGACGGTTGTAAAAGCCATCTAAAGATTTGATTGGTTAATTGAATTATGCGGAGACGATTATATCTGAAGTACACGATTATTGGTGCAATTTTACTCGTCATTTATTCCCCATACTCAGGTAAGTAAACGTGTTTTTTTTATAAACTGAATTATTTGTTTTTGCTCTCTATACAGATACATTTTACCCTTGGACATTAAATAATTAAATCAACCAGCCAACAGATGAATTCAAATAGAAATAGTAAATAATTTAATAGTCTCCAACTGAAAAAAGCACACGTTTTTAAGCGCCATCTTTGGTGATCAGGTGGTTCTCTGAAAACATTGTTTTACTTAATTTTATTTAAACATCTTATGTATAATTTGATAATCTTGATTTCCTGAACAAAATATTTTTTATTCTGCAAAGTGTAATTGATATTCAATATTGGTTATTTAATGGTCTTTCAATGTTGCTGCTTATTGTACATATGATGTTTCTAAATGGCGCCGAGTCCTACTACATTTTAGTTCCATTGAAAAAGTATATCTTTCAGTAATCTCTTATGTTATCTTATATGACGTTGTATTTCGCGATGTTGTAACCTGAAAGTCTTTTTTAAACTTCTTTCTTAGTAAATACAATTTTTCGTCCTTAGCTTTCTGATAGGGAAAAAAATCAAGCGATTAAATATTAGACAGAACTATGAAAACAAATTGAATTTTTTAGAAAAAATGAAATTTTTTAATGAAAATTATACAAGATATTTATTTTCAGATATTTTTATATATTTTTCGATGTACTTAAAAATACCTTTTTAAAAAATTTTTAAATTGATGTAGAATTATTTTAGCAATAATATTTTCAAATGTTATGTAGGAAAAATATCTAAATTTTGCATAATTATTAATAAATTAAAATTTAAAAAAATACTCATAAGTGCACAATCCTATACTTTGAAATATACCTGTGCCAAATAAGATTGTTCTAGGGTAGATGGCCCGTAAACACTTTTATTATTAATTAGCGGCTGTGGCAACCGGTTGGTTGACCAAGATTATTATATGCTAAAAGTTTTAACTGAATATTTCTTGTAAGCTGGTCTTAATGGCTTTCTCAGGTAGGTATTTTTAATCTGAAATTTTAACACTCATTTATGTTTACAACCCTTACGCCATTTTCTTCGTTGTGTTATGTTTTCCCTGTTATCTATATATATATTCAGTTGCATCGCAGAAAAGAAGAACAGTGTTTAAAAATAGATATACTTCAGAAAATTTTCAGTATTTCTTAATTTTGAAATTATTTGTTAACTGTAATAATAACAGAACTCCGGAAATTTTTTTAACCTGCTCATCACGGAAAAATAAACCTAATCTTCATATCTTGATCATCATTAATAAAGAACAACATGATAAAATATTAGTAACAATAATCATACTATTACTTGAAATTCCTTCAAATGAAATGCTCAAAAGAAGGTTTATTTAAAGATCATATTTCTGCCATCATTGCTTTCCATATATACTACTATGTCTCACTTGTGTGTCTCCAATGTACCTTTGACCTTTGAATGATCTGTGAGATAATGAATCACTCATGATTCAAAGATGCTACAATATGTTTTTTCATGGTGGAAAGTTTATTTAAGGGAATGCATCGTATACATAATTTGTAAGTGTCTAAATACGACGTTTTCTTTCTTCTAATCATCTTCAATCGTATTTCTAAAGATTTCTATTACAACAAGGATACATCGTAGATATAATTTGTACGTGTTAAATATGGCGCTCTCTTTATTCTGGATGGTATTTCTAAATGTTTAGTTTAATAATGTTTATTGAAGAATATAATAACCTTATCATCATTATCATTTGAACATCACTACCTTAGATGTTTTACAAAATAAATTTTAATACATAAAAATCTCAAGGAAACGAGAGTCGTAATAGTTTTTTTTATTCCTTCATTCCTGTGCTCTTTCGAATTCAGATACTTCAGAATACTAGAACGTTCGAATTTTTCTTTTAAAAAAACATTTCGGTGCCAGTTAATTTCTAAAATTTTTACTCTTAAATATAATCGAAACTAAAACACAATGCTACAATGTTTCGGACTAGAGATTTGGATCTCTTAAGTTTCTTATACCATCTTATAAAAAGACTTTGACATCTTATTTATAAACACAATCACTATTTAAAACTCCATATGGATTTCATTTCTATGTATGCAGGTAAACATAATTATTTGTTTGTATATTTTTATACACATCTTCAGCTCTTGCTCGAACATAATTAGGCAAGTTTTTAATATATTTTTCAGCTATATCCAACAAAAATATCATTTTATAAAAAATGCTGTTTAACTCTGTTTTAAAACTCAAACAATTGTTTTTATAATAAAAATACAAATTTTATTTCAGTACTATTTTTTTCTAACTAAAATAATTTTTTCATTAATATTCGTTCTTTAATAATAATCTTATGCTTATGATAAAATTTACTATTAATTCCATCTTTCCATAAAAACATTTAAATACATTCATTGCCAGTCAAAAGATTTATATAAAAACATTTTACCTTTGAATATTAACTCTAATATAGGACTTTTCACTTCCACTTTTATTTCATAAAATGTTAAATTCTATTAAATTTGCAGGCGGAATGATTTATATTAGACTGATTTATTTATTTTCAAATGATTCACCTTTTTCAAATAATAAAGCGAAATTTTAAACAAATGCATCTAAAATTAATGATTTAAGAACCGTAAACAGTACTATTCTCAACAAACTAGTCACCAAACACAATTAGTTCACCTAAAATCCTAGACATCAGAATTTCACATGCTGTTCATTCCAGTATTCTGAGACGACCACTTTTCGACGATTCTATCTCATTAAGGGGAGAGACGTGGAAGACTGAGCGCATTCCTAGAATTCTCCTTCATTTTCTGACCCTCATTTTAGCCCTATTAGATACTTTTCCGTTCAATTTTTTTCACATGTATGTCAATATTATGTTTTGATCTGATTGTATTGTTTTAATTAAATCTGAGAGTAATCCGAGTTTATTTTATTGTTGAATGTAAACATCTCCTCCTTTCATCTTTTCTCTCACCTTTATTTTGACGAATTAAGCCCACCCTAACGCATGCGCAAAAGTACGGAGTTTTTTAGAAATCCGTTGTCAAACAATACTCAGTCTTATCCTGGAGATTATATGAAGTATTTTCAAAATGCACACGCTTTTGTTTTCTCATATATGATATAAAATGTTACCAACATTCTTATTACATGATCCTAGATAATAGGAAATTTCTTTTTTTGCGCGAACAAACAAATCAAGAAAGTTACTTGAAATCCAATTAGCTCAAAATAATCAATTAGTAAATGTAATTTATTGATTATGTAAGCCATTTAACAATGGACGTACAAAATATGAATCTAATTTGCTAAGCTAATAGAGAATGTTAATAACTAATGAAAAAGACGAAACCTCATTACCAAGAATTCACTAATTAACTAATCAGTCTTTTGGAACTCCAAAAATAAACTTGTAACTAGTTAGCTGTGATAAAGTAAATAAATAAGAAAAAACATGATTAAAGATTTGTGATAAAACTTTCTGTTAAGAAAAATCCATCGTGCTTTTTCAAACTCGTTAAAGAAAAGTGATTAATTCTGTTTCTAATTTTCGTCAAAAGTTTTGAAAAATACATGTAAAACGTTTTTAGGTTTTTGAGGCAGTTAATTCTTAAATGTTTTTATTTTGTAGTTAAAAGAAAATAATCAAAAATTCAAGAGCATAAAATGCATGACTAAATAATTGATCTTACAGTTTTAAAATAATGAAATCAAATTCGGTTGGATGTTTTCCGCTTTTTTTATACATTTTGTATTAATAAAAAACATTTATATAAATACAACAGGTAGGTTCCATACAATAGGTAGAGAAAGTTATGAATTTCAAAATGAAACTTATAATTCTAGTATGAAATAAAAAGAATAGTTGTCTTTTATTTAAAATATAATTTTTGGTATTAATTAAAATATTTAAATATCGTTTGGTAATTTGTATAATATCCACAACAAACTCGTCTAATAGATCAACTCTATGAAAATTTTAAGATGAAATTTTTATATATAAATGGACTTTTTAATCCATTACTGGAGACATGATATTATTAACTTTGATCCTGTGTTAACCATATGAAATGCCAGAAATGAGCGCTTAAAAAAAATTTCGGATTATAAAATATTTTTAGAGGCAAAACTCTTTCTGTTTTTGTGGCTTTTAAATATTAATAAAAAATTATTGACAAATTCTTTTTAAAAGCAGAATTTCAAAAATCATTTATAAAAACTTGTATATATTTGTAGTGAATAGCTTATAAGCCAGTTAACAGCTACGCTACACGAGCAATTGCTTTTGCATTGTGGTCATGTTACTGGGTTGCGAACCACAAAGTTCTATACTCGCTCATCACAAACTACCACAGTGATGACCCGGACGATGAACCTTCAACCTTCGTACAGCTGTTGTGGCGCCATCTACCCAAGCAACCCAAAGTCGTTAGATTCACTTGACGCAGCAACCCAAAGTCGTCAGACTCACTTGACGCACAAAATCATCAGCATCAGCAACAGAAACCACTCACCCACATATGGTCGCCATAACGCTTTGCGCTACTCAAATGGGTACAGGCATATGGGAATCAACAGCTAATACATCACCACTCAATAGCCATATTGTTCGTCTCGTCTCCGACTCACTGGAGGGAGTGTCTGTGGTGAATAGCTTATAAGCCAGTTAACAGCTACGCTACACGAGCAATTGCTTTTGTATTGTGGTCACGTTAGTGGGCTGCGAACCCCAAGGTCCCAGGTTCTATCCTCGCTCATCACAAACCACCACATATGCATAAAAATAACTATTTGGATTAGTTAGATGTGTAAAAGAAAATTTGTAAACATAAAATTCTTATTTTAATGTTACGTGAAGAAACTATGTAAATTAATATTTTAGAGATTAATGGAATAAAATGCGAAATACTGTTACATAATATGAATTGTTTTTCATGAAATTATGTGTATTGAACGCACAACTCTCACCCCTCCCCGGTCTAGAGCAGAAGCTTGAGGCTGATTCTTACTCTAATTTTGTGTTGCTACACAATGTTGTTGAAACGAACTACTTTTATTTCAATGACAAGAGTTACCTCCTATGGAAGCGATCTATAGCGATGAATACCCTTCATCTCTCACGGAGGCTTTGAAAAGCTGATCTATCTCTAGGATGAATAGTTAGGGTATGAAAGTACAGTGGCTTTGTAAAATTGCATTCAATGGTGCTGGTTTTCTAAAGAATAAGTATTCTGTACATCATTATAAGCTGAGCAGATTTCTATAGTCTTTGCTTTGTCTTCAGGTGTCATCTATTCAAAACCTGGTATCAAATTTTGGCTCCCTATGGAATGCTGTCATATATTTTACCGGAATCAACCGTCTATCCGTTGATATTATTTGAAAGGTAAGAAAGCGGGGGAGGAGTGGATGCTATCTTCTTTTTGTATGGATGTTACCAAAATTATCTTGCCCATCTCAAAAATAATTCTGAAGTCGTTTGTTTCATAGCAGAATGCTTATCTAAACAGTCGCAGAAATTCATATGCATTTTATTGCTATAATTAAAATTTTACGTCAATACATTATAAAATAGTGAAGAAATTATCAGGATCTGGCCTTATTACTCAAACACATCTAAGTAATTAAAACTCCGTGAGCTATGGATTATTATAAAATAACCATCACCCTTTCATGTACAAGAAAATACGCCCACAAGTGGTACATCTCCGCTAAGAGATACGACCTGCATTTATGAAGATTTATACCGTCATAACTGTGTCATTATTAAAATGAGTTTGTCTTAATTCAATATCCGGCAATCTTTATAATACAATAAAAAATCGATATGCGTATAAAGATCCATCCATCCCAGAATTCTTTTCTCGATACACGTTTCTAAGAGCCAAGTCTCTAAATAGTCGTCAAGTCGCTTCGAAATGTTGTGCTAATTGAATGAATTTTATAAATCTGTATATTGTTCGTCCTCGGATTCGGAAATCCTCGATTCTTTTGCGTCTACATCACTATGTGCTTATTTATTCAAAATAGGTGTTAGGGGAGATTTGGAAGGAGACGTTTACTTTTAATAATAACGCGTATTCGGATTATCCGCGCGATCTAAAGAAGGGAAAAAAATCGCAGATAACTTTTAATATTGTCGATGAAAATACCAATTAGCTTTAGAGCATTTTTTATTAACTACTAGCCGCCTTTGGCGACCAGCCGGTTCAGCAATCTTAATGCTGGTTGAAATTTTAATAATTAAATATTTTATGTAACTCCTATTTTAATAGCTTCTTCATCAAAATATTTTAAAACTACAAATTGTGATAGTCATATAATTCATTCATAATATTATAAAGGCCTTCAACCATAACGTAATATGTATCTCTCTAATTTTCTTTTAGATCCCGTAGAATTTATATTTTAAATTAAAGTGGAAATGGTTAAAGTGCAATTAATATAAGGAAATTTTTTATTGAAACGAAGCATTTTTTTAAAAATATAAGTACTGAAAACAGAGTCGCTGAGTATTTAAACTAAACCTTATGGGCACTAAAGAATATCTTTCTTAATTTATGTAATATCTCAAGAAGTTTTCTACAAAGTTTTCTCAGATAGATTCATCATGAACAGATCAATTAATTAACAATGTGAATGAAACTCTAAGAAAATAAGCAGAATCGTTTGAAATAATCGGTCGAAAAATGTTGAGCCTAGCCTCATTACTGTTAAAAATACTGAAGCCTTACTCATTTGGCGGTGCGGTGGGGAAAATGAAAAGATTTTTTGTCCGGAAAGTTAGTTTTTAATTAATAGTTAAAATTGTAATTAAAAATTCAAAAAAATGGAACCCCAGATGCACATTCCTGACCTTCAAGGTATACATGTACCAAATTTGGTAGCTGTAAGTCAAACTGTCTGGCCAAAACAGACATACATTGAGCTTTATATAAGTACAGATAAAGAACCTGAACATTAAATTATGATGAATAAAAGGAAAATTTATGTCCTTAAAATTTTATAATTCCCTTTTTTACAAAATAATAACAAGTTTTTAAAATTAAAACACCTTTTTTTGCTATTGAATTTTTCATAACATTTTGAGATTAACAGCACTAGACAATCTTGGTCCTATTTTATGCTATTATATAAAATACTTTTCATGCCTTTCCTGAAAGTTTTTTGTCATTTTTTACTAGCCTTATAAAAAAAATCAATAAGCAATTATGAGTAGTATAGTAAGTAACACGTGTCCCACATAAATTTTCCACATACATTATAAATTAGTACAGAATATGTAAATATATTTAAATTTACATTATTTATAAATTTATTTATTTTTCAATAACTTTACTTTTAAAAAATAAAAACAAAACATTTTTCGGAGTTTAGTTTGTATTTTACTGTTATCTTAATCGTTGTGCTTATACTATATATTAAAGAAATTTACTGAAGCTATTTTAAAGCTATTTTAGTAAGCTATTTTAAACTAGAGATTACTATTTAGTAAGCTATTTTAAAACTACTATTTAGTAAGCTATTTTAAAACTACTATTTAGTAAGCTATTTTAAAACTACTATTTAGTAAGCTATTTTAAAACTACTATTTAGTAAGCTATTTTAAAACTACTATTTAGTAAGCTATTTTAAAACTACTATTTAGTAAGCTATTTTAAAACTACTATTTAGTAAGCTATTTTAAAACTACTATTTAGTAATCTATTTTAAAACTACTATTTAGTAATCTATTTTAAACTAGAGATTTTTCATACCATAACTGTTACCTAACCGTTAAGGACACGCTTATACTTTATCTCAAAATGTGTCGATATTTTAAAAACAATCAATATTTTCTTATAAAAAAAGAATCTAACTGTACTTTGAAAATGATTTATGATTTCTTATAAGAAATCATTTATACGTTATAATAGTTTATATCAAAATCTGCTTATACTTTTAAAATAGTCTAAATTATCTTATTTCTAAACTCCGTATTTAAAAAAAAAATCTTTATCATTTTACTAAAAAAAAATCAAAAGTTAGCTTTTTTCTAAACTTATTTCGACGGAACGCTGTTAATTTCGCAATGTATGCACTGACAAATCATTTGCAAACTGTAATCTCTTTTTTTTTTCTTTTGTGAATTTCGAAATCCCTTTTAAAGTTATTAGGCGTAAAAGAAAATGTTTTTAGAAGACGATTAACTTTTTGATTCGCTTTTTATTCTTATTTTCCTCGCCACCCTTCAAGAGAAAAGTGCATTCCGTCGATGTTTCCAAACCAATTCTTTAACATAAACCATTTTTAGGACTTGAAGATCCAAAATAAATAGCATCTACCAGCGTAGCTCCAAACAGGCTCCGTCAATTACTATTTATTTAGGTAAAACCAAGAAAAGCGAATTCTTGGGTCGACGGACTGACAGAAATTCCCCGCCTTCTTAACGAATTCTCTGGAAGGAAAAATCCGCGAGAGATGTTTGCTCTATTTTTCACATCAGTCCGAGGCATTAAATCCTATTTGGCAGTGATGTAGGTAATCTTTTTTTCTGCCACATTCATTCAAAGAAATTTCGATTTCTTATCGAATCCCGTTAAAAGACTCTTGAAAGCGAAAGTGCGTTCATCTGTTAGAAGTAATGATTCCGATTCAAAGTTGATAAAATAAAAAGAAAAAGAAAAGTATTTTTTCTTTATTTTTTATGTGCTTGGTTTGCTTTTTTCTAAGCATCGAAGACAAATTTACTTTTTATCTCTTCAGAAGGAAGGAAACGTTTCTGTGAGAGAGAAATGGAGTTTCTTTAGTGAAAGGTAGTTGGCAATGGAAGCACGAATTTCAGTTGAATTTCAGGTGGATATAGCAACTTAAATAAATGATCTCGAACCATTTTATTTACGTGGATTCAGTTTTTTTTTTTTTTTTTTGAATATATATGGGGATTGATTGTGTTACTTGTGGTGATTCCAAACAGGTTGTTGTTATTCCAAAGGATTTTTAGTAAGATTTTATGTGAGCATTCTGTGAATATTTATTCTTGCAAGAATTTTACGCCCGGATGAAGTTTTAAAACATGGTGCAATAAGACGTTCGGTAAAATGTATTCCAAAGAAGGTTTTATATGACTATTCTGGGAATATTTATTCTTACAAGAGTTGTTCGCTCGGATGAATTTTTAAAATATGTTGCAAAACGACGTCCGCTAAATTGAATTCCAAATGATTTTTACTAAGGTTTTACGTGAATATTCTGGAAATATTTATGCTTGCAAGGGATTTTACACCCGGGTGAGGTATTAAAATATGATGCAACAGGGCGTTCGTTAAAATGAATTCCAAATAATTTTTAATAAGTTTTTACGTGAATATTCTGGGAATGTTTATCTTTGCAAAAGTTTTACGCCCGGATGAAATCTTAAAACGTGAAGTAATAAGACGTTCGTTAAAAAGAATTCCACGTGATTTTTAGTAAGGTTTTACGTGGATATTCTAGGAATGTTTATACTTGCAAGATTTTTATGCCTGGATGAAGTTTTAAAACGTGGTATAATAAGAAATCCTATAAAATAATTCCCTAATAATAATCCTATAATTGCTCGGATGAATTTTTAAAATATGTTGCAAAACGACGTCCGCTAAATTGAATTCCAAATGATTTTTACTAAGGTTTTACGTGAATATTCTGGAAATATTTATGCTTGCAAGGGATTTTACACCCGGGTGAGGTATTAAAATATGATGCAACAGGGCGTTCGTTAAAATGAATTCCAAATAATTTTTAATAAGTTTTTACGTGAATATTCTGGGAATGTTTATCCTTGCAAGAGTTTTACGCCCGGATGAAATCTTAAAACGTGACGTAATAAGACGTTCATTAAAATTAATTCCAAATTATTTTTAATAAGATTTTACGTGAATATTCTGGGAATGTTTATCCTTGCAAAAGTTTTACTCCTGGATGAAGTTTTAAAACATGGTGTAATAAGACGTTCGTTAAAAAGAATTCCACGTGATTTTTAGTAAGGTTTTACGGGGATATTCTGGGAATGTTTATACTTGCAAGATTTTTATGCCTGAATGAAGTTTTAAAACGCGGTATAATAAGAAATCCTTTAAAATAAATTTCAAATGATTTTCAATAAGGTTTTACGTGAATATTCTGGGAATTTTTATCCTTGCAAGAGTTTTACGCCTAGATGAAGTTTTAAAAATGGCGTAATAAGAAGTCCTTTAAAATGAATTGTAGCTGTAGAAAAGTTAATACTTTAGAATGAAATTATATTAAAAATCGTGGAATCGATAATATTAATTCTAATTATTTACAGAAAATTTGAGAACAATGGTAATTTTTTTAATGTTTAACGTATTTTCGAATAAATCATAAAATTCCCTTCAGTTGATTTTCAGGTGGATATAGCAACTTAAATAATTGATCTCAAACCATTTTATTTTCGTGGGTTCAGTTTTTTGAATGTGTCAGGGGATTGATTGCGTTACTTTGAGGTGATTCCAAACAGGTTGCTGTTATTCCAAATGTTTTTAGTAATATTTTGCATGAATATTCTGGGAATATTTGTCCCTGCAAGAATTTTATTCGCGGATCAAGTTTTAAAAATGGCGTAATAAGACGTCCGTTAAAAGGGATTGTGGTAGAAAAGCAAATACTTTAATTATTGATTGAAAGAATTTATAAACGACAACTATGCATGTAATTATATTAAAAAGCTTAGAATCGGTAATATTAATTCTAATTATTTACAGAAATTTTGAGAATAATAATAATTTCTTTTATTTTTTAGCATATTTTCTAATCAATAATAATATTTTAAAATACACTAAATTGTGCTTTAATTTATCAAAGTAATGTATACTTCCGTAAAAATATATACTAAAAGGAATCCGAACTTTAACTATCCATGTCAGTATATTAAAAATTTTAGAATCGGTAATAGTAATGCTAATTATTTACAGAATTTTTGAGAATTATTATAATAATTTTTTTTATGTTTAATGTATTTTTGAATCAATCATAGAATTTATTTCAGTTAAATGTAACAAGTAAATCGCAATTAAATAATCTTCTACCATTTTACATTCGTTTATTTTTTTATTTATTTATTTTGAATATGTATGTGGATTGATTGCGTTACATACATATTCGAAATAGGTTGCTGTTATTGCAAAGGATTTTTAGTAAGATTTTTGCATGAATATTTGGTGAATATTTATCTTTCCAAGAATTTTACGCCCGGATGATGTTTTAAAAATATTGTAATAAGACGTCCATTAAAATGTATTGTGGTAATTGAAAATAAATACTTTTATTATTGATAAAAAGTATAATGTAATAAAAACTGCAAGTTTTAAAATTTTGAAAGTGATAATATAGATTATGCTAATTATTTAAAAAAAAATTTAGAATGATAATTTTATTTTTAACTTATTTTTGAATCAATCATAGAGTTAATATGCCAAAATATACTCAAAAATGCTGTAATTTATCAAAAGTAATATATACATGTCTATGTAGGTTTTTTTTTTTTGCTTTATTTAGTGTTTCTAAGCACCTAAGTTAAAAAGAATTTTTGGCTTTGCTTACTTTCTTCTAAAAAACAAAAAACAAAAAAATTTACTTAAAACTTTTTTTTGGAAAAAGAAATTCCTTTAAAAAACTTAATAAAGTTTCATAGTGAAAGACAGTTTGCAACGACAGAACGGATTTCAGGTGAATTTCAGCTGAATCGAAGTTTCAAAATAATGAATTTCAGGCTTTTCACTTCCATAATTTTATTAAATGGGAATAATATTTGAGTGCAAAACTGATAATTTTTAACAGGCTGTTGTTATTATGACTGATTTTTGTAGAATTTCACATGCGCGTTCTTGGAATACTTATCTTTTGCTGTGAGATTTTTTACCAGTTTTTAATAATATATAATATACAATGCTATCTGCGTTTTTTACAAAAAGCAACCACTAAAAAAACAGTGGCTGTATATTACAAAAAATATCTTTATTTTAACAGATAATAAAAAAAATGTATTGGGTTGGCAACTAAGTAATTGCGGATTTAACTCATAGATGGCTTCAGTTGAATTTGTAGGTTTGCAGACGTAGTACAAATCTAAAACACATTTTGTTATTTGATAGTTGACAATTAAGTTGTCAATCAGTAAAAAAAGTTTTTTGATCGGTTGCGTAGTTTTCGTTTGGCGTTCGTTGAAAAATGGAAAATCAAAAGGTACATTTTCGTCATAATTTGCTTTTTTATTTCCTCAAAGGGAAAAACGCATCACAAGCTCATAAAAAGTTATGTGCTGTTTATGGTGACGAAGCCTTAAAAGAACGGCAGTGTCCAAATTCGTTTGCCAAATTTCGTTCTGGTGATTTTTCACTCAAAGATGAAAAACGCTCTGGTCATCCAGTTGAAGTTGATGACGACCTAATCAAAGCAATAATCGATTCGGATCGCCACAGTACAACACGTGAGATTGCAGAGAAGCTTCATGTATCACATACATGCATTGAAAATCACTTAAAACAACTTTTCTATGTTCAAAAACTCGATACATGGGTTCCTCATGAACTGAAAGAAACGCATTTAACGCAACGCATTAACAGCTGAGATTTGCTGAAGAAACGTAATGAAAATGATCCATTTTTAAAACGACTGATAACTGGCGATGAAAAATGGGTTGTTTACAACAATATCAAGCGTGGAGCAGGCCAGGTGAACCAACTCAAACAACATCGAAAGCTAATATTCACCAAAAGAAGGTTTTGTTATCAGTTTGGTGGGATTACAAAGGAATTGTCTACTTTGAACTCTTACTACCCAACCGAACGATCAATTCTGATGTCTACATTGAACAACTAACGAAATTAAACAATGCAGTTGAAGAAAAGCGGCCCGAATTGACAAATCGAAAAGGTGTTGTATTCCATCATGACAATGCAAGGCCGCACACATCTTTGGTCACTCGGCAAAAATTATTGGAGCTTGGTTGGGATGTTTTGCCACATCCACCATATAGTCCTGACCTTGCACCATCTGATTACTTTTTGTTTCGATCTTTACAAAACTCCTTGAATGGTAAAAATTTCAATAATGATGATGATGTCAAATCGTACCTGATTCAGTTTTTTGCTAATAAAAACCAGAAGTTTTATGAACGTGGGATTATGATGCTGCCTGAAAGATGGCAAAAGGTCATTGATCAAAATGGGCAATACATTACAGAATAAAGTTATTTAGTTCCATGAAAAAATTGTATTTGATTTTCTAAAAAAAAATCCGCAATTACTTAGTTGCCAACCCAATATTTTAGTGTTTACAGTCTTCAAAAAATTGTGCTGTAGATATATTCTTGAATTACACAATATAGAGTATAAAATTTAATGAAGAGCTCATATTTTACCATTTTTTCCTATTTCCTATCGCATTAAAGACCAGTAAAACATTTTAAATCGCATCGTCGCAAGATATGAAGCATATCTTGGATATTCTGTCAGACTTCTAGGTGAAAACAATAATCAATAGAGTGACAACACACATCATTGCCGATAAAATGAAAAAGTAAATTTTCTAACTTCTTGGTTTCAGATAGCAGCGTATTTTGTTATTAGATTTTCTGTCCTAAAGACAGTAAATAACTCGGTGTTCCACTGTGAGACAGAATTTCATGGAATGGTTCCAAACAAATAGCTTCTATTATTATCAGGCGATGTTGTAATACTTTACTTATAGCGAAACTATAGATTGTCAGAGAGACAACACTTTGATAGATTTGGTTCAAAATTTGATTAAAAAAAACTATATTTTAGGTGTTAAACCTGGGTAACAAATTTTATCTCGCTTTATGCGTTTTGAAATAATTGAGTTCACTTGTAACTGAACAACCTGACAGACTGATTTCCTGCGAATTTATTTCATTCAAAATTTGAAAGAAATCGACAAATTTTGACTTGATTTTTGAATTTAGATATGGGATCATGTGCAAGTGTAATTTCGTGTTAAATTTTGGTTCCAGGCGATCGGATAAAAGGCAATCAAATTACATATTTATATGATGAATTCAATAAAAATATTACATTCCAAAATTCTGTATTTCGTAATTATTGTTCACTAATGTCATGCAAAAGTTTTCGACTTTAAAAATGTCTAATTTTATGCGGTGTGGGGGAAATAAAACCTTATTTAGAGGATATGCGAGAAAATGTCAGAGAGACCATTTCACCTAATCTAAATGGTTTCCTTTCTTTTTTTCATTTTCATTTCAAAATGGTCCTTTTTAAAAAAAATTCATTCTCATACTTAAAGTAAAAATTGCATCTACGAATGAAATAAAAATAATTATGAATTTGTTTCTATTCATATATGAAATTTTTAACGTCAAAAAAAATCATTTAGCAATTTAAAAATCATTTGACAATCGAAAATATCAGGGGGGAAAAAGAATAATCAAGTTGTCATAAAAAAACTTCGTAAATTCTTTTTCAGAAATCATTTAAGTTGCATGAAAGGAGCTATATGAATTTTAAATTTACGAATAACTTGAAAAATTTTGAAACTCAATGATTGGAATGGGTGTCAACAGAAAACTAATTAAAAGATATCAGGTCATTAAAATTTAATGCGAAAAAAAATCCTAATCAAAGTGAGTTATTTTTTACATGTTTCATATTAATAAAAATGAAATATAGAGGCGAATATTTAAAGCATTTAGTTTCAGTTCTTGAAATTCATAAAAACAAGTATATGTAATATTTCTAACTACATTTTTCTGATTTACGTGATTTGAGGGTGAATAGATTTTATAAACATCGAATTTCATTACTAGTATGTTTATTTATAGGAAATAAATTTCTTTTAAACTTTTAAAATTTCCTTATAAATTTATGATTGATATCATTTATGACAAAAACATTTTATTATTATTATTATTATGCTTAGGAATTTCCGTTACAATAATTTGTATTCAATTAACTAATTGTTAATGATTTATTATATTTTAATATTCATATTATTTGAAATAATCGAGATAAATAAAACCGCTTTCTAGATATTCTTTAATAAAATCGAAATTCATTTTTGCTTTCTTTGTGAAAATAAAAATGTCTGAAATAATGTCGCAACAGAATCAAGTAATAAAATTTGTCAGATAAAATATTATTGTATAATGAATATCTAAACGCAATTTTTTATAATATATCTAACTATTTGTATCATGTTAGTTTTACAAAAATTACTTTTCACCAATTATCAGATTAATATAAGATATTCGTAAATAATTCTTCGAATTGTAAATATTCTGACAGTATTAATGAAAACGTCTCATATATTTAATATATTATCTTCTTATATTATTATTTATTTCTCATATTATTAATTCATATTTTTAAGTATTCATTATAGTAATTAATTTTCCTTATTCGTTTAGTATCTTATTTTAAATCCATTTATTCAAAATGTACCCAATTCTACAAAAATAAGCAAACCAAAAATTTCTGTCAACCATAAAATCTTCAAAACAGTTACAGCGTTTAAACAAGTTACAGTTAAATCAAAAGTGTTACAGTTAGTGAAAAAGTGTTGCAGTTAATTTTACTAGAAAAATCAATATTTTTTTTAATCATCTCTCAATCATCAATTTTTAATTTTCTCTTTTCTTGTCTCCAGTCTTTTATGTCTCAGCAACAAATGTTTCGAAAAAGTAATGATCAGAATGAAAAGTAATGATTTGTTTAATATTTTACCGTTCTATATAGTTTTATAAAAAAAATACTATGCACTGAGTTATTTTATATCATTTGATCTACATTAGATTTTCTTCGAAACCGTAGACAAAATTTACCTTCGAAAACAATTCTAATATTCCTAATTTTTATTAATGAAGATATTTATACAGATGATTTGATGAACTAATTTCTGTTAGAAAGATATCCGTCGGATAGATAAATCAAGTGGAATATTCTGTAGAGCATAGATGGGATGCTCTTGGCCTGCAATTGCAATTATTCCCTCCATCCAGCCTTTCCGAATCTGAGATCTGAGTTGTTAGTGAAGTAGGACCCGCTGCCACAGAAGCTTTCCGTGATGAGAAATCTTGCTCGCCAACATTTGTGTATATCATAACTAATGTATATATCAACCTATGCATGTATGATAAATGACAACAAATGTGGATTATAGAGATATCTTCGAAGAAAAATCAGTTGTGATGAAAGACGTAGATCAGTTTATTTTGAACTTGATACTTATCATCTATAACATAACATACGACGATCGGTGTACCCAGTGTATTCAAGATCATGGATCCCAATGGATGTAATATAAATTTTAGTGTGTTCTAATCATGACAATTACTGAAGAACTATGGAAAAAATCTTTTTTGAAAATTTTATTGCAATAAAAGGGGAGGATTAGAGGACCCATTCAACTGCTATGTAGAGAACATTTCCGCTTGGAGAGTGAAAAGGAAATGAAATCAAATAAGAAGAAATATGAAATAAAAAGTACTTGAGCAGCAGTTTAAGATAGTTGAAGTTGTAGCTATCAGATTCCGAGAGACGTGGGGAATCTCGCGCAACTCGAAAGTTACTTCTATAAAGTTGAATTTCCACGAAAATGTCTGTACTATTATTATGGAAATAATTTCTCTGCACAAGATTCCATAAACTCGACGAGTTCGCTGTAATAGGTGTATGGTGGCACAGACAGCAGGACTCGGTTACAAATAAGGAGGTTTATTAACACCAATGCACAGACGATAAAAACACAGCCAAGATGTACACAAGGAATACATAGCAGATTAACAACAAACATCTGTTCACAAGAAGTAATCGGTAGTAAACAACCGTAATAGCACACAGAGTAGCCAAACAGATCTAGCAGGAAGAGAATCCATGCAGCTATTCATTGAGATCCCTCGAAACGCCTGCTAGTCTCCACTGTCTCTTCACTTCAGCTGTAATCAGCTGCCGATTCACTACTTTACTACTGGCTTCTCAACACACGATTCGAAGCTGCTTCATTGCTAAACTCCAGTACTCGGCGCATGGCTCAATTCTCAATCCACTAACAGACTGAGCTTCACTCAATACTTACGCTTTGCTGGACTGATCCAACTATACGACTGACCTCGGCTTTTTTTACCGACCTTTTATAGCTTCCGGAGCAGCGAACAAAAAGTTCTTGAAGAATCAACTTATTCCACCTCCTATTGGTCCTATCGTCAAAATTCCTGAAGATTCTAGTATTATTCAGTTTGTCGTCAGATAATGTGGGTCATTGATCCAACATCCGATCAGTATCCAATAGAGCGTGAAACTATCCATATCCAATAGAGCGTCCGTGAAACTATCTTTCCTACAATGAAATTAACTGTGCTGAAAATTAGTATTACAGATATGTCACAATATCAATGTATAGCATATATAATTCTTTTATTTCTTGTCACCATATACATGAAAATAAAAATTATCTAAATTGACTTCTAATTTATTTCATGACCAGTGATTACATAACGGTTAAAAATCAGAATTTAATCAAGAAGTTAAAAAACATATTAAACAGGCTATAGATTTTCTTGGCAGAAAGAATAACATGTTCTTAAATGACATAAATAAGATATGACAATTAGTCGCAATAGTTATTTCCATGCTTCACGTGAAAAAAAAATAACAACCAATAAGATTTCGTTTCTGTGACCGACTAATTTATTTGTATATCTAACAAAGTCAATACAAGAAAAACTGCTCAACAGTTTCACAAAACGTATGAATAATTTCTGAATTTATGTCTTTTGAATTATCAAGGAAATGGCCATAAACGTAAGCATGCATACCCATACATAAAAATAAATGACTAATTTAACAAAAGAATTCTATTCATTCTTCCCAATTCTACCGATTCAACTAGAACTAAAACTATTTCTTAACTACAATTTTCTGTCCATTATCATTGAATTCCAGTGTCAAGCTTCAATTCTGATCAGTTGCAGTGAGTGTTAAGAGATAATTTAAGGCGACGACCCATTTCCCCTATCCCATCGATATCTGGGGAAAAACTAGTTACCGACCAAATGAAAGATGGTTGATACACCGAGATATAAAAAAAAAGAACAGAAAGAGGAAAACCAACTGAATGGTTATTGGATCAGTTGATCATTTGTTATCAGATGAAGCGTTGGATGCTGTTGGAAAAGGTTAGGAATTGCGTTATCAGATCAATGCTACTTCCCGAGGATTAATTGCAGTTTGGATTGCTCTGCCAATGGTTCAGGAGCAGCGGTTGGTATCCATTAAAAAGTCATTGGCGCGAGATAAATATGGGTTCTGATTTTGATCGTGGAATATTGAAACTAGAAAAGTTTAATTTGAAACTACGATTGTAGTTTAATGATTTATACAGAAACTTCTACGTTTGGTAAAAAGATAGTGTTTAAATAAATACTATTTTATAAAGACCTTTAGCAATAAAAGACATGCATGGTGTAGCCATCGTCTATTACATAATATTTTCACATATTTGGTATGTTGCGAAACAGGGTATGTAGAACCCATATTTATCGAGAGATAAATATGGATTCTGATTTTGATCGTGGAATATTGAAACTAGAAAAGTTTAATTTGATACTATAATATTGGTTTAATGATTTATACAGGATCTTCTAGTTAGATAAAAAGATAATGTTTAAACAAATGCTATTTTATAAAGACCTTAGCAATAAAAGGCATGCATGGTGTAGCCATCATCTATTACTTAATATTTTCGCATATTTGGTATTATGCGAAATAGGGTATGCAGAACCCATATTTATCGAAAAAGGTAAATATGGGTTCTGAATTTGGTCGTCGAATATTGAAACTGGAAAAGTTTAATTTGATACTACGATTGTAGTTTAATGATTTATACAGGAGGTAAAAAGATAATGTTTAAACAAATGCTATTTTATAAAGACCTTAGCAATAAAAGACATGCATGGTGTAGCCATCGTCTATTACTTTATATTTTCACATATTTGGTATTTTGCGAAACAGGGTATGCAGAACCCATATTTTTCGATAGATAAATATGGGTTCTGATTTTGGTCGTCGAATATTGAAACTGGAAAAGTTTAATTTGATACTACGATTGTAGTTTAATGATTTATACAGGAGGTAAAAAGATAATGTTTAAACAAATGCTATTTTATAAAGACTTTAGCAATAAAAGGCATGAATGGTGTAGCCATCATCTATTACTTAATATTTTCGCATATTTGGTATTATGCGAAACAGGGTATGCAGAACCCATATTTATCGAAAGAGGTAAATATGGGTTCTGATTTTGGTCGTCGAATATTGAAACTGGAAAAGTTTAATTTGATACTACGATTGTAGTTTAATGATTTATACAGGAGGTAAAAAGATAATGTTTAAACAAATGCTATTTTATAAAGACTTTAGCAATAAAAGGCATGAATGGTGTAGCCATCGTCTATTACTTTATATTTTCGCATATTTGGTATTTTACGAAACAGGGTATGCAGAACCCATATTTTTCGAGAGATAAATATGGGTTCTGATTTTGGTCGTCGAATATTGAAACTGGAAAAGTTTAATTTGATACTACGATTGTAGTTTAATGATTTATACAGGAGGTAAAAAGATAATGTTTAAACAAATGCTATTTTATAAAGACTTTAGCAATAAAAGGCATGAATGGTGTAGCCATCGTCTATTACTTAATATTTTCGCATATTTGGTATTATGCGAAATAGGGTATGCAGAACCCATATTTATCGAGAAATAAATATGGGTTCTGATTTTGGTCGTCGAATATTGAAACTGGAGAAGTTTAATTTGATACTGCGATTGTAGTTTAATGATTTATACAGGAATTTCTAGTTAGGTAGAAAGATAGTGTTTAAGGTGTACGTACACACTTCGAAAATCGTTCAAGAAATCGAATATTTTTTTTATTGCTTCAAAATGTTCTCTGATCCTTTAGCTTTCAAACGATACCAAGATGTTGTCAATATCCGAAATATTTTTCGAGTTATAATTATTTTTCTTGAGGTACTTTCACTAAAAATTCTAGTTCCCTTTTTTCTTAAAAATTGATTTTATGAAGAATGATATTTTCCCATTATGTTGCTTCATTCAAACAATCATAACTCAACAAGAAATGGACCAAATACAATTATTTATATATCAAAATATTCTGTATGAAACAGTGGATGTTTTGTGCCTCAATCAAAGTAATATTGAGAAATAAATTTTTAATAGCTATTTAAAAGTTGAAAATACAGAAAACATCTCGCTTTTTCTATTCATCGTTGATGAAAAAATTCTTTAAAACTTGACATATATTTTTATAACTTGATTAAGACAGACAACATGAAGACTAATATTAGGTATAGTTTCAAACTAGAATTGTGTGTCTGTACAAATTAGAATTTAAGATATCATGTTTCAAAAAATAGGCTAATTAGCTCATTTAATATTATTTAATTAATTAATAATTAGTGTAATATGGTTGTTTTCACACTGAAATTTTAAACATATATAAATGACCTAATGTGAAGAAACAGGATTTTAAAGTTAAAATTTAAAAAAAAAATCCTTCTAATAAGTACGTACACCTTAAACAAATACTATTTTAGAGAGACCTTTAGCAATAAAAAGCATTCATAGACTGGCCATCCTATATTACTCAATATTTTTGCAGATTTGGTATTAACTTGTTATAAAGATGCTGCTCCTTGAAGAAATTATAAAAAGAATCATCTTATTTAACTTGTAGCGTTATTATCACTAATCTTTCTTTTTGAGCTACAATGTATTAAGCATTGCATTCAGTATTCGAAATATTCATTCCAACTATTATATTTGTATCTATTTCATTTGTCATAATTTTCCAAATGGAAAATTAGCACAAATAAATTACTTTCTCTAATATATATATAAAACCTAATAAATTATTGTAAATATAATTTTACAGATGCATGGTCAAAAAGAAGAAATTTTTGGGATAAAATTATATTTATTTTACCATGAAGGAGTATATTTTGTACATTGAAACTGAGATCAATGATAAAGAGACACGTCTGTCTACATTGCGATACCACAGCAAAGTGAAAGAAAAATTTTCCCGCGTGAGTTTATTATGTGGTTTTTATAGGGATTTTTTTGACGCGTATAGATTTAGGAAAGGGAATCTTAGGAATATTTGTAAGGAATGAATAGATTTAAGGATTTTCATCCTTCTGCTCGGAGCGTGAGAAATTGCAACAGTCATCAGTTTTCAAGAACGCGTGTTAAAAATGATTTAATAAAGAAGTAAGATTTCAATAAGAAAATAACAGAACATTTAAGAATAAAGTTAATATCGACTAAATTAAGATTTAAAAAATTAGGAAATTAAGATTCAAATTGGCCTATAAAATATCATTATAAATTTAATATACAACAATTTTTAATCCTAGCTCATATACAGCCTAGCTTAGACCTGAGAAAATGATAAACCAAATTATTATTGCAATTAAAACTAAAATTTTGTTTATCAGTTACTATAAATTAGTGTATTATTATAATGTATTTAATTTTAAAAAAATCTATAATTAAAATTTTTAAAAATTCTTACGTTGCTCGAGTTATTAAATGTATCTCTACAAATCCTACGAAATCTAAATTTGTATGCAGTTAAGCTATCCTGTTGGTCATAATTTGTGAAATAATCATATACAAACATTTTTAATATAAAAGTTAAACGCTTCAGCAGCCAAAATTGGGTGAATCATGATACTTTGAATTTCCTTAGTTTCGCCATTTTAAATCACCTCAATGGCTGCTCGAGAAATATTTTCCAATCAATGATTGCCACTTCCTGAATACAGTATAATTAAAATATTAAATAAAACATATAATAATAAGCTAAAATAATTAAATTTAAAACTTCGTAATTCGGTTCGTCTTGATGATATAAGAATAGAACTGATTTTAATTAAATATTAATCAGTCAGTTATTTTATTAATTACGTTAAGTTATTTTCCCACTAATAGAACCAGGTGATAGTAGAAGAATTTGTTTCATACATTTTTTGCAGCATGCTTAACTTACAGCATAAAAAAGAATAATTCCATACTTCATTTAAAGCAATTTTACCCATTAGCAAATTTTTTAACGGTTTAGAAATTAATTATTCTGCCACAGAGTAGAGGACACATAGAGGTTGTAATACGTAATTACTTGTTGTAATTATCATTTTTTATCGTAATTATTAATTGGTAGATAAGTTTCGCAACTTAGTTTGGATCGATGTCTGTTTTTGTAGTAATTATTGCAAGAACTATTATACTAACCGTATAATGTTACCAGCCTTCGCCTTTTTTATGAATTAGAATTAAATAGAATTATATAGAAAGTTTTACAGCATAACATAAATTAGATGGCATGGATTTTATCTGTTGACAGATTAAAAAATGTATTAACTTCTGATAGTTGTTTCTCATTATAAAAAATATTATATTTAGAACTTAAATATGTTGGTTCCTCCTAGAGATGCAATGTAGTAACTATGACACATAAGGTTTAAATTATTACGTTAAAATGAATATAAAGCATATTACCTTTAAATTTGCAATTTAATGATATTATCCATCTATTAAATAGTTGATAATTATGAAAGGAAGTTATTAAAATAATGTAATGATAATTTTTTTCTCATTAAAAATAGAAGAAAAAATTATTATTTATTAAAATATGCAAATGTAAACCCATCAATAAAAAAAAGCTCAATTTTGCTATGTAATCAAGTACATACTCTGTATAGGATTTCGACGCTAATTGTGGCTCAATAGTTAATTTTAATTTTCTGTATTAATGGCAAATTACTTATCTACGAGTGACATTTATAGCTATTAATATCCTCCAACTAAATATTTCATAATTTTCAGTAGATTTTAACCCCTTACCTGCCGAGGATTACTTGCGAGATTCGGTCCTCAGTGCCACGTATACGTATATAATTGCGAAACGTATATATACGCCAGAGGCAGTTAACACATTGACTTAGGGAGACGTATATAGAGATGCATAATCCACGATTTTTTGAATAACAAATAATATTGCTATTGTTATTTTTAAATATGCGTTCCAAATATCTGTTATTTCAATCACATTATTTATTAAAAATTATTACTTAATATTAAATATAAAATTTATTAATTGTAATTAATACTTAATTTACTAATTTAATTAACGTGTGATTGAATTAATTTATCTGTTTCATCTTACTTCTTAAATTTTATTTTTTTTTCTCAAAACTATTTATTTAATTTATTTATTAGAGTGAACCATTTTCTGGAAAAGATGAGTTAAAAATATATGTCATTTCTTTAAAATGTTTACTTTAGTCCTATATTCTACCAATAGAGGGCGCCAGCAGTAAACAGAGTACATGTATTCAAAGTCAATCATGTCACGAGCAATTAAAAATGATCTGTATGGAATAGTGCATTATCAAATACGAATATCGGTCACTCTCGTAAAGTGGAGCGGTGACTTCGTACTTTCCAGTGAAGCCTCGCACTTTCCGTTGAAATCACCGCTCCGATAAATTTCAGTGATATGCAATTCAATGATACGATACGATACGATAATCTCAATAACCGGTCCGTTCACTTTTCAATCCAATCACAGATTTCTTTCGAGAGCCTCCATTGGACAGATCGTATCGATTGCTACTTTCCAGTGAAGTCACCGCTCCGGCAAATTTCAGTGATATCGTATCGATTGTTACTTTCTATCATCATCCAAAACCTGTAATCTAAATATCATCAGTAAGATCGTATGAAGGATTTGAAGCACACCCCTCTTTGAAAAGTATTGATCACTTGTATTTGTGACTTTTTGATATTGGTTACGTAGTAACCGCTCTGAAAATATTCGTCATCCCTAGACGTATATATACGAACGTGGCAGGCAAGGGGTTAATTGAGCAAGCTAATATACTTGAAAACCGATACAATAATGCATCAATGTTTTATTGAAGTTGATAAAAATATATTCTTCGATAAATCGGAGAATAAGAATGATTTATTCGAATCCGAATTGATCATTTATTCGATTTATTCGAATTCGAATGATTTATTCTTCCCTAAGAGCGTTCGGTCATCTTTTATAGTTTGTTCTAAGACTGTTCGTATGACTTATATTATTCTTTACCAAAATATAATTAAAGCCAGAAAAAATTCAACATTCATTAAAAATAAACTTTTATAAATAAATATGTGAGATATATCAAATATTTATTTAAATAATCCGGTAACAAAATGTGAGATAAATTTTAAATAATTTTTCGCAAAAATATTCATATTGTGGATAATCAAAACAATTATTTTATTCTTATTTTTTTTTCATTAGACCGAAGTTACCTTTTGTTAAAAAAGCAATGTATATACTTTTACAGTGGAAATGGAAATTGCATAATATATTTCAATTTCTAAAACAAAATTTCTTTTGTTAAATTAATAATAAAAAAAAATCATTTAAGATATCCAAAATAACAAATAACATTTGCAAAAAAAAAAAAAAAATAAACAATTTTGTTAAATGTTTTTAATTTCTAGCAATTTTTGCAAATGCAAATTTCGGAATAAATAATTTGAACAATTTTTCTGCTGGAGTTTTGCTGTTTAAAGCTGGTAAAACTTCTATCTACAATCAAACAAGAATAGAATCTATGATACAAAAGGGACGAATAGTTTGAAAATGTTCTATTTTTATTTGCACTGCAGAGTAGCAAATGTGTGATCACCAGAACCGAACAAAATGTAATCGACCCACATGAAGAAAATTAGCTGGAGTTATTTTTCTTTTTCGAAATGAACCCCAGCTGTGGAAATGAACTTCCTCGTCCTAAAAAGAATAGAAACCTGACTTTTGTTGATAAAGAATCTTTTCCAAGCTCAAACTCAATAGCAAACTCCGTTGTTCGACATTCGGTTCTATTAAACTCGTTTCGCTTTGATCTTCCAATCTCTGGGATTGGAGAAACAACCTGCTTTGTATTCGAGGTCAGACTTCAATTTTGCATACCGTTGTCGACAGAAAGCCTCCCTCGAATATATATCCAATCAGCATCATCTAACAGAACTGCACAATATTTTCCCGTCCATTCTCATTGGCTATGCATAGGGCAATGCTGGGTATTGTTGGTCCATATCGTGAGTTGCGGTTTGACGAAGTTATTTCCTTAGATTTTTTTTTATTTATTGCGAGACAACTGGTTTAAGCAGAAGAAGAAAGGGAAAAAAAGGAAAGTTGCTGCTAAATGTGATATGAAACATGAAAAAAAAAAGAAACGGTGCAGGAATATCGAAGGAAAATTGGATCATCGTTTTGCTTCTGCTTTGGTAGGATAAACTAAGGTTGCTGTAAAGAAATGGCGTTTTTTTTTTTTTTTTTTTTTTGAACTAGGCCTAAAGGGATTCTTATTAAGCCAAATTTAACTCTGTTTTGCTTGTTTGGTTAAACTTCTTTGATTGAAATTTTTTAGTTTTGAATTATTTTTTCATTCAAATTTCTTCTAACGAATAAATAATGGAACGTTTTATTTTATAGAATGTTTCATCGAATTTCGATATTTCTTTTCTTTGTTTAACCTTTAAATGACGAATGCTGCCTTTAAGCAATATATCCAATTTCATTGTCAAAAGGTAATTAGAAGAAATTTCGAGCTCTAATGCATTTTGTTGTGAATATGATATCCACCGAAATTGTATGCTCGATGCAATAATTGCATGTTCTAAATATTATGAGAATAAATTTGAAGTTCAAATGCATTTTATTATCAATAGGCGTTTTGAGCTAACTATCATTTTTGTCTAAATTGCACCATGCAAATGGTTAAAATTTAAAAAACAATATCAAATGTTGCAAAATCAACAAGAGTTAGAAAATTTAGTACTAAAACAAGGAAGAAAAATCTGCCTTCAGAATTTAAGACGAAGCAAATCTGGAACACAAATGCAAAAACAAATGGTAAATTTCAAATATAGGAGGGGGGGATGAACTACTTTACGATGTTGGAAAGATTTGTAGAATGTATTTCATCCACCAAGTCGCGCAAAGATATAGATGAGAAAAAAACGCTTTGTCGATAGGAATTAAAAAATAGAGATTCGACCAAAATGAGGCTAATTATAAAATCAGTATTGGGACAAAATGCATTATCTTTGTAAACTGATAATGCGCTTATGAGTGAAATGTGAATTCAAACACAGTAACAGTAAGATGAGGATAATACCTTTTGCTATTTAAACCTCATTCCCTTAATCTGTTGATTCTAAAATAAGGTTCTAATATGCAAATTTTAATCTAAAAATACTGTACTAAAATTCATTTATCTAACGTGTTACATTAGTGCATTATTACATTCAAATGAAGAGGTGTTGGTGTATTGACCAGTTGTAGTATTTCGTTTGAAATTTGACTCTTGGCTAAAATTCTGGTAATACCGATTTCATCGATCACAATAATATGAAGATATCCTTTGTATGCTTTAAACTCATTCCAAGGCCAATTGATTCCACACAGTTTAAAAACAAAAATAAAATAATAAACCTCATCTATCTTGTTACATTTTTGAGTTATATTCTTCACGTTCGCAAGCATATTGACTACATTCAATCAATTGATAAATTTCGCCAAAACTCGCCAAAAGTTTATCTAAAATTCTGGTGATGCCAGATTGCATCACTAATAGTTTGAGTTATTGGGACTATATGAATAAACTTACAGACAATTCCATAAATGTGTTTTTCTTGCTCATATTGGGCTGCTTCATCCGCCTTTTAAGATCTTAAATTTTTAACAGTTATAGTGCTAACTTCTTATATATGTCGTACTTGAAAAAGTAAATATATTAGGACAAATAATATTCGATTTTTCTTTTAACTGCTGATGTAAAATATACTAGATTCGTCACAAGTGACAACTTTTTGAAAACGCGCTAAATTGCAAGTGCTTCCTTTTTTTAGATCAGTACCGTTATACAATGATAACTATACAGTAAAGCTGTTTCTTAATTTATATTTAAATATTCATCAAATTGTAAACGTTACTAAGCTGCAAAAAATAACAAATAAAAAATATCAAAAATATTAAATGCATACATTTTAAGATTGAGTATTGCTTGAATATTTTAAAGTTATTTCAGCAATTCAACTGATATTTGAATTTTCCTTAATACATTCAGTTTGAAAAGTCTTTGTAAAATTATGCAGCTCATAATTATGTATTTTTGTTTTTTTATTGCAGTAAATATAATTGGACATATTTATATCAACGTTCACTAGTTTCTCCTTTCATGTAGTATTGTTTTTTCAAAAAGAGAGATAACTTAGTCTTATGAGATTTGAATACTGTTGATCTTAAAAATGACGGATTTATTTGTAAAACTCTTTATTGCTAATCATCTCTCTGTTTCAAATCAAAATGCAAGTTTTCAATTCTTTCTTAAAGAGCTTATTTCTGTTTTATACTCAAATTGTTCATTAAACAAATATTTATCTTTTTAAACTTTATTCATAAATCGGATGTATTTTGATGATATATAAATTGCCTAGAGATGAATATTCTTGAGGGAAAACATACGTATGTCAAACTTCTAGATTTTAGCTGTTTTCGGTAGAAGAATTTCTCCACTCTAAACATTTTTCTACTATCTTTCTATAAAATATTTACTTCAGATTATTAGTCGTAATTTAAATAATGTCAAAATTCTTTATTTTATTCTAGAAAAAGAAGAGTATGACAATTTAAACATCTGTATATAATGTCTAGGATAATTTCTTTAAATTCGACAAACAACTTTTTACATTAATTATCCCTCTGTTTTATTTTAGTTTTATTGAGCGGTTATGAAAATTTAAAAGTACGACTATGCAAATAAATAAATTAGAAATTCCAAACTCCAATGATATTTTTAATACACATAATTACATTTGTATTATTTCATTCGATTGAAAGAAGAGAAAAATTTCTTTTACATTTTTTAAAATTTTCTTTAAAACATTCATTATGTTTCCCAATTTAAATTAAATTAAATTTTCAAAATGATTTTTTGAAACACCAAGTGTTATTCTTTTTTTAAAATAATTTTCCTGGACAAATTTATGTTTTGAAGCAGATAAAAGTTTTTAATGAGCAAACAAATGAAATTTAAACAGAATAAAATCTCATATAACAAAATAAAATTGGATATTATATTTAGATTCCGTTCATATACATGGTGTCAATTCTGATCGTGGCCTAATAACTAATTTCTAAATCGTTAAAGATATAACTCCAAATGGAGAAAAATATTTTTTCTAGAAAGTTTTTATTAAAACATAAAGAACTTTGTTTTATCCTACATCAATCAATAAATGTAGTACTGTGAAAAAATTACAGAACATAGATTCTATATTATTCCTTGGTGCTGTTAATCACATTTAATAAAATATTTTCACAATCTAGCATTTTAAGAAAAGCGTTTTCATATACTTCTTCAAGGAAAATTGACTTGAGTTGTGAATACTTTGATTTCAGTATTTTGAACTATTTCTAACCATTTAAGCTGTTTCTGGTTCTTTATTTGACTATATGTCAAACAAATAATGCAATTTTCTAGAGGTGCCCTTTAACTGACTTAAAACATTGAAATTCAAAACTTCCTGTCTAAGTCCTTTTTCGTCATGGAAGAATTAAACTATTTTTGTTTAAAATATTAATATATCACTTTTATTTTAGTTTCAACAGTTTATATTTCCCGATTGCTCAATTGAGCTCGTCTGAAAAGAGTTTGTAATCTTTGTAATTCTCTTCAGCACACCTGTTTTCTCCCAAATGTGCTCAAATTCTTAGTAATATCACTTCAGCTACCGGTGCGATGGGGATTCGACGAATAAATACATTAGGCTCATTCTTCTGAATTTCTAATCTTATAATATGGAAATAATTTACTTCTCTGAAGCACTCTTAAGGGAAGATTCCGTATTTTTGTCCAATAAAGAAACCACCTGCATATATGGTAATCATGGCTGAAAGAAATCGTTAACAAACAGCCATATAGTATCAAACAATGTATTACTGAAACGCGCATCGGTGGATCAGTTTTGTGTAATTAATGTAAGCAGCCCAGAACCAGAACAGAATAGAATCCATTATCCAATTATCCAAGATTTCCATGTGAAGGTTGCATATATTTATGCCATGAAGAAATTACTTTCAAACATACCGACAGCTATAAATCTACGCATATGCGTATGTTTTGTCTTCCAGGAAATCTTTGGTTGGAAGATTATAAACAATTGTACCAGAAAGAGACCATTAGCAAACAGCTCTATAATAACTAACAATATGTTATTGAAGCGCTCATTGTAGGACTAGTTTTGTGAATTCATGTAAACAACACATAAAAGAATAGAACCTTTTATCCAAATATCCAAGATTTTCATGAGAAGGTTACATATATTTATGCTATGAAGAAACCACTTGAAAACATACCGTCAGCAATAAATCTACGCATATGGGTATGTTTTGTCTTCCAGAAAATCTTTAGTAGGAAGATTATAAACAATTGTGCCGGAAGGAAACTATTAGCAAACCATTAGCAATAGTAAAGAACAATATAATATGATTCGCGCATCGATGAATCATCTTTGTGTAATTCATGTAAACGGCATATAAAAGAATGTAGCCAATTTCCCAATTATCCAAGATTTTCATGAGAAGTTTACATATATTTATGCCATGAATAAACCACTTGCAAACATACCAACAGCAATAAATCTACGCATATGGGTATGTTTTCTTCCAGAAAATCTTTAGTAGGAAGATTATAAACAATTGTCCCGGAAGGAAACTATTAGCAAACAGCTTTATAGTGACGAAAAAAATATTACTAATACTCCAATCAAAGGACTAATATTTGGTAATTTATGTAAACAGAATAACCTATTACTCAATTTCTCATGATTTTCACGAGATGATTGCATATATTTATGCCATAAACCACCTGCAAAGCAGCAACGAGTCTATGCATTTGGGGTTATTTTATCTTCCAGGAATTCTTTGATTTGAACATAGTAAACTAGTGTGCTCGAAAGAAATTGAGGACAAATAGCCCTATAGTAACAAACAGCATATTAGTAAAGCGCGAATCGATTGACCATCTTTGTGAAATTCCTGTAAATAGCTTAAAAAGAGAATAGAATCCATTATCTTCTTCCTCTTATTCATGATTCTCAATTTTACGAAATCTTACCTCACCTGAGCTATTAAGATGGATATTCGGGTTGCTAAACACATTTAAAACCATCTGAACTTTTCACTACTTAGTTGCACTTCCTAAATTCAACTCTTTCATTGTTATCACATCTTTAACAGATTTTCAAAGCATAAAAGCAATGAAGTATGGTAATTCTACTTTAATCCAATTTAATCGGCTTAGTATTAAGTAACATCTTGAAGTTTTAAGTCAAGAAATTGATTAATAATCCAATTTATTAGTATTAATGCATGCTTTCCTGCATTTATTTGCTAAGAGACCCTCTTGGTCTATTATGAGCATCTTTATAATCCTTTTATTAACAACATTATCTTCTTCAATAATTAACATTTCAGAATTAGATATTAAGAGGGTCCCAAAATTTACGCAAGATTTGAATTTGCCACCATGAATGCAGTAAAGCGTTGGTAACCCTATTAAAAGCATTTTACAGCTGATAGTTTAGAGCTAGTAAAAATGGAGAGTTACACGACAGAACAATGTATTGTTATTGTTAAGCAAAATTTCAAAAATAATGAAAGCATGGTGGCCACAGTTCAAATATTTGAGAATTGGTCCCTTAGATCGTGTGATTTAATACCACTGGTTTTCTTTCAATGGAGTCAAATATCTGTCAAATGTCTCTGACAATAAGCACGCTTGCATTGAAGGAGAAAATCCAACGCTGCATCAACGAAATTCGGACACATTTATGCAAATTGGCCATGAAAAATTTCGAAAAAAGAGTGCGTATGTGCCAGCAAAGTCATAGAGAACATATTGCCTATTTTTTTATTCCATACATAACATCATCATATGTACTTTACTATTCAATAAAAATATAACAATTTGACCCTTTCTAGGGTCGTGGGAAGTATGCTTCCCTCCAAATTTATCAATCTCTGTATAAAATTATGTAGGTTGGCATAAGTTCTGACAATTTTTTTAGTAAGTCAGAAACTTAGCTGCTTCAGTTCTTTATCTTAGACAAAATGATGCGTCTTGATTTGTTACTTAATTTTTAATTAAACAAATTAATTAATGAATCAAATTAAATTTATCTAATAAGCTAAATGAATCCCATTTCTTATTCTAATTTCAAGCCTAAAAATATTTTTACATAATATGACTAGAAAAAAATGGCCCTTTAAAGGGTTGAAGAAAAAAAAATGTGCTTTTTATTTAATTCAAATCTTGCGTTTCTATCATGTAATTAACTAACTCATTTACTAACTATCAACTCCCTAACTCTTTTTATTAACCCTAAACCATCAGATATCAAATGTTTTTTAATAGAGTTGCCAACACTTTACTGCGCAATTAATTGCAAATTCAAATATTGCATTTATTTTGGAAAACCTTTTAATGGCAACAAGGTATTCTGCAATCCTGTTTCGTATTTTTCTTTGCAAAAAATCGATTAAACTTTCCTACCAGGTTAGTAAACCTAACATTAACATATAGAAATTGTTCCAGAAAACTTCATTATTTATTCTATAACCTTCTCGAAAACGTTAACACGCTTTTTTAATACTTCATAAAGAACAAAGAACGTCAACAATTTCTCTAATTTAAATTCACACTAATATAATGAAAGAGAAACAGATTTTAATTTCCGGTTCTTTTATCACTGATAAAAAAAAGGAAAAGAATACTACGAGAATTAAAATGGATATTTCCACATGGACAAACTTAATAAACGTGTTTTGCATTGTCATCGAAGATGAGAAAGAAATAATTTATGGATAAAGGTCGCTGCACAGTCTTGGGTCTCCAGAGACAACAATGGCAGTTGGCACCGGCATTTATCAAATACGA